>NC_136492.1:99985733-100585733 GCF_053919585.1 Euprymna scolopes
TTAATATTAACCCTTATTTTAAAAAAAAAAACTTAATAATTATAGCAATATTTTTTTTTTAAATATTTATCATTACAGCACAGGGCTCTACACTGCAAGTGAAACAGTCGCATTTGCAAGTGATTTTTCAAAGAGGCGACTAGAAATAATGAAATGCTTATCTTTTGGCGATTGTATTTCTTTCACTGACAATTTTCCAAAGCTCACAACTTTTTTTTCTTAATAAAACGAGCAAAGTTAAATTATTTAAACAATAAAAGTTTAATAGAACAATATACTCTTTTTTTTAATGAAAGCTGTTTAAAAAAATCATCTGAAATTACAATGTTTATACCTTCAAGTCTCAACATAAAATTTGGTGCATATTTAGAAATGATTTACATACTCGTCACAGAACGAAGATGTCATATTCTAAAAATCATGTGGGTTTGGCTAGTAACTTTTCTATTTGGCTAGTAAACGAAAATATTTAATTGTCAAAGGTCAACTATAGATAAATTTGTCCGTAGAGCCCTGCAGCATTTTTGTCAGTGTTGTCAATTATTTCATGACTTCTTGATGTTTTAGTATTCTTCCAAAACAAACAAATTTTATAAAATAATATACAAAATTTTTAAATAAAAAATAATGGAAACCTGAGAAAATGAAATGCAGCAAGAGTAGTATTCAAGGCAAGAGTAGTATTCAAATAAAAATCACAGACAAATATCTGAAGATTGCCAACAAGACATAATACAGTTTATAATGCTTTATAAAATATGAAATCCTAAAAAATCACAATTGTTGTCAAAATAATAAACTATATGTATTGTAAAAAATGATTGGTAATTATATTTTTTTAAAATTATACCAGAAACAAAACAAAACATATACATGCATAACTTTAAGAAATATTTTAATTTTATTTAATAAATTGTTAGTTTATGATGAACTGTGAAGTATGAATAAATTTCAAATTTAAATATTTATTAAAAATGTTAAATATTAATTTTTTAATTAATTTATTGAATTATCATTGAAAAAATTGAATAACAAATGAATTTCAATACTGATCATTTCCTTTTCCACCTATAGGCTCTCCTTTGCATATGGAAGTTATTGACAGTAGTCGAATATCTGCCAGTGGTGAAGGCCTTAGGTCAGCATCTGTGTACAAAGAATCAACATTTAATATTGACTCACATGGAGATGAAGATAACCTCACTGTGAAAATTTTTAGTAAGTTTTTTTTTAATTATTATTCATAGAAGGAGACACTTATACCAGCTAACAGATGGTTTACACTAGGTAATAGGCTATCAGTACAATAACTTGACTAAGGTTGATCCATCTAATGTCATGTTATTTCAAAATTATGCATGGTACAGTTATGTAATTCTGGAAAACGTCATTCAAAATATATTTTTAACATTATCAATTTGTTCCAGTTATGTAATTCTAGAAATTGTCATTCCATTGTAATAAAATTGTGTTTTCTTTTTGTTTTTCTAAAGAGTTCTGAGATCTGACTTAAAAAAAAAATAAATAAATAAAACGGGGGGGGGGAATAAATGAATGTGACTTTTCGTATATTTGTGTATAAAAATCCTGAAACCTAATTCTTTGTACAAACTTGTACGATTAATTTTATGGAATTATTTTTAGGTCCGAAAGGAAGAGAGTTACCATTCAATAATGTGAAGAAAGGAAAGTTTTCTCACATTACATTCTCACCACGTGAAGTCGGAAAATATACGATTGAAGTTCTGCTCGCTGATGAACATATTCTAAGTAGTCCCTTTTATTGTAACGTCGTTGATCCCAGTGCCATACAAATCATTGATTTCAATCGAGAAGGTAAAGTTGGTAAAGAGAATACATTTGCAGGTGAGTTCTATTTTGCTTTTATATCAGTAAATCATATTAAGAGTTTCGGTTAATTTAGAGTCTGTTGGGATGCTTGGCTTAATTGATACCATCATGGCCTGTTGAATTGCTTATACCAAGTTCAAATCCTATCACATCCAATGTACTCATTTACACACTAATACTATTGGAAAATTTCTCTCCAGCCATGAGTAAAATAACAATTTATGTTTGATTAATAATTCTCAATAATCTATTAATGATAATTATTATTTTTACATTAAATAATTTTAAAAAATGTGTATGTGTTGTTTACAACAGACAAACCAAACCAAAGTTTTATTCATCTTCTTTAAAGATACCTTCCTTGTTTTTTGTAATAACTTAATTAACTTGATCCTTTGTCTTTTTGCTAGGAATAAAATGTAGTATCTGTTCTGATCTGATTCATCTTGCTATCTTCAGTCAGTGAAGGAAAATCCTTCTAGACTGAAGCCATTTTTATTTTTGTCCCAATCCATACCACCCTTTTTTAAAAGCTTGATTTTCCTCACATTAAAAACTGGTTTTGCTTTTATTAGGAGAAAAATAAATGTGGACATAATTAACTTTAAAGGTTTTTAAATCAAAACATAATACTATCATAATTTCTTACTTCAATCTTCCTTCCTATATTGTTAATATTAGCTTGTGTGAAAATTCTCATTTATTTTGTGATTTGAGCAAACTTAGTGTATTTATATATCTCTACTCTAGAAATGAAACCTCTGTCAAGAGATTCACTAATCCTGTATGATATTACTGTTAGTACATTAGCTATAGATCTAGCAGAATTGAAACCATATTACATATCACTGAATAGCTATTTTTACTGAGGTGGTTGATCACTTCTTTATTTATCACAGATTCCAGCAACTTACTCATAATGCACAGGAGATTGATTGGTCTGTACTTATATATCTCCAGAATTTTTAAATACGGGGCAGACTGATGAAGTTTTCCAAGGTGTTGGGAAGTATTTCTCCTTAAGTGAACATTTGAACAGCCTTGTAAGTATGGGAGCTAGATCAGGTTGAAGCTTTTGGAGTAATATGCTTTACTGGAATCAAAGTTTTGGATAAGTTTGACAACATCACGCACAGATATTTGTATGTTGTGCAGTGTGTTTTCAGTCTCAGGAGGAAATATGAGGGTAGGCGACCCTGATCGCAAAGAATAGAATTTGCTACAAAGTTCTTTGTAAAAAGTTTTGCTTTGTCAGATGCTGTCAAAATTACCCTAGGTCCATTGATAATGGTTTGGATAGAGGACACACCTCTGTTCTGGACCCTGTTTGTTCACTAAACATTGTGGGGACCAAGCCGCTCCTCAGCTACTTTAGACTTGATGGACTCAGCGTATGACATGTTCTTTATTACATGCTTGCTGTAATTGCTTGTAGTTCTTAAAGGCAGCTTTAGTTTCAGGACATTTATTTTGTTGTAAGCAATGGAAATAGTAGTATCTGTGCGTAATGACAACAATACACTAGAGTTCACCCAACTTAGTGCCATGGCTGAATCAGTTCTTATTTCGATTTTTCTCAGTCCCCATTTTGTAACTAAATTGATACCTTTCAGTATTTGGTTGGTTGTTTTGTTCTATTTTTCAAACTTTGAGTAATAGTAGAAAAACAATAAAACCTTCTTTTTTCTATGGCCGGGGTTTAAGCATCTTATTTTCTTATTTCTTGTCAAATATGATAGCGGTGGGATTTTTCATGTTTTAAATAACATTTGAATTAAAATCGCAACAACTAGTCATGCTAAAAAATATGAAAAACTTTTCTCCAATTATTTGCCTTGTTGAAAAAAAAAAAAAACTTCCATCCTAATTTTAAAATTATGACTTAAAGTACTTTTTGTATTTTTTTTCTTTTGTTAGTGGATACGTCTGCTGGTGGCGAAGGAGAAGTTGAGGCATCGGTTCGACATCACGGACAAAACATCAGCACCAAAAAGATACATCTTGGTCACAATCAGTATCGTTTTATGTTTATTCCCAAAGAAAGTGGAAAATATGAAATTGATATTAGATTTAACAATGAAAAAATCCCAGGTTTATTTTCATTTACCTCATAATTTAAGTAATGGTACAGTTTGTTAAAACCGATTTTTTGTTGGAATCTTCCTACTGTTTACGCAAAGAGTCAGAAGTTGATGAATTGCTTAGCTAATCAAATTGAGAGCAAGCGATAACTTTTCATTATGAATTGAGTAAATCAATGAAATTCATGAACACCAACAGAAAATCTTGAAAATTAATTAAACCCTTAACATTAACTCTAAGAAAATGTAAGAAACTGTGTTTGTTTGTTTTTTCATCTTAAACCCTAAATCCTAATCAATAAAAACAGTAAAAAAAAAACTGATTTTTTTTATTGTTTTAAATGTTATTTCATGATATTTTTTTTTGTTTAAAAGCATTGCCTCATTTTGATTTTAATGCTATAGTTGAGCAACATACATTTCGTATGAATCATCCCTAAGAGAAAACATTTCTGTGGAATGAATGTGATTAGAACTTGGCACACCCAGATTGTCAGTCTGTGTTATTAACGACTTAACAACCTTCACTTCTCTGATTTTGACAGAGTTATTTCCATTCATTATCTTCCAGCTGGTTAACCTGAAGATGCAGACAAAAAGTCGGTTTTAAGATTTTGTTTATTTATTGCATTATATTTAATGTTTTCTTGTTCCCTACCATTTGAATCACATACACACACATTAAGGTTACTAGTACTTTTTTACAATTGTACTGTTTTTTGTTTTGTTTTTGATAACAGTAAACTCTTAGAATGTTAATGCATTTCAATACCTGTTCAGAATTTTTGTGATGAGGATTAAATATTTGGATTATTTGGACTACTATTCTCATCTTTGTTAACTTCTCAACATTTTGACCAACTTCGGACCTTTTTTCAGATGAATATATTTTTGAACTTGAGTAACTTCTAAGAAAATTCAAGCGTCTGTATGGAATTTTGAGCTGAACCCTTGATTTAATCCATGAAAATAATTATGAATTGGCATTAAGGGACAAAATTTTAAAACCTAATATTTGTTAGAAATAAGAACTGTGAAAAGCTGAAATTTTGACAACTGGTAGTCGCTCTCATCCATAATAACATACTAAAATTTGAATCATTTGCAAAGGATAGAAAAAGAATTATAACAATTATTTATTTTCAAAATAGGAACGTCCAAAAGTAAGGGACAAAATTGAGCTGCTTTTAAATCTACAGTTAATTTCTTGTTAACTTTTTACCCTTCAGAACTTTTCACACACTCGGCAACAATTTTTTACTTTTTAAATGTTGTCTAGATTTCTACAACTAATTTAAGGTATATTTGTACTGCTGAATTAGGAAAATGGCATCCATTTCTCTCCATTAGGTCATATTTTTGTGCAATGTTGATTTGAAAAAAAAACAGATCTTGTGACAAAATCGATTACATTTTTGTGGCATTATCAGCTGATTTTTGTCAACACATATCATCTTAAGTATGTTTTTAAGAAAAAAAAATGCTTTTGCCAACAACATATATTGATTACCTAATAGAAACATTGATTACTGTAAACTGAATGATGTGCATCGATAAAAGTAAGTACATGTAATATGCATGTTGCTTCATCATTGTTCAAACCTTTTGTTGCTTCATCATTGTCCAAACTTTTTGTTGCTTTATCATTGTTCAAACTTTTTGTTGCTTCATCATTGTTCAAACTTTTTGTTGCTTCATCATTGTTCAAACTTTTTGTTGCTTCATCATTGTTCAAACTTTTTGTTGCTTCATCATTGTTCAAACTTTTTGTTGCTTCATCATTGTCCAAACTTTTTGTTGCTTTATCATTGTCCAAACTTTTTGTTGCTTCATCATTGTTCAAACTTTTTGTTGCTTCATCATTGTTCAAACTTTTTGTTGCTTCATCATTGTTCAAACTTTTTGTTGCTTCATCATTGTTCAAACTTTTTGTTGCTTCATCATTGTTCAAACTTTTTGTTGCTTCATCATTGTTCAAACTTCAGAGCTTGAACTTCAATTTCTTCAAACTCTTGCAATGCTCAGTGGCAGGAAGGTTTCTCTTTAAATTTCAACAGTAGTCAGTCATTATGACCCTGATACCTGGTCTCCATCTCCTTCAAGTCCTGATAGAATCTCTACTTCCCCCCCCCATCACTCTTTGGATCCAGATTCTCAGGAAACTGGTCCATATAAGAAAATAGGTAGTGCATCTTGATGCTCATGTTGCAGTCCAGGTTTCTGAAAGCAATCAGCATATTGCTGACAAGTTCTGCATAGTTCCTGGCTTTATTCTTGCCAAGAAAGTTCTTCACTTCTTCACTAACAGAACAACTTGCCTTCCATGCTCCAGACCCATTTCATTCATTGAGTTTTCGAACTCTGCTCTCTGATGAGCTGCCAGATCTGAGGAGCATCAATGATGTCAGCTTTCAACTTTTCTATGGAAAAGGCTGGCACAAATAAGTGAAACAGTTACCATCCTTGTCCAGAATCTTAGTGAACTGCTTAATTAAGCTGAGCTTTATGTGCAGTGGTGGGAAGAATATTCTGTCTCTATTCTATTTTTGGATTCAAGGCATTAGATTCGTCCTAAATCAACTGTAAAAATGCAGACAACAAATTTGTTGTTGATTAGTGTAATAGATATATATGATCTGGATTTCTCAGCTTTACAGATGACATTCCACTAATAGACTTACCAATTATACCAAAGAATCTACTCTTACCACTCAAGTAACAACAAATTCCACTGTTTTTGGATTTCTTTACAATTTTATTTTCGTTTTCATCTTCAAACGTGGACTTACAATTGAATATCCTATTTGATGTATATGATTCTGTATCATCTTGAATGCATTACTTCTTTCAGTCTTTGTGATTTTCAGACTATGTGCTGACAAGCAAATGCATAGCTAGTCTATATAGATATTATTTTACTAATTGAAAATAAGAGTCATTCTTTGAAACTCCATGGAATAAGGAAATAATCTTTTTTTAATATGTATTCCTTGATTCAAATAATAATGTAAAATATAATTTGTAAAATTTTAACTTCTTTCATATATATATATATATATATATATATATATATATATATATATATATATATATATATATATATAGCATTTTCATCTGGTTAGGATTTTCCTATAAATATTAGTATTAATATTTATATATCCACTTTAAGTTTCCAAGATTCTTCATTTTGTAAACATCCATTTCTGAAATCATATCTATATATATTCTTTTCTCATGCAAGTTGTCATCTAGACAGTATTAGGTTTAAGACTCCCAATATTGATATTATAATTGTTCCCATGGACTCCTGGCCGAATGTTTAACTGCATTGGTTAGCAATCAGTTCTAAGTGGCAGTATTTTGGTGATTGAAGGTTCAGTTCTTACTACAAGCAATAATAATGATAATAATAATAATATAAATTACCATTAAAAATTCTCACACCAATAAAACTAACCTCTTAAGATTTCCAGCATTCGTTGCTTCTTTTGTTAACCATTGCAAAGCAAATCACTTTGCATTTTCATAACAATCATTTACCATTTTACTGATACTGCTCGTTGGTTTTCTCTAGAATCTGACTGGCAGTAAATCTCCTCAGAATTACAGTACTCTTTGTGCTCTTCCCATAGAGGAACCGATGGTGCTCTCTCTCCTCCATCTTTTCATTCTCTGACCATTTTTTGTGGCACCTACTGATGGGGTACATATTGAGAGAGATGACAGGTTCATATTGGGTCATGTATAATGGACATGTATAACGGAGACTCAGAACAGATAATGATGATAGTGAGGGAGAGACATTTATAACAGACTGGGATGAGTCTTGGGAACTTCATATTAATTTTACAGAGCTTGGAGATATTGATGCAATAGTTCTTAACACAGAGGAGGGGAGATACATTATTGATAATGGTGGGGAGAATACATTAATACTTCGAAGGGGATTGTACAAAAGGTTGTTTATAGATGAATATACATAACACATCTTTTCAGTTGTAAAGACAACACGAAACACAACAGTTACAAAATTATTGATGATTTCTTTGTTCCTCAACCCCGATTGGTGATGTCAGGAATTCAAGCCTTTTCGACTACATGGTCTACTCTTCTCTCTTCATCTCTAAGTGGCTCTCACTCTCCAACTGACTCTATCACCGTGTGTGATCTGCTCTGACTATCTGATCCTCATCTGACTGCCTAACTTCGAACCCTCGATTCCTATATTGAGAAATCTCCTTTGTTTATGACATCAGAAGTGTGGTTCCCAACATGACTACTTTCATGTGGATTTACATATGTCTGTCCAAACACACTTTTGGCAAACAAAGAATCCTCAATTCTAATTGTTTAATATCTAACCTATTTTTAAACAATATTTTTTTAACTCACATTGTCCATTCTTTTAGCTGACATATTTAATATCCAGTTATTCTAAAAGAATGGACAATTGCTTTTTTTCAACATAAATAATATTTAGCTATTTCTAAAAGAATTAACATTCCTAGGATTTCAATTATCCACCTACAGGGTTTGAGTCTAACCTTTTCCTAATATCATTTTCACTTAAAAATGCATGACTAAAAATTCTAAAATCAGCTGAAGACTTGTTGACATTGATTATAAATTGAGTTCCATTGATACGACATTGAGTTCCATAAAGAAACTAAACTAAGTAGAGTTTCTTTCCTAGAACTGTTCCTCTGTGGAACACAATACCATAGGGCTGCTTCCCAGCTGACTATAGCATCGTCGTTTTTAAGTCTAATGTAAATAAGTTCTTGTTATAATTAAACCCTATCCAAGTTCCACCATTACTGATCATAACAGTGTCTACTTAACACTCATTAATCCTTCTTCTCAAGTGGCCTCCAGGCCTTGATAAATGGTGACTTTCCAAAAAAAATATTTTTTGAATGAAACAAACTTATTATAAAGTAAATAATTTTGCAAGTATTATTAGGTGTCTGTGTTGGGTCTACAGAAAAGTAATTCATAATTTCCGTCAGTTTTCATACCAATTGGCCTCTATGGCAAACTGCCCTGCCCAATGACTTGATAGTATTTCCCTTTTCATATCACAATTGCAACTTATCTCAACACTTTTGCACTCTAGTTAATAACAGAATCCGTGTTCTGGACAATGTAGCAATGACAGCAATCAATAAAAATATGTTGGTCTTCTCAACAGATTTCTATTCCAATTGATCGCCATGAAGCGTTTGGCTCTGCCACATGGGATTCTTCAAGAGCCGTGGCTTACTAATGATGAGCCACATCAAAGACCATTGTGAATTCATTCTATGAGCGCCTCTCCATTGCCATTATTCAATAGAATGTCTCGAGTCTGCTCTCAGCCTGTCAAGCAAGCAGAACACCCTATAGGATTTGCTGGTGTTCTTAACACAAGATTTTTAAATTTGGTGATTGAAAAAGATTTTTATGAACTTTTAAATCTAATATTCATTTTTTGTCAAATGATGAATAATGTATTTATTCAATCAATTTACTGTTGGTTATTTATCGTACAAATTGAATATAATTAAAATTTATTGAACATTATTTTTACTAATAAGAGATATTGTATGAAATTTGCATACACTCCTTTGAGTCTCTCGTACATCCAATCACACATTTTCTGCATTAAACTATAATGTAAATAACTATCTATGTGTATTTACTGTAAGAGAAAAAAGTTATTCAAAATTATTAAGGAAGTTTTAGATATAAACACAATTGTATATTTCTTGTTTTTCAATTTTTCTAACCATGTCATTTGTATTTGTAGGCTGTCCTGTTGTGATGCAAGTTCGGGATGATATTCCAACCTTTATTTCAATCAACTTCCAAGGAATAAAGCACATCAACACAATGGAGCGCAACTGGTTTAATATTGAGTTAGATGGAAAGAAAATTGATATCAATGAGTTCCAGATTATTATTCGAGGTGGCTGCACACCCGGAAACTCTTTGCTTGCATTGGCTTCTATTTTTACAATAATTGCACAAGCTTGCATCAACTTGTTGTGTCCTTTTTATTCTGACTGCAATTTTATTGGTTGACAGGATTTGGGGTTTATAAAAATGACCTTGCAACCCCCCCTCCTTCCCCTGCTATTTAGTCAGCACCAGTTATATCAAAATGTGATTTGGTTTTAACAGAAGAGATGGATCTTAATCAAGCATGTCAATCGGGAAGAGGAAAATAATTTCATTTATGCAATTTATTTTGTTTTGTTTTTACTAATTTCTATGAAAAACATTAAATTTTATGCACTTTTAAATTAATTTGATAAACTGATTTGTGCTTTCAATTTTCTTCAGTTGCTCAAGTCCTGCTTTTATATTTTACTTGTAGAAAAAAGTGCACCGGTAAAGCTTCATTGTTCATTATGGTTTTGATGGATAAAAAAAATTTTATTTGCAGAATGATAACATGCATGTTTCCTACAATGGAATTATGGGATATATTGATGCTTTTCTGCTCTTTTCATTTTATATTTTTGTTTGCTTTTCTTCCATTTAGACCCTGCTTGCTCAATTGCCTTTGCAGAATGATGGCATTTTTATGTTTTCTTTTTCAGTATTTTAACATCTTGCATTGAGAATATAAGCATCATCCAAGTCGTTTACATCAATGAAAAAAACCTTTGAAAAATTTTTCTTTTCATTTTTTTTAAATTCTACAATCTTTTTGAAATGAAAAAAAAAAACATTTTGAAAAATGATTATTTTCAAACTATTTTTATTATAAAAACATTTTTTAATAAATTTATATTAAATTTATTTAAAGTTCACATGAAAAACATTTGTAATTTAAACTAATTAGATCTTCAAACTTTATTTTCATAAGAAAATAATATTTTCGTTTTTAAAAGGGCCTTACTTTCCTATTTAAATTTAATATAGAATAATCACCTACTTGTGAGCCATCAAGTGTTTGGTAAGACAGTTAACCATTTTGCTTTTGTTTTTTTTATTCAGATTAGGTGTTCTCTTGTTGAAGTCAAAATTTTGACATGTTTCTTGGGTGGGACAATCATAAATTCTTCTGTACACAACCATATATGGCCATCATGATGATTCTATGTGAAAATGAAAAATATCTAAAGTTAATTTGAAGACTTTAAATTCAGAAGTATTTTCTGGATAGAATTTAAGTTTACAAAGTTGTCAAATGTTAGTTCTTCTTTGTTCCTAAATCAAAGAAAACTGCATTTGCACCACTATTAATAAACTGCACCCCTGCTCTTTTAAAATGAAGTGAAATAGACAAGGGATACTCCAATAGTATAACTTTGCTGTCTTTCAATAACAAAAATTTTTATTTAAAAAAATACAATTTTATGTTTATTTTCAGGTGAAAAAAGAAATTGTAAATTACTCAATTTTTTACCACAGATATTCAACAATATATTTTATTGAATTAATTTAATTCAATAAAATATATTGCTGAATACCTGTAGTGTTAATAAAAACTTATTACAAAATGAAATATACAAATGCATAAATATTTTCACATTTCTATCAAAATTTTTCAACTCTAGAATTTTCTTCAGTGTCTTTTGATTGATGCAATTATTGTAAACATTTTATTCAGCTGAAGTATTTAATCTTTTCACTTTTTCAGAGTGATAAAAGTTAATGAATCAAAATATCAGATTGATTTTACTCTGTTCAGATACATATTTGAAGTGTGTATGTGCATATATATATATATATATATATATATATGAGAGAGAGAGAAAGTGGGGAGCATGTTCCAAAAGCAATGCCTCCTATATATATTTTATTTTTTATTTCACCCAAATGGATCAGAGGAGATTGCAAATTGCATTGCTATGATGACTGAACATGCATTCATGACCTGAAAGTATTATCTCTCTGTTGAAGATATTGACAGTGTGAGACTCCTGTCATGGATGTGCTTCAGAAGCAGAGATTCATCATTGAATTCCTCCATGCAGAAAAAATTGAACTGGTCAACATTCACCTGTTACAAAGCTAATTCAGTTGATATCAACACAGTTAGGGGATGGGTTCGTCGATTTCAGAGGATGACAGAGATGTTAGTAACAAAGCGCACTCCGAACATTTATGACCTCTATACAAATTTATAAAAGAGGCTGGCAAAAGTGCATTGAGAATGGTGATGACTGTAGAAAAATAAATTCTGGAGCACAAAAAGTTGCTCATTTTAATGGTACCACTCCCGTCTTCATAGTTTTTCAACATTCTAGTTTTTTAGTTAAAAAATAAGAGGCCTTATTTTTGGAACAAGCTTTGTGCGTGTGTATGTGTGTGTATATATATATATATATATATATATATATATATATATATATATATATATATATATATATAAAATGAAAATTACAATTGAATTTACCAAAATGATCCAAGATGGTAAAATTAAAGTAAATTATAAATAGGACTATCCATTTATCTAGTGTTTCCTTTTCAGATTAAATATGTTTTTAACTCATTTCAAAGTAACATATTTCATTAACTGTTTGCTCATATATATATATATATATATATAGAGAGAGAGAGAGAGAGAGAATGAATGTAGATGATAATAAAGGATCAAACCAAGTTATGTGTTCATCAATGTTTCGTCTTTATTATGAGTCTTCCTCTGGATGAATAAAATTAAGACGATAAAACACCAGTACAAATATTTGAAAATATATTTTTGATGTGATTTCAAATATTTGTATTGGTGTTTTGTTTTCTTAATTTCATTCATCCAGAGAAAGTCTTGCAATAAAGATGAAGCGTTGATGAACACATAACTTGGTTTGTTCCTTTTTTATTTTTCTATCTTGTTGGAATACTATTTTCATTATTCTCACCATATAATGAATGTGTATATTTACAAAATGAGCAGAAACAATTTATTGCAAATAATGTTTTTAATTTTTTTTTTTTTTAATGAACTAGTATTACATGCTACAATAGCTACACATGTTCTGGCGTTTTCTGGGAAAAACTTTTAACCAAAATAGGAAATTTTAAAATCAGGAACCAAGTTTAATCAGGCACTGATTAGTGAGAAGTTTGAGTTGCAATTCTTCTGGTTTGCCTTAGGTGTGTTTGGATGGTGCTTTTGTAGTGTAAGGCAATATTTTAGGGAAAGGTACCAATGCAAGAGAAGTAACTGTCTTTTTAATAAGAGATTCATGAATTTGTTCTGAATAAATTTGGGCTGCCAAGTTAAGAGTGAGTCCACCTTAATATAAAAAATCACAGTTTTGTTTTGTTAATGTGAAACTTTGTCACATTAAAAAAAAAATGAGCAGTTATAAACATGGATCAGTAGAGAGAATGAGTTGTACAGCGGTGCATCTCTGATTTTGCTCATTGAACATTGTATCATTTTTAGACATGATAGAAGGCTCCTATCACTTTTTGGATTTGTACACAACTGGCCAACTAGTAGATAGTCTATAATAATAAAAAGAAAACCGGTTTTTATCAAATGGAATCCAAATGGAATCGTGTCATCTAGGGCGACAATTTTATCATTCCACCCTGCAATGAAAATTTGATTATTTTTTAAATTTATAAAATAAAATGAAAGGAATACTTTGATGAACATGGGTTTTCCTCTCTCCCCACCCAAGATTCAGGGCAGTTTTGTTTTGAAGACATTAAAGTTAAAAAAAAATCACTAAATAATAATGTTTGCAACTGAGTATTCTGTAATGCTGGTTAGCAAATTGTGTAGACGTTTTTTGTTCATTTTTGTTTTTAGGAAAACAAATATTTGTGCCTGTTGTTAAACTTAAAAATATAAGTTTATTTTGTTAATGTGAAAATCAATGAAGAAAAAAATGTGTTTTGATAAGTAATGTGCAAGTAATAAAATATATGGTTTATTGTATTTATGAAATTGATGCAGTATAGAAGCATTTCTCTTGAACTGACTGATGTGCAAAATTATTATTGAAATTGAATTAAAAGCTTGATGCTGATTGTGTGTGTGTGTGTTTTTTTTAATTTTGAAGGAAAAAAAGGCAGGCATGGAATAAAAATGTTTATCATGAGGTGATAAATAAAATAGAAGTCAGACCTATTTTGCGGTCTTAAGAAATTATTCATGGTAATGTCTTTAAAGTTAATCAGTACTTTTGTGAAAATCATTTCAGGGATTAAAAACTTGAAATTAAATGAAATGTACCTATTGGTGTAAATTGGCACCAATTATGCCAAAGGAAAATGATAGTTTCAGAAATTATGTTATTTATGGAGGATTAAAGCAAATATGTTATTGGTATTAATAAATGTGTGGAAGAGTCTAAATACAGAAATATTTCTATATATTATTTATAAATTTGTATAGATGAAAGTGCTGTAAGTTGTAAAATTGAAAGATTTGTTTTAAAAGTGTTTTTTTATTGAAACTAGTGGCAAGAAAAAAAAACAAGATATATGTAAGATTAGGAGTTCTAATCATTGAGTTACTATATAAACTTTTGTGCAAACTGATAGGAATGTATATATATTATATATATATATATATATATTATATATATATAATATATATATTTTATATATAATATATATATTTTATATATATTATATATAATATATATATTATATATATATATATATATATATATATATATATATATATATATATATATATATATATATAAAATAAAATAAAAATTACAATTAAATTTACCAAAATGATCCAAGATGGTAAAACTAAAGTATATTATAAATATTAAAGAATTAATATTCATAAAGTAATCTCAACCAGATGTAAAAGCTTGATAAAACCAAATAGGGATAGACCTTATAATAAGAGCAAATAGTTAATAAAACATGTTAAAAAGACTTTGAAAAGAGTTAAAAACATATTTAATCTGAAAAGGAAACACTCCACGGATTAAGGACTATCTACTTATTAAGTGTTTCCTTTTCAGACTAAATATGTTTTTAACTCTTTTCAAAGTGTTTTTTTAACATGTTTTATTAACTATTTACTCTTTTATATATATATATATATATATATATATATATATATATATATATATATATATATATATATATATATATATAAATTAATTAATAGTGGGACGATTCCAATATTTTTTCCGATTCTGATATAATTATCAATTTCCAATTCTTTTAAAATTATTAAATATCTAGGTGCAGAACCTTTTTTTTATTATTATGTTCGAATTACTGTAACAAACTATGTAATATGTTCGTATATTTTTACAAACATAAAAATACACTTATGGTGGGTGATCTGGAGATTTTAGTTTTACTGGTAGTAATCAATATATATTTATTATTTTATCATTAGTACTAGTGATGGAAAAGGGCAGAAAAGATTCAAAAAGTGATATAATAATAATATGAATGGCTCTGTGCTACGAAACAGGTGCTGTCAAGAATTGAACATTTTAACATGCTGAAAGAAATAAATAGTAAGATGGACAACATCTTGGAATTTATATATTATTGAAGGAATAAAAAATTTGTTTAGAGATAAATATTTCCTTATCTTTATACAAAGGTTATCTTAAGTATTGTTATTTCATAAAAAGTTCATAAAATAATACTTTGTAACTTCATCACAAATTAACCATTTCTTTTTACAGCACCAAATAATGACATTATCCCAAATCGTATGATTCCTCAACATGATGGTGACTATAAAGTTGAATGGACTCCAACCATTCCAGGTAATTATCATTATTATTTCTTGATTCTAAACATATACGATTCTGCATGTCAAATTGAAAATAAATAGATAAAATAATAATACTACAACAACAAACTTGGATTACAATCATTGTTGCATGATTGTAATCTATGTTGCTTATATTTTCACACTTGTCTGCATGTTCTATCAAAAAAAAATTTGCGCAAGTTCTGTAGAAAAGAAATTAAATTTTTTTCTCATTCTATAGAATGTAAATGATTCCAATGTTTATATCATGGAATTATTATTTCCAATGTCTGTATTAATAAAATTCTGTAACCATTTCTTGTGTGTGTGTGTGTGTTTCTCAAATATTTCTATTATTTACTATTAATCGAATATTCATTCAAATCTCAGGGGTTTTTTATTAATTAATTACAAATTTAAATCCATTATATGTTCTCCGTTTCAATAAGTCAGCTATTTTAATCTTTGAAAAAAATGTTGGAAACAAATGAATTATTTTGAAATTTGAAAGGAATTTGGAAGCATTTAAGTCAAATAATCATTTCTGGTTTTTAAATTATTAGCAAATCATCATGTATTAAAAGACTGAAAGGTTTTATGAAAGTTATTTACATCCAATAATTTTATGAATAGAGATTAAAACAACATTGCTTTAGCTATACTTTTATAACAATTTTGTTCAATTTTATAATTTAATTACCAAATAATACCATAACTTTCAAAATCCCATTTAAAAACTATATATATTTGATAAAAAAAAAGTTAGAAAAATTTCCAAGTAATGTCGGATAGGTACGGTCATTTATCTCTAAAGTTTTTAATAAAGGTCTATTGTGAAAAATTTTAATCTACAAAATAAATTTTTTTGTCAAGAAATTACTGCCATTAAAAATTAAGATATGTTCCTTAAATTTCTTTGGAGCATTTACAAAACGTTTTTTTTTCTGATTAAAAATTGCAGCACAAAATAATATTGATTTAAAAAAAAGATCAGTTAATAAGTATTAACTAACTTTGATACACATTTGTAAGATGTGTGAAAGTCGCTTTAAAAAACTGATTGGTTCATTCAGATTTGTAGATATATATTAACATATATTGATATATGTATATCAAATATTAACTTGTATTTTCCTATTGATATGTTTTATTTTAGGACGCTATACTATTGACGTGCTTTATGGTAGTCATCAGATAAATGGCAGTCCTTTTGCTGTGGATGTTTTTGATGTTAATAAAATCCATGTTGAAGTACTTGGATCCTCAGTTGTTGGTGAGCAGGCAGCATTTGTGGGTAAGGCGGCACTTTTATTTCAAATTAGGATTTGATTTTTTTTTTCAAAAAAACAAAATAAAACAAATTTTTCATTAACTTAATAATCGAGGAAAAAAGTTAAATAACTCTGGTTTTAATTTTTTTTTTTTAATCCAAGTTAATGTTCACATTACTTTTTGTCTAACTCATCTCACAAATAACAAAACTAAAGAAGAAAGTAAGAAGATAGATTTAAGTTGATTTTCTACTGTAGAATAGATGTTGACGTTGCATGTTCACCATCATGTCGGGGTCACCAAAATGTAATTTCAAAAGACAAGATGAGAATCTCATTCTAACATTTGATAACAACGTTATTGATTATCTTTGTAAGTATGACTTTGTATAGAAAAAGTATTGGAAAGAGTTCATATGTATGAAAGATGTTGAAAGAGAGAGTCCATGTATGTGTGTTAAAGTTAAGTGTGTGTCCATATATGGATGAGGACAAAAAGATTAGAGAGTCTGGTGCGAGAAGCAGGGTTCATGTGTGCCTGACTGAGGTTATTGTTTGGTGGTAGCCACAATAATTTTTTTTCTTCTTGTTTAAGTGAAACCCCGGGGCCAGAAGGCCCAGGTGGGTTGTGTGATGATCCAAGAGAGTAGTTGGGGATCGGTCTGTGCCACATGGAGATGTTTTCAGTCCGAGAACCAGGTAGAAAGGGAGAGAATTACTGTGTGTTTAACCTTTTATAAACTCAGTCACATGGTCAACTTGCCTGAGTGATGGCTTTTGATTTAGTTCCTACTGTCTATGCACACCAGTATGGTATGATAGTATATTTTAGTTTTCTGTTTTAGTATTATTTAGTATTTCTTTTTTTCTTAGGGTGCCATTAATTCTAGTGTGTGATTAGTTATTAGTCTACATCTCATTGAGTTATGTAACTATAGGAAGTTGGTCAATTTGTGACTCAATCTTTGCCTTATTTAAGAAATAAATTGTTGAAATGCAACTTCCTATGATTAATTTATTTCATTTTTGACAGTTAACTTAAAACAGTGACCAAGGTGAAAGATTTCATCAAAAATCTCTTGAAGAGTATAACTTTGAATATTCATTCTACTCTATTTTTTAATCCCTAATTTTGGCAAGAGGATGGGGGTCATATCTAAGCAGCAGAAAACAATAAGAACAATCGGTGAAAATTCAGACTTTGGAAGTAAATTAACCATGCACTTTCCCGATATGCTTGCTTTTGTGAAATAATTGTTTTTTTTTTGTTTTGTTTTTTTTATTTAATTATAGCAAAATTTACTTTTAGATGACATTAAAAAGTGATAAAATTTTTAAAATGCAAACAATGTTTTTTCATTGAATAAGGCAATGCTTAAAATAAAAATGATATTTATTGTAGTTACAAATGACTGTAAAATACTCTTTGTTTTAAATTTTAAGTTTCTTGGTTTCATTTTTCAAATTTATTGCATAAGAAGTTGTTTTGCTTCCTGTTTGTATTTTATTCAGTGCCATTATGAAAATATTTAATAAAACGATTTTTGCTGTAAAAGAATATAAAAAGATCACTATGAAAGAAGTTTAATATTTGGGCATGTCAAATTTTAAGAAGCTTTAAATTAATATTATGACAGATATATTGTTTTTAGGTTGTTCTTTCTTGATATATACTAGATTTTTAGAGATGAACAAAAATGTAGACATGAAAATTGTTCAATGAAAACAGAAAATGCTTCCATGATGTTCTATGTTGTAAAAAATGCTCCATTTATTTTTATTTTTTCAACATTCAGATATTGTCTTTTTTACTTTCTTTCATTTTTGGGATCCATTTTTTTTTTTTTTTTTTCAATTAATCATTATGCGCAATGGTTAATATTTCATGACTTGGATTAAAATTGAATCATAGAACTTTTGAATAAATTATCAACTGTAAATAAATACCATTTATTTCAAATTTCATAAAATACAAAAGAAATATCTGCATAAACTATTAATATTTAATATTTGGATATGTCAAATTTTAAGAAGCTTAAATTAATAGTACGGCAGACATATTGTTTTTAGGTTATTGTTTCTTAATATATAAATGAAGGCAAAATTAGACACAAAATTGTTTGGAAACTAAATGGGACAAAAATAAAATATCACTCCTTTGACAGATAGTACTCTTTTATCCCAGCATAGAGGCAGTTAAATCGGTATTCTCCAGTGGGAGAGGGTAACTCATGTAATTAGTAATAAACCAATCCCACTCCAAAAGGAAATCTTTGGATAAAATATTTGGGAAAGAAAACAATGGGTAATTTTCTAGTTTACATGTGTTATTGATGGTGACTATTACATTTTTCTTTTCTTTATAAAACCATGATGTATATATTCATGTTTATGTTATGTATTGGCTTTTGACCTTATCACATTAAATTCCATAACTAGGACTGGGTTACTTTATACATGAAGTGTTGATTATATAGCAAATTATATAATATTTTTTATTATGTTTTTTTTTTAAATTGAATATAAATATCTAGATATTGCAACACCTTATAATTATTCCTTGAAAATTTGGGGAGAAGGATTGCTAATTTGAATTATTCAAACTACTATTCTCATCTTGGTTGTTATTTTCACAAGGTTTTGGCTGATGAAACATTTAACTTTCTTTCAGGTGCATTTTTTCAATATGAGAATTTATATGCAGTGAATTCAATCATGGGTTCAGGTAGAAATTCCATATAGATTTATGAGTTCAACATAAATATTCCCAAGTTTGAAACAATGCACCTGGAAAAGGTTGATGGTTGCAACCGGCAAAAAGTTGTGAAATTGTGTAAAATGTTGTTTAGTGAAGAAAAAGAATACAGTTTATTTTGTTTTAATGATAGAAGAAAAAAAAAAGAGAGTTACTGATCCATTTAGTAAATTGTAAAAATTAGAATGAGAGATTTTGACAGTAGAAAAGACTTAAAATGTCTATTAAAAAAAGGCAAGCTAATTTAGTACATGTTAAGTTAAAAAATTGGAAAAATGCTATGGAAAGTAAAGTGAGAATGAATCTTACTAAGACTAAAGTGGTGATCAGTGATAGTACTGTTGGAAAGGAAACATCTGTGATAAGTTAGTGGAAATGAAGTTGAGTGCAATTAATTTTTTTTATGATGCAAACAATGGAGACACAAAATGCAATGAAATTACAGGTAGGTTGAAAGATGATAATCATTTTAAGTGTAAGAAGTTCAAGACAATGTGAACTTGAGTGTGGAGAAAATATATTGATATGGCAAAGCTATTTATATCATCAGAAATTTTGTTATCTTGGTAATACTGTTGAAGCACAGGGCGGAGTTGATGTTAATATTATTGCAAGAGTTAGGACTGGATGGAGACCTCTAGATCAATGAGTCAAACGAGCTGAAACAAAGGAAGCAAGAAATAGATCAGAAAATTCTGAGGAACACATGCCATTATAGTATTTGCTGCTAATCTCAATCTTCTGAGACTAGCAACATCACATCTGTGAGAGAGAGGTTTCATTGATGAAGAAAGTATAGGGCCAATCAAATTACAAGAAGGTTTCTGCAAAATTTATCAAGAACTTTCAAATGAGACACAGATTCATTAGCCCAAATATGACAACAAAACTCCATATATGGTCTGATAGTAGATTTGTAGAGAAAGAAAATGGTGTGAGAAAGTGTTTAGAGTGATAGAGGAACCATTTTTAGGGGAAGCAGAAAGAGCAATGGAATTAATATTTGGACTCCAGAAAGATTTGATGAGAAGGAAAGACCAAGAAGTTTTAGAGTCAATTTCTCACCTTGAGCAGAGTCATCCATAAAAATCTCAGGAAAAAAAGGGACACGCCTATGACTGAAAAACAATAGTTGAGTCTTAACAGGATTAAATGAAGCAAGCCATTTCTTACTCCAATCCATAACTGAATCCAGATCAACTTTTAGATCAGCTGCATATTTCAACTGATCCGAGGAAAATAGGTAAGAAGAAATACCAGAATAGAGAGTGGTATCATATATTATTTTTATTTTTTATTATGCATTTTTTGGGGAATCCTTTGAGATGAGGCTTTATAATTTATGTATTCATTTTTTTTTTTTGCAGACTGTTATCCTCATCTTCATAGTATCACCTGAAGAAGGCCAGAGGTGAATTGGCTGAAACGTGATAAAACAACAACAACTATGAAGATGAGAATAACAGACTGCAATAGAATAAATACACAGAGGCATCATCAGCATAAATGTAAATTTTCTGAATAATATTCTCAGGAAGATCATTTATATAGAAAAGAAACAGTGTTAGAACTTGAATAGAACCTGTAAGCCATGTTTAGTTTCAGAACAGTTTCCAATGGTTAGTTGTTCTACACAAGTCCTGGAGGTGACTGGTTTACAGTAGACAGTTCTTGAGTTGGAATCCACAGAGCAAAAGATTCTTCCCGTATTGACATGAAGAAAACATGCCAAATTGCTACAGAAAGGTTTGATACTTATGTAGCAATTCTGGTTTCTGATTGGGTGGTAGCAGAACGTGAATTAATTCGATTCATCAGTTCCTAGCAGCATCGTTTATAAATAGAATACCACACCCTGTCAAATGCCTTCGAAATGTCAAGTGCAATGACTACCTTCACCTGAATTATCCATAAACCAACAGATCCATTCAGTTACAACAGCTGAACAAAAAACGATGAAAGCCATACTGAACATCACTATAGAGGATCAGACTTTCTAGAAAATGAATAACAAACATCAAACTCTAAATGAACTTTGCATTCTCTGAATTTGGTTTTAGTGACTTGGTAAGAATTAGTCAGAATGCACGTGTGCTCTTTCAGACAGTATCCTGATCAGTTCCAATGTCCACCATTCACATAACTTTATATATTTGTGCATATATAAACCAAATTTCAAATTTGTAGTTGAACAGTTGAGAAATTATAGGCATAGATACAAGCACAGACATCATAAACTGTTTTCTTTTAATTAAATCTGGTCTTTTAAAAGGCCAGATTTAATTCCTGCAAAATCAATACACATGGTTTATCCAAGAAATCAAACGAATGACATCACATTTTAGTTTGTTTTTTTGTTTTTTTACAAAGAAGTCACTAAGGGTTAATGAGTGTACAGTAGTCAATGGATAATATCGTAGTAATCGTTAGTAGTGGAAATTTGGTAAATTGGGTTACTTAAGGGAACGCCTTATCAAGAACTTGTTTACATTGAACTTGAAGATGATCATATTGTAGCCAGCTAGAAAAGTAGGCAAATGGAAGAGAGTTCTACAGCTGTGCAGTTCTAAGAAAGAAACTTTGTTCATGGAATCTATATTATGGTTTAGGCACAGATAAAGAGTGGGGGAAATTATTGATAGTGGTTTTAGCTAGACGACTGTTTTTCATGAGTGGCAAGAGGGGACCATAGATTGGATCTCAGACGAGCACTTGCCATGAAAATAATGATAGAACAGAGACAGGCTCATGACGTTTCTTCTGTGGAAAAGAGGTTGTAGGGAAGAGACTAGGCTACGAAATTTATTTGGAACTTTGTCAACGCAAGATAAGCTCTCCTAGCAGCTCCTGCCCAGATGTGGCGACAGTACTCCATACTAGAATGTACTTGGCTCTTATACAGGTAGAGAATTCCATTGGCAGTGAGATATCTACCAGAACGGTAGTATGATCCAACCATTTTTCCAATGATCTTGGCCATGGATTGTCAAAATATAGAGCCTTCCCAAGACGAGAGTTATTCATTTCAATTGATGTTAGATGAAGGTCAGAACGTTGATGATGGAAAGATAGAAGCATGGTTTTAAATGCATTAAAATTAACTAGCAATCCCATTCCCCATTGCACCACATGTTCAAGATCAGAGAAAAGTGAATCAGAAAGATTGTGATCATTTATTGCTTTGAAGTGTTTCCATAGATGGTGTTGTCAACATAAATGTCTATGAATGATCTTAGGATGTGGTTTGGGAGATGATTGATGTAGATCAGGAAGAGAGTTGAGCCTAGGATGGACCCCTGAGGGACACCAGCATTAATACTGTGAGCTTCTGATTTCTGCCCATCAATCACTACTCTTATTCACCTATTAGAGAGAATTGATTTAATAATTGAAAATACATTTCCAGCTATACTATAGCTAGAGATCTTGTGAAGTAAACCTTTATGCCAAACCCTATCAAAGGCCTATGATATGTCAAGAGCAATTGCCCTAGAAATGCAGTCTTTGTCAAGAGATTCACTAATCTTATGAGATATAACATTTAGCACATCTGCTGTAGATCTAGCAGAACGAAAACCATATTGCATGTCACTGAGGAAGTTATTTTTGCTGAGGTGGTTGACTACTTGTCTATTTAACACAGATTCTAGCAACTTGCTCATGACGCACGGAAGACTGATTGGTCTGTACTGAAAGGGAGATGACCGATCACCTGAATTTTTAAATACGAGGCATACTGATGAGGTTTTCCAGGGTGTTGAGAAGCATTTCTCTTTAAGACATGCTTAAACATTATTACATTTAAATTATTCTAAGTGTAATAAATATTAAAATCCTCCATCAATTATCATTTGAGTATTTACTTACTATTTAGAAATGATGCATATTTCTCAACGAAAATAAAACTAATGAAATAACAGGTGCAAATCCAAAGTTCAACCTTATTAAAAAAAACAAAAATAAAGAAAAATCTTTATGATGTATATACTCATCACGGAATGAAAATGTCGTATTCTAAAAATCACATAAATTGATCAAGTAGTTTTTTTTAACTAAGAAAATCAAATTTTATGAGGACGTGATGTCTTAGTCTTCAATATTTAATAAATAAAGGGAAACAACTCAATTCCAACTACCGAAATTAAAATCAAATGAAATTACTAAAAATCGTAAAAAAAATGATTTTCCATAAAAACAACTACTTGATCAAGTTATGTAATTTTTGAAATATGACATTTTTATTCCAAAGCAAGTACATATATCAAAGATTTTTTTTGTATTTTTGTTGTTTTATTTTAATTGAGTTGAACTCTGGACTTGCACCAAATAATAAAATTAAAAATTGTTTGTGTAATTAACCTTGGAATGTCTATGTTAGTTAAAAATAATTTATTTAGGATCAAAATTCCATATGCATTTAAATAATGTTTAGAATTTTAAAAAAATTTTTTACAAATAAAAATTTTCTAAAATATAATATTTTATTTAAGCAGCAAATTTAAAGCTAGTAGCATCATTTGTTGCATATAACTATGCAGAATAGACTGCATTATCAAACTGCATCCAGATTACTATGGCATGAATTTGCAGATTAAATCGTTTTGTGTTAGGAATCATCATAAATATTCGTCATTTGGCATTATATTGTCTCTAATATAACTGAATGAAAATCTTTTTCATTTGGCGTTTAATTATTTATCTTTTTAATGAATCAGTTTTTCGGGGGGGGGTTGTATTATTTCTGAATGGGTCAACATTGATTGAAGAAAAGACGTTTTGTACTTGCAGATCATTCTGTTTCAATTTATGAATTGCCATGGAATTTTAAATACACATAACTTACATTGTTTTGTATATTTGCATTCTTATTTTCACAACATTTTGGTAACCTCCAACCTTCTCCAGGTGTATCTTGTCGAACTTGAGAATCTGTCTGTCAAACTCAGAATTTCAAATGAAACCCCATTATTTAATCCACGGAGATAGCATGCTCTCATTCCATTACCCATGATCATCCTAAGTAATCCACAGTTTTATTTTGAATGTTGCTTGCACTAAGGATCTCCAGAAAAGTGTAACTTGCAACATAATTTTACCAAGTATTTTGTCCGTTACGCCACAGGTCCTTTCATTGTGAAAATAACATTTAAGATTAGAAGAATAGTTTGAAAAATCCAATTAATATGGATAATCGATCCTCATCTCAAAATTTGATAAACATAATAATGCTATTTCTATGCTTCACACAATAATTTTTCTGTTTAAAATCCATTAATACACATGTATAGCATGATATAAACAATCACATTCAGCATTCAGGAATATAAAAATAACAATCAAATTTATCAATTCATCAGATCTGCAGATTTAATAAACTAGCATAACCCATTAACTGGTATTGCCCGGTGGAAGCCCCCCCCCTCACAAAAAAAGTAAGCTATGGTTGTTGTTGGTGGCCACTGCCGACCCTGAACAATTGCAGACACTGGCGGCTGAGGCTGAAATGAAATAATTTGGCGTTCACTGGCGATTTGTATTGGTTTGGGGCGATAACATGCAGGTACTGTTTGAATTTTTTAAAAAAAGCAATTAAGAGAATGTGTAAATCAGTATGAATTAATAAAATCCCCCCCCCAAAAAAAAAGGTCCATTAGAAAAATAATAAAAAGTAAAAACAGAAGTTTTAGAAGTTAGGGATTCTCACTGTATACAAACTGTTTAGAGTGATCAAAATCAGTGGTAGCAGTCTTAGCTGCTTCCATTTGTTGTTCAAGTCTTCCTCTTCTTTTTAATTCTTCCATCAATAGTATTAAATTAAATTCCAGTTTTATGTTGTCTTTTTTTAACGTGTAAAACAAAACAATTACGACTTTTTTCACTTCACTTCTTTGAGTATTGTCATATTAAGAACGGCATTTGGAATAGACATTCTAAACTCCCCATGTTAAGAATAGCCTTCGGAATAGACACCACCAATCTCCCCATCTTAAGAATGACGTTTGGAATAGGCACTCATAACATCCTCATGTAGAGCATGGCTTTTGGAGTAAACAACCCTCTTTTTTGTGGGAAGGAAGGTAGAAAAATAATTCCTCTAAATTTCACTGTGATAATCGTTGGTAGCATACTCACCCACAAATGCTAAAAAAAAAATTGGGAAGTGGCAGTATCAGTAGGAGAGAAGTAGATTTGTTTAGCGCAAGTGCGTACAAACCTGGCAGCAAGTTAATTACAGGTCTTTATATCTCTTTAAGTACTTGTCTCCGCAAAATTGTAATGAGATTTTCTTAATCAGCATAGTCGAAAACCTATAAAAGTCGTCATTCTAAAGAAAATTGTGGAAGTGAACCTTCTGTACAAATTCACCCCCACCCTCCGGCAAAAAGAAAAAAAAAATTAACGTTTGCGCAATCTCGAGAATCAGTCTGGAAAATAAAATTAAATTAAATAAACTTAAATAAAATACTCCACACAATTGAAAATTGGTGAAAACACAAACATATAACAAATAAGTGTTTCTATATGTATGATATTTATGTTAAAACTGTAGCATAGATAATCGGTATAAAAAATCTAATTGTCAACCAGAATAGTAAATGCTCCCCGCACCAAAAAAAAAAGAAAGGAAAATATGTTTTTTTTTCAGGACAGGTATTTTTTATTTTGGGTGGAGGATAGTGCCATGTCAGTATTTTGTACATGTTTACATTCCCAAACCATTGCTGTGTTTACATTTTTTTTAGTGTTCTGGACATGCAAGCAAAGACGGAGATGTTATATATATAAAGTTTTTTACTTATCCATGTTTGTTCTAGTAATTAAGGTTATCAGTATTTAATTGTCTGTTTATGAGCCGTTAATATGTTTGTATTTTTTTTTTTAGCACTAGTGTCTCATGTGGAGAGCGACGCCATTTTTATAAACTTTTAGAAGTGTTCGTTTATTAAGGAATTAATTTAATTCTGGAATTTGAGAATGTCGGGTTTCAGCCAATCAGAAAGAGCAGAACGTGGCTGGGGAGCCATTATTATTTAGGATTTGGAAATCGGAAAGAATATGTTATGTCTATGTATGTATTAGCCAGTTACAGAGGGTGTAATCACACTATAGTCGAAAAATGTAGAATTTGACCCAGTGACAACTAGTAGCAGCGAAAGCACTAAATATTGAGATAGAAAACAATGGGAACTTCTCTCTCTGTAGATGTGGCGATTATGATGGTGTTGCTCATTGGATGTAATGTAGCATTTTATTATCACAAGTGAATGTATTAGAAATGGTTGTCCTAAGCTATACATCTACCCTGATAGTAGCTATCAGGGTAGATGTATTGAATTTGTATGTGGCATCTGTTGTTGCAAACCTACAATATTTTGATCCAGAGGGGAATTTCTGCAATAAAAATATTATTTATGGATATCCATGTATACAAATAATTTAAAAAATTGAGCAAAACATTATTGTACATAAATGAACATCTGAAAACGTCTGGAGAATGTATCGTTTAAAACATCCTAGAAATAGAAATATTGTTGATGAGAGCAATTTTCCAAAGAAAAATAATGATCCATGGTAAAAATCTTTGCATAAATTATGACTAATATGCCTGGCACCTTTTTTTTTTTTTTTTTTTACACAGGCATCACCACATTATCAAAGCCAAGAGTTAACGAGTGAGTAATCATTAGTAATGAAAATTCGGTAAATTTGATAACTTATATGGAACGGCTCATCAAGAACTTATTTACATTAGACTTGAACACAACCATATTGTAGTCAACTGGAAAGCAGGAAAACGGAAGACAATTCCACAGGCGTGCAGTTCTGAGAAAGAAGCTTTGTTCATGGAATCTACGTTTAGGTTTAGGCACAGATAAAGAGTGGGGAGAATTATTGATAGTGTTTTCAGCTAAACGAGTATTTCTTGTGAAAGTTTGGCAAGGGGGGACCATAGACTAAAGCTCAGTCGAACACTTTCCATGAAAATAACGATACATCAGAGACAAACTCGCAACATCTCTTCTGTGAGATAGAGGTTGCAGAGAAGAGAAAAGGACATCTCCTACGAGGCTACAAAGTTTATTTTGAACTCTATCAAGGCAGGACAAGTCCTTTCTAGCAGCTCCTGCCCAGATGTGGCAACAGTATTCCATCCTTGGATGTACCTGGTTCTTATATATATAGAGAATTGCATCAGCAGTGAGATATCTACTGGATCGATAGAAAGATCCCACCATTTTTCCAGTGGCCTTGGCAACAGATTTAATGTATGTGTTCCATTTAAGATCAGGAGTAAAGGTCAAGCCCAGAAGCTTGTCAAAACTTGAGGCCTCCTGAAGATGAGAGCCATTCATTTCAATTAATGCCAGATGTGTATCAGAATGTTGATGATGTAAAGAGAGAAGCTTGGTTTTAGATGCATTAAAAGTAACTAGTCACTCCTTTCCCCATTGTACCACGTGCTCAAGATCAGAGGAGAGAGAATCGGAGAGAACTTGGTCGTTTACTGTCTTAGATGTGCTACCATAAATTGTAGTGTCATCAGCATAAATGTCTACAAATGATGTAAGAATGTGATTTGGAAGATCATTAATGTAGATCAGGAATAGAGTTGGGCCCAGGATGGACCCCTGAGGGACTCCAGCATTAATACTGTGAGCTTCTGATTTTTGCCCATCAACTACTACTCTTATGAACCTGTCAGAAAGAAATGATTTAATAATTGAGAAGACATTTCCAGCTATACCATAGCTAGAGATCTTGTGAAGTAAACCTTTATGCCCTACCCTATCAAAGGCCTTAGATATGTCAAGAGCAATTGCCCTAGAAAGGTTGCCTCCGTCGAGAGATTTGCTAATCCTATGAGATATAACTGTAAGCACATCTGCTGTAGATCTAGCAGAACATCCAGTAATCATGAAACACGAGAATTGCATTTTCACTTCAAAACCGACAATCATTGATTATTCAACACAAAAAATGTTAATCAAGTTTTCATTCCACATGATTTTTGTTTGTCTTTAAAATGTTTACAGATTTTAGGAATATGCTGCTTTGAATAAATTCAAAATGAAACATCTTGATAGGAGAGGGATTAGTCTAATGGATACAGTTATGGACTATGGCATTTGCCTCACTAAATTTAAATCCTTGCACATTTATTATGACATGCTAATTGGGAAAGGTATGAACCTATAATCCTCTCAGCTAAGAGTAAAATACTAACTTGTGGTTAATTAATTGGATACAATTGCTTAGAATGTGTAGCATGCTTCTACCTAATGTTAATAATAATCAAAAAGAGGTTGATGTGCCACAAAGCAGAAAATCATTTTATGTTTTATTTTTCGTTTTTCCACCTGTCAAGAAACTGCTATTTAACCTTGCAAGGCGTCAGTTAAATAAAGACATGATTAATCAGATCATTCTTCAATCAATACTCCTTACCACTTCTCTTTTTAGTTTCAAGATGTCAGTTGCTTTATATAGCCAACCAAAATATAGCTTGCTTAATGAGTTCAGTAGCTGTGTAGGGAGATGATAAATGAAAATAAACTTTAACCTAAAAAAAGCATTGTTTCTTTTCTTTATAGATGCGATCTCCCTTGCTTATGATTGACTAGTTTGAAGAAACTATTACTTCCTTCCCCCTCCTCCTCTCTCTCTTTTTCTCTCTCTAATTGCTATTTCCACCTCTGATCCATGTTACACATAATCAAAAGCTATGAAATACATGTATTGTCAGTTGGACATTGATGTGTATGTATCATGACCAGTGTTCATTGCAATGTCTGAAAAATGATTTGTCTACAAAGGCCTTATTGAAACTTATGCTTTGTTCAACATCAGAATTGTTTTCTTTGAACTGTCAACCTATTTCACTGGAATGCTAGTAAAACTCTAAACATCTTTTAAAAGTGCTTTTATTCACTGGTGATTTTCTTATATGCATTTCAAATTCTATCAAGTCATGGGATAATTTTTACCAGGTCGGTTTGTACTGAATTATATTTGAAATTTGAAAAAAAAAATTATATTTCATTTCTGTTTTGAATTTAAATTTATTTTTCCAAACAAATTATTATTAATTGAAGAAATATTTGTTTTTATAACAGTTTTGCAAACATAGTTTTGTCTTTTCAATCAAACTCATCGACTGATGACTAATTCTAAGTATTGATTTTATTAAAAGTTTAGCTTACAATAAAACATGAATAATTTGTTGACATGCAAACATTTATTTCTAACATATATATTTCACTGATTCTCTGTTACATAAAATAAAAAAAAACAGTTAACTTTTGATTTATCAAAAAAAAAAAAAATAGAATGACTTTTTGATTAGTTTAGAAGCAATGGAATTGTTTTGTTCAATTTTTTTTTTTTAGTCTATTTTTATTTAATTATTTAAATTTTATTTTTTATCAATTAAATGTTTATTCTTTAAAAGTAAATTATTTTTACCTATTTTCTAGAGAAGTGATGATTCATGCTTCTCTCAATGTATAAGTGAATGGAATACTTCAAATTGGATTTGAACACATTTTAATCTCATAGTCTACTGCTAAGGCTCTCTTTCCTTTATTTGAGATGATTGAAAATACCTGCTTGTATTTATTTCCCTTTTTCAAACTTTGCTTAAATATTTCAAGTCTACAAAATCTTAATACCTAAATAAGAAATAGCATACATGATGAACGTGATATATCTTCAAATTATAAAGATTCAATGTGTTTTATACTAATAAATATAAAAGGACACAAGTGTTTTTCTTCGTGGGTTTACAACACTTTTATGACTTCAGATTTACTCAATCAATTATAATGATTTGGATATGAAAAAATAACTCGAAATAAATCCGGAAAGACTAATTATTTAATGATGTAATTTCTAAGATAGTGTCAAATTCAAATGTAATTCTTAAAATATATTTATCTCATATTTTAATGTAATAATTAGGGCTATGACAACAGAATATTCTTTTCATTGTCCTGACTCTCGGAGTATATATCCAACACAGTTAAACAGTTAATCAACCGAGAACCACATCACTCTATACAAAAGCATATAAGATATCAACGGATACACACTTGAGAGTCAAAACAATGAAAAGTATATGCTGTTGTACTAGCTCTAGCAATGATCCATAATTTATAGTCTATTTTCTCGTTCTATGTTACAGATAGACTATTTTGAAAAAACAAGTCATCAAAATTATTAATTATTAAGAAAAGACTAATAAAGGTCTAATAATTATTCTTATTTTTACAACAAAGTCATTTCAATCACAATTATTTTTAGGTATTGTCATATTAAATATTATTTGTGCAGTGAAAAAATTCTTAACTGTGCTTTGATTAAAAAAAATTAAAAGAAAGAAATAACTTAAAAATGCAAACGATCTGATTTTATTATACTTTTAATGCACTACTCATGGACACAAAAAGTAGATTGACCAACAAACCAATGAATTTATGTATTTGAGAAAAAAACTAAATTTCTATTAATCTAGATGCATTTTTGACACAACTGAAAAATGTATTAAATCAATCAATCAGATTGAGAATTCATCTCTGATTCTTCTGACTCATTCTCTGTCAGACATCATTGCTAGCAAGTCATCCAGTTCTTCTACAAGTTGGTCAATGTAAATGAGATGAAGTTTCCCAGTCAATTTTTTGCCATATAATGAAAGTTGTCACTTATAAGTTCCGAACTTACTTCTTCATGAGTAATCAGCAAACCAAAGCTCTTCTTAACAAGACGCAGATTTCAAGATGTCATTTTTTTTATTAGGTGTTTCTTTCTCTAGTTGATGTCTAATATGTTTGTTCAAGTTACACGTTTTGCTTTTTCATCACTGTCCAAACAGAGCAATATTATGGTATTAAAAAGTTTCTCTGAAGATTTCCTGGGTTAGGGGGACTTCCAGATAGTGTGGCATCTGTCAAAAATACCTGAAGCTTTGTCTTTGCAGATTTTAATGTCTCTTTTCACATTTGATTGTTGCTGCAGATGTACACAGATTTCTTGACTTCTTCTTAGTTGTAGTTGATAAATTTGCAAATTACAACAGAAACAGAAAAATTTCCCATTGAATTCAGAATATTCACTCATTGATCAGTTATGTCAGCTTAGGCTACAGTATTATTTTTTTCATTCAATTTTTTTTATTTGATTCTGCAATAAAATCGATCAAATCCAATTAAATATTAAATACTTTAATTTTTTTATTATAAAAAATAACAAAATATTTCTTTTCTAAATAGGATTTTTAAAGTTAAATTTAATTATTACACTATTGTTTGATAATTTTAAGCATATTGACATCATAGAGATGTGAATATGCAAAATCTTTCATTGCTTTTTGGGTGTTTTTCTGAAATACAGAATGCTAATTGTATTATTTAGTTTTGATGACTTCAGAGGGAGACTAAATAAATCTGGACAGTACAGGGAAATTTGTGAAGCAGAGTTCACATTGAAGAATTAATGAGAGTTCTTGAGTTAGTAGATGTAGAACAGTTAAGGTAATAGGTTCAGTTCACATGGGAGGAAATGATAAAAAATGAGGGAAAGAGGGTTAAATGAAGATCTGGCCAATAATAGGTTACCTAGAAAGTAAATTTCTTTCAGCATGCAAAACAGACGTTATGCTGAATATTATGATGATGGAGAAGAATGTTTTGTTATTTTTGTTTTTTGGTTTGTTTTGTTTTTTTGTTTTGTTTTGTTTTTTGCTTTTGTTTTACCAGAAATGGAAAAACAATAATTAAGTAATCAATGAAATTACATTATTTTTAGAAATATGATTTTTTTATTTGAAGTGAAATTTACACAATTAAACATTTATGATTTTGATAAATGATTAAAAAATCTGTCATGTTACATTGTTACATAATAAGAATTATGAATTTGTTTCCTAATTTTAGAATGGATAACAAGATTCTAAGATATTTTTGTTGTTTTTCTAATTAATGGATATTTCATAAAATCCATTCTATAGCCTTCGTTAGATGTCCACTTTAAAAGGACATTAAAATTAGGAATTTTATATTTAAAGTATTATTAAAATGTTATTAGTTTTCTTGCCCTATTCTACTATAAAGATTTATAACAGCAAATGACAAAAAAAAACATGAAAACTTAATTATTTTTTTTTTTTTTTTTTTTTTTTTTTTTTTTTTTTTACAAAGGCATCACCACATTATCAAGGCCCAGAGGCCACTCAAGGATAAGGGTTAAAGAGTGTACAGTAGAAGTTGGTCAATATAGTAATCATTAGTAATGAAAATTTGGTAAATTTGATAACTTATATGGATTTTGATATCATTTTGATAGATTTTATAAAATTATTTGTATTCATGAAATTATTGCACAAATGTAATTTTGAAATCTTCAGATATTTTTTATAAAAAGAAAATTTGTATAATTTATTTTGGTTATGTGAAAATTATAACATCTATTTTGTATTGTCACTTTTTTTGCTGATAATTTTATAGACATTGATTTTTATAACATGTACAAAAAAATGCTGAATGTGTAGAAACATGCATTCTTTTATATTACTGTGGCATGCTGATGAGATGCAAGGTTGTTTCAGACATACATCTGCACACAATATGCATATTTGTAAAAAAAAGGCTGCTTTTTTTTCATATGATGATACTAAAACATCTATTATGTTTAAATGGAAATGTGTCCTGTTTTTGTATCTTCAAATGAAAATTTTATAAAATGTTACTCTAAAAGTCTTCATTTTTTTTTTTTTTAAGTTGACCATTCAAATGCAGGCGCAGCAGATTATGGTGTAAAAATTGTAAGCCCATCTGGACAACTAATTCCTTTTGAGGCACACAAAAATAACAACAAAAATGAAATTACGTACATTCCAACTGAATCTGGCAAACATAGGATCTATGTTACATATGGAGGAATTGATGTACCTGGTAAGTAATGTTTTTATGGTGTTAAATAATTTTATAAATAACTCCACAGGTATGTTAGGTAGTAATATAAAGACATTATTATGTACTCACTAGGAGTATTCACACAAGCCATCATCAAAGATTGCTCTTTGAGAACAACTTTTGGTGTTCCCTGGAGTCTGAGTGACAACAAGTCTCCCCAGATTTCCAGCACTCTCCACCTCTTTCGATAACCTTTGCAGAAGAATTTGCATTATCGCAACAGCCGCCCACCATTGATTTCTCATTGGTGGCAACCATTATTCTTCACTGGAATTTAGGTGACAATTAACTGTAATCTCTGAACGTATATACCATTCACTGGACAAAGCGGGGGCGGGCAGAGCGGTAGCTCTAGATATATCTAAGGCTTTTGACAGGGTATGGCATGAGGGTCTCCTCAGGAAAATTAGATCATACGGTATCACTGGTAGAATACTTAGCATAATTAAATCCTTCTTAGATAAGAGAAAAATCCAGGTTGTCCTCGACGGTTGTACATCAAAACAGTATGATATAAATGCGGGAGTGCCCCAGGGGTCTATCCTTGGACCTCTATTGTTCCTGATATTCATAAATGACCTCCCCGACAAAGTTGCCTCTTAGATGGGTATATATGCTGATGACACTACACTCTATGGCAGGCACGACAGGAAGACGAATGAACACATTTCTAAAGAAATGGCAGAAACACTAGAGGAAGACCTCCAATCTGTAGTGGAATGGGGACAAAAATGGTTGGTCACGCTCAATGCTGCCAAGACTAAACTAGTTTCATTCAATAATTACAAGAAACCCTCTCTACCACCTATAGCAATGGCCAACGACTCTTTATCTGAGAGTACATCTTTCAAACTTCTTGGCCTAACATTCACAGAAAACATGAGTTGGAACAATTACATTGAAGGCATTGCCAGGGCCGCTGCAAGAAAGGTGGGCTCTCTCTACCGTGCTAGACAACTATTAACACCCGAAAGTATCCTGTACCTCTATAAGGCCACCATTCGCCCATGTATGGAGTATTGCTGTCACATTTGGGTTGGTGCATCTGCTACTAGTCTCTCGCTCCTTGACAAGGTTCAAAAGAGAGTCGCAAACCTGATAGGCCCTGAACTGTCATCTAAGCTTCAGCCTCTGTCCCATCGACGAAATGTTGCATCCCTCTGCCTTTTCTACAAGTATTTTAGCTCTGACGAACTGCAGACACTTGTGCCCCCACGACATGAGCACCCTGGACAAACCCGACAGGCTGCTAAATCCCACCCTCACACTGTAGAGATCCCTAGATGTAAAAGATCTTTCTACTCCAATAGTTTCTTCCCAAGAACCGCTAGACTTTAGAATTCCATTCCAGGTTCCTGCTTCCCCAACAGTACTGACGTGCAGAAGTTCAAGTGTAACGTGAACCGACATCTTGCTGCCCAAATCCCTACATAGTACACCAGTAGTTGTTGCCCCTGATAGTAGCCCCCTACACCAAAGTGGCAATTTGCCTTGTTTGGGGTGAAAATGTAATAAAAAAAAAATTAAAAAGGTCACAGTTTATGACACTCACACAGTTTTGTGACACTCACAGAAAAAAAAAAAAACTAAATTATATTTTTTATTAAAAAAAAAACAAAAACCTCATGAATATGCATAAAAGGAATTGTATTTTTAAATCATGGTTTGTATTACATCAATGTGTTGTTGTTTTTGTTTTTTTTTTCACTTTTTTTAGTTCATAAAAAGCAGATTTCTACTTAAAACGCTTTTTCGTTGAAATCCACCATTTTTTTTTATAAATTCATAAAGGCTAATTTCTGCTAAATCATTAGATCCATGCATCTTTGTTTTTCCCTTACTATTTGTCTGAATTTTTTTCTCTTTCTTCCTAGCTCTCGATTTATCTACCTTTCTCTTTTTCTTTCTTTCTCCTCCTCTCTGTCATGTCTTGCCCTCCCTTTTTTCATCCTCACTGTTTTCTCTGAAAACTGAAACTGATTTATATTGGAGGTAAAGGAGTTAGATGATTTTGTGTCATCAAACCATAACTTCCTGTCCCCTCTCTTCTCATACGCATGCTCATTGTCTTAATTTTAACTTTCTTATTTGAAACTGATTGTAGTTATTTAGAAAAAAGTTGGTTTCGCTGCCTTGCCCCATACACATACATAAGAGGGGGTTAAAGTTATCTCAATTGTTAACTTTGTTATCATTGGATATGCACATCTCTGGTATTGTGACATAATAAACTTGTTGCATATGCCAGAAAGTATAAATCATCTCATCGGCAAGAAATTTTTATGTAACTTTTTGATTTTGGATTGTTGCTTCTCAATAGTAGTGGTTCAAAGCCCTTTTTTTACAAAGGTCATTCCAAATGTAATGCAACCTTTTCTTTTTAAGTCAAACAAAAAAAAAATTGAAGTTCTATGAAGACAGAAGTAATATCATTAAAATGAATAACCCAAATTTATTTTTCTACATAGTCACTACCATTCTCAATGCACTTTTCCTAACAATGGGATGGTGGCTGTGCATGAGCATCCAAAGTGCACTTTGTCACTCATATCTTCTGTCGCCTCTTTGAAATCAACAAATCCATCCTCTAACTATGTTGATGTTAACTACATTGGCTTCATAAACGTTCAACAGACGCCAATGAATGTTGATCGGTTCAATGTTTTCTGCATGGAGGAATTCAGTGACACATCTCTGCTTCTGACATACGTCCATGACAGGGATTGCTTTCTTAGAGTCTCACACCTTCAAAAACAACAGAGAGATGAAACTTTCAGGTCATGGATGCATAAGTTCGGTCATCATAGCAGTATAATTTGCAATCCCCTCTGATCCATTTAGGTGGAATAAAAAATAGGAGGCATTACTTTTGAAATATCGCTCATATGATGATCCAGTTTGAACGCTATCATACTTTTGCAGCTTTAACCTGAAAAAGGAAGTCAGATTTCTAACCTAAACATTTGATTAAATAGAAAATTTAATTGATAAAAATTTATATGCATCAATAATCTATTATCTTTATAAATAGTAAATGTATATATATATATATATATAATGTGTGTGTGTGTGTGTCTGCCTCCTCTCCATGAATGTTGTATGTGACGCATATAGGTTGTAAGAAATTACTGAACACTATATGGGTGGTTATGACTGGTAATAAATGCCTGTAAAATTTCCTTTGTTGCTTCAGCATTCCATCACAAGTCAGTGTGTTTCTTATACAAATGATTTGGTAAATTCTGACTCATATTCTGATTGATATTGTACCACCACTATATAATATACTTTTACATATTTAAGATACAAATTTGAGCAAAATATTGCAAACGATGTCCAGATAAAAAGGGAAAACCGCTCAAAAGGATTATAACATTTGTTTTAAATTCGGGCACTGTGCTAAATGAGTTACAGCTGCTGCAAGTTTGTAAAAATTGTCCTCGGAATCTCTTGATCCAATTCCACTCTGCGAAGAAGTGAATAACGCAAAAAGACTCTTGACTGGTGGTACAAATAAGATCCCCTTCCTGTAATGTTTTTACTGCAAAAATACACAGTTTTTATTCTTTTATATCCACTACACTCCAACCAGATCTGATCACAGACAGTGATGCTGGAGACAGGTCTTTTTGACAGGTATTCTATCGCTGAGCAACAATGTAAGGTTCATCCTCAGACAAGCTTTCACATACAAAGTGCATCAGTTTCGAAACGAACCATTCAGTTTCTTCTGAACCACTTTCGTTGTTTGACGATAGACATAAAAGTATATAGAACTTTCAGATGATTCTGTATTAAATCAACTAACAGCAACTGTAGACTAATTACCTGAGTTACACAAAACTTCAAAAACTTTGTGAATAATAAACAAAATACAATGTCTTCTGCTTCACGTGAAATAGTTGTACTTCAGAAGAGACAACATTTTTCTTTGATAAACCTATTGTAAGAAATGTATAAAAATTTTGTTCTGTTATTTTCATCATAAAATCAATTATTCAATCACTTTTAGCATATTTTAATTTTTATTTATCAGTTCCTGTTAAAGTCAAGTCCTCCTTGACACAACCGTTGACAAGAGGTAGGTGATGATGAGAATAGGGGTGGAAGATGATTCTTAAAATATAGAACTATTGCATATAGTTTCACACATATGTATATATGCACAGATACATGCATACACACACCTACACACATATACACTTTTATAGGCAGACATATGCATGTATGCACACACATATATAATAAGCACACACACACACACACACACATGCACACATATATATGCATATATGTACACATATATACACACAAATATGCACATATATATGCTCACACGCACATATACACATACATATATATATACGCACATATTATATACACATATATATACACTCACAGAGAGGAACACCCACATATATGTGCACACATCTATTTACTTACAAAATTCTGTATATTTGTTAGCTCCATCATCTTTTTCTTTTATTCTCCCTCTCTCTCTTTTCCATTCCTCTTTCTCTCACTTTCTCTCTCTCTCTCTTTCTACTTCCCTTTCTTTCTCTCTTTTCTTCTCATGAAAAATAACACTTCAGAATTCCAAAACAAATGTACTTTAAAATAAAAATTATATATATATATATATATATATATATATATATATATATATATATATAAAGCATTCATTACAGTATTTGTTAGGTTAGCCACAACCACTTAAAACAATATTCTCGACGACTGGCATTCTGTTGTTTTTCTTCCTCTTTCACCCTCATCAAGTCTTATGGCGATAGCACCGCATGCAATAGGACTGTCCTGGAATGCTAGAAACTTTCAGGCCACGGCTGCACAACCAGCAGGTCAAAGGTGGTTGCTCTCTGGTTACATTGCCTTGACACCTAAGTTTGACAGCAAGACTCATAACTGGGCTGGCTGATTGAAAACCACTGTAGCCCACCCCACAGCTGGCGGACATCCCTTTATTTGGTTCCCAACAGTGCAAAAAGTTTAAACAATAAAAATAATAAAAACTCTTGATGCTTGAAACATTCACACGCTCAAAGATGTGGTACACGCTACCCACCCAGAAAAATGCACAGCCCTTGTCTACAAAGATTCAACATAGATATGGCGGCTCTCACTGAGACTAAACTGCCTGAGAAAGGCCACATTAGGGAAGTTGGAACAGCTTATACTATCTTCTGTTAGGGAAAGGCTCCTGAGGAGCTATAAATACATGGTGTTGGCTTTGCCATCTGATCCCAGCTCATGCAAGAGCACAACCTTACTCCCACAGCCATCAGTGAACACTTAATGACTGTCCGCATTTCCATCATGTGGAGCAGACACATCGCCCTGATTACAGTATACGCCCCAACTTTGGCCTCACCCAATGAAGAAGCCATACTATACACTCAACTCAACTATACCATCCAGAGAGCAACCACCAACAACCTCATTGTACTAGGTGACTTTAATGCTCGATTAAGCAAGGACCATCACCTGTGGGAAGGAATAATTGGCTACCATGGTATTGGGAACTGTAACACCGACGGTCACCTATTGGGTTAGTTTGCGGAACATGAACTTATTGTAACCAACACTATTTTCAGACTTCTAATAGAAAACATGGAGGCACCCCTGGTCCAAACATTGATCACCTGATCCATGCAACGAGCAGATGGCTATTGGATGGATCACAAGCTGTCAACATTTCTGCAGAACCATTGATATGATTTTCTGTGCAAATACAAGATAAACAACAATAGCTCGCAATGTTTATCTTTTGGCACCTAAAAAAGACCTTCGACAAAGTACCCTAACCTGCTATATGGGCAGTCCTTATTAGATTTGGCTGCCTACCAGACTTAAACACCCTGATGCGTGCTCTACATGACATATTGGTGGCGAGAGTATGCCACCAGCTCTCAGACCAATTCCTTATTACTGGTAACCTGATGTGTCTTGACACTAATGCTAAATGAGATACCACCAGACACACCCTCAATTGATATCCGTTCCTGCTTAGATGGAGAAGTTTTCAACCTAGCTTGATTTCATACCAGAACAAAAACTACCATGTGTTTGGTACAGGAGCTGCAGTATGCTGACGACAATGCCACCTCAGGTCAGACTACAGAGGACCTCCAGTCCAGACACTAGCAGAATGCATACAATGTGGCCTATGAACAATTTGAAATGCAGTTTAACACAGAAAATACCATCACCACCTGAACTGCTGCTCCCAAACACTAATGGCTAACTGCTGGAGAAAGTAGATCAGTTCTCATATTTGGGGGAGGATTTTAACATCAACACCCACACGCAGAAAAGATGTGAAGAATAGAATCAGAACAGCTCACTCCGCTTTTGGTTGACTCAACTGTCGCATATTTAACAACCACGCACTGACAATGGCCACTAAGATTGTGGTCTTCCAGGCAGTAGTCTTCACTACTCTTTTATACGTTTGTGAAACATGGATCCTGGATAGAAGTGACATAAAAATGCTAGAATGCTACCAACAACTGAAACTAAATCAAATCCTCAACAGAGAGCTACACTACCAATACAGAAATGTTGGACAATCTCAGCAAGCAGTGTTGAAGCCATCATTATCAATCACCACCTCCTTTGGGCAGGACGCATGCACAGGATGGATTTTTTAGGTTCCCCAAGAAAATCCTATGTGGCGAGCTGTCAATCAGAACCAGACCATGAGGAGCACATAAAATATGCTACAAGCACCAGCTAAAGCACACTGACACTTACCTACATTATCTCATCCTTGTGGGAAGAAACTGTAAGGACTGAATGATGTAGAGGAGATCAATATGCAATGACACCATAGACTTTGAGGAAAAGAGGAGGGAGAATGAAGAAACAAAGTGACAAAGGAGAAGAGAGCACTGTGACCAACCCCGTCCTCCCTCTACCCTCCACTAAGAACTCTGCCTGCAGTTATTTCACTACCGACTAATCCTAACCTCGCAAGCCATGTCAAACATAAACATCAACCGTGAAGATAGGACTCATGACAGAACTTGATATTTTGGCATGAGTGGGAACTGATGATGACAATTTGTTAGGTGTACCAAATTTCATAGATCTAGATATGTTGGGTCTGGGATAGAAACCGATTATAATGGCAGGTTCTTCAGCATCAATTTACCACTATAACACGGTTGCTACTTACATGGCCAACAGACACTATAATGTTTTCAAAATACTTTGTTAGCTCTTGTAGAAACTACAGTTGAGCACTTGTTTTTTCAACTTATTATACATGCTATATCTATATATAAATAAATATATCTATATATAAAATGAAGTGTTATTCTCATGCACTTTTAGACAACCATTTCATATGCTTATCTTTTGAATCAATCACTTTCAACATGTGTTTCCAGAAATTTTGTATTACTTTCTTCTTCATTCAAAATTAATTTCTTCGTGTTACCTTACTCTCAAAATACAACCTTACTAAGAAAGGTGGCAGTCATTTGCACTCATACCTTACTTTCTACCAATTTCACTGTGCACAATTTTTCCCTGGGATACTAATTAACTGAACATCAATTATTCCAGAATTATTCATGTTCTTGAAAACCAACAATAGCTTGTTTATAATTTATATGTCTTTATCACTCCAATTACTTTGGTGTTTAAAAAGTGGGAAAATGTATTCTCCAGCTTGTTGTTGCGATTTACATAAAAAGCAAATGGTTCTCTATATATATAGCTATCAGGGGACATCACTCTCTGGTTACTTCCTGTCTCAGGAGAGATAACTTCACAGATACTTCCTGTCATCAGGAGCAGATGACTCTTTTACTTATACAGTTTTAAAGTTAATTCTTTCCTTTTAATCTCATATTCTTTATGCTACACAAAGGAAAATCTCTATTTACTTTATACAGTAAATCCTCTCACCGTATTCTGTAAACAACTTTCCGACATTCTAGAATAAAATGGAATGTACAAATCAGAAAACCATCTGCAATATTTTTAAATCATTAAAAATATACTTTTCCGTTATTACATTTGTACTATTTCTGAATTCATTTACATCATAAGGTTCTCATCTTCATGCAAGTTAGTTTTTTTTTTTTTTTTGTCACATTATTGATGCGTATTACATTCCCAGATTTTTGTTATAGTACATCTTATCCCCTGCACAATTAAATAAGGACCAGACTTCTGACAATCACTTCTTATTGTTCCACATCTTGCTGATGAACTCAATGTTTGCATTAAATCATTAAATTGTTATATTTGTGCAAGAACATCAAGACAGTAACATTATCTACAAAAATATGCGTCTTAATGTGAGTTTGCATCCCTGCTTATAAAAGAAATGGGATGACAAGATTACAACATGGCAGGATTGTTATTACGCCTGGTATTGTATCAATTGTTTTAGCAGCTGTTTTACATTAACACTGTGGGGTCTATGTTTGCCTCAGCTAAAATGGTCTGAGAAAGAATAAAAGTTTCAGTGTTTGAGAATAAATCAAGTTGTTTTTCCCATTAGATCAGAAGTTTAACAAAGAAATCAAACAGTGAATAGAAGGAAGGCAGACTAAGAATTTGGAAATGGAAATGTCTTCACAATTGACTTTTGTGTGATCAATAAAATAAATGAAGTCCAGCTAACATTGCATTTCTGAGAATTAAAGTGAAATGTAAGATGTGTGTGGGTGTGGGTGTGTGTGTGGTGTGTGGAGGATGTCTGCAAATAAGAATGAGTGAGAAAATGTTATAATATGAACTGTTTAATTTTTATTGCTCAACCAGAGTTGGATTAAATTGCGCACTGAAAACCTTGAAAATGCTTGTCGTATTTGTAATTTAACAATTACAAAAAGTTTTCCATGACTCGTATAAACACAATGCATTTGTGAATGAAATAAATCGATCACTGGCATTACGAATTACTTTAAAAGTCTAATTTGGTTGTAAAGCTGATAAAAACTTTAAAAAGAGGAACAGCATTTGGATTCAAATTGATTAACAGTTAAATATGATAGCTTGTTGGGTCATTAAAATATAACATAAACCCCCAGAGTTTTTCTTTATTAAAAAAACATTTACAAGAGATGGATCATTCTGTTGACATCACTATTTTGTGTGAATCAGAATCGCATGCAAGTATAAGAGCTTATCTTCATATGGATCATAAGACTAACTCCTTTAATATTTTGTAATGAAATTGCCATCACATAGAGGAAAAACAAAGCCATTCTTATAGCCTTTCTTATAACAAATAATATATTTATTTGAGTGACTTACACTGTTGGATGTCGGTTGTCAAGAGTAAAACTGTTTTACAGTGAAGGAAGTAATAAAAAGGAAAGGTTAGCTGTGGAAAATATTTGATCTTCCAGTGGAGGATAACCTTACTCAGTGTCAAGTTGATCAGGTGAGAGAGAAGACATCTTTCCTTGTTGATGCCAGGAAGCTCTCTGTGACTGCTATATCTGGAATCTGATGGCACGATTATTTTCAAAGATACAACAGAGGTGTGATCCCATCATTACAAATCTTTAGCTGATAATGGAAGCAATATCATGTCCGTTGCGCTATCTCTAAGTGGCAAAAAACCTTTAATGCTTTGGAAAAAATCTTTCTTCCTCGATCGCTTGCAAACTAGATTTTTCTATGGATTTAGATTATGCACATTTTGGATCTTTAATTTGGATCTATTTGTCAATATTGTAAATCCGACAACTTCTTATGAGAACGTTGATTCTTATGATCATTTCGCCTATGGAAATACATAACGACTACATATCTTTTTATTTGGATTTTTAATTTTTAATTTACTTTTTTCGTTCTTCTTTTCTATTCTAAATTTCATAAACTCTTTACACTAACTTTTTTTGCATATATGACTAAATTTCAAATAATATAGTTTCAATTACCAGTGCCAACAAATTCATAATTCACTATTATAATCATTTGCTAATATCTTTCCTCTGATGAAAAGAACATATTCTTAGAGACTCCACAGATTAAGGAAATCTTAATATTTCTTTTTTGAATATCTTGTCGAACAATATATTTTTTGTGAACTATAATTTAGTCTGAAATTATGCTCTTTCATGACAAGCTCTATTTCCTATTTTGGTTGTATTGAGCTTTTTTATTTGGTTGGGATTACTATATAAATATTAATATTTATATTCACTTGTTTATGCACCAAACAAGACAAATCTGTTTGGAGAATTTTCCTAGTTCTAGGAGTACCAAAATAGATGGCGGACACAGTAATGTAGTAATAATTGAGCTGGTCAGTGGCAATTTTCAGCAAGACATTTTTGAGTTTGAAAAGTGCAGGAGCTAGCTCAGCTGAGCATTTCTTATTAGTATAGTAGGGATGAGATCAGGCCCGCACACCTTGGAGGGGTCTAAGTTTTCTATGACATTATGGACATTAGAAGATATGATTTTCAGATCATCACATAGAGAAATTTGGGAGGGAATGGTTTGTTGGGTAAAACAGTTTAGCTTTCTTGGTTGCCGTGCAAGTGACCTCTTGGTTGCTGGATAGTGAATGAATTACACAGCAAATTTTCAGAACAGCTTAGGAGCAAGGAGATGGCCAAATCACAACTTTGATGCACCCTTTGTCAAATCGTCGAGACTAGCAGCCAAAGGATTCAATAGCGCAGTAGTTCAAACAGCCATTTTCAGGACTAATTACCAAACTATTAATGTGATTCAAACCATCCTTTTAAGGACAACTCACAAAATAACTGAATATGATGCACACTACACTCTCTGCTACTGCCTACCATCTGGGACTCCTCTTTGCAGCCATCAACTTCAGCAGCTCCAGTGACTCCAGCTCACTCCTACAACTTCTAACAACTCCAGCTCATTCCTGCAGCTTCCAGCAATTTCAGTTGCTCCAGTTCCAGCTCACTCTTGCAGCTCCAATGCTTCCAGTCACTGGTTCTGCTGCTTCCAACTACTAGCTCCAATACTTATTGACATCCAGCTATCCATTCCAGTTCCCATTGACATCCAGCTACCTGCTCCAGTGTCCACTGACATCCAGCAGCCCGTTTCAGTACCCACTGACGTCCGGCTACCAGTTCCAGTGGCCGTCAACATCCAGCTACCAGTTTCCAATATCAGATCCTGTCTACAACCATCCTACCTTAGGAACACATAAATTTCCATCCCACCAGGCATCCTTTCTTGCTCCGAATGATCCCCATTGCTATATGATTTACCGTTTTCTCTTTGTAAAAAAAAACACGATACCTATCATCTTTAACCGATCATCTGAGTTTGTCATCTCTTTGCTATTGCCATTACCTTTTTGCCTTGTGTCTATTTTATAGTTATATGACCGATTGGCACCTTACCTATTGACCCACTGCAACAAGTTCGCCATGTTATTCTATGTATTTTCAAAGACAGTCAACTTAATTTCCTTCAAAAATCAAACATTTGTCAATAGGCCTCCAATTCTCAGTTATATTTATGGTATAAGTGACATCACAATATTGCTTCGTTTTGCCAGTCTGTGAGCAACATAAATTTTAATGGAACTAAAAATAACCTATTTGATCTCAACAAATTCTGTGTGCCTAATTTGGTGATGTTTACTAATATTGCTGGTGATACAATGAATTCTGTCAAGTAAACAAATATAATGCCTTTTTTGTTAAGTGATTGTTGATTTCCTTTCCAGACTTACAACTCTGATTTGGTTTAATCATTCATAAACTTGTCAGCTTGTGTTTCACAATATCAAACGCCTCACAACCGACATCTAAATTAGATTCAGTCAAGATGCTTAGTTTAAATACAATGAGGACAATTTTCTTTTGCAATGGTTTTCTTGTCTATTAAAAAAATCTCTCTCTCACACACACACACACACAAGATGTTGGCAGTAATTCGTCTATTAAGATATTTTATTAAAAAAGGGAGCTGTACTGAATCGGTGTTGCCCAAGGTTTTAGTTTGTGGTTTTTGTTTTTTTTTTAATCTCATAAATGATTTAGATTTTAGATTTTTTTTTTTAAATATTAAATTCATAAATAACTAATTGTTTTGAAATCAAAATAATATACTAGCTGAAGTACCCATCTAAACCAGATCCCTCTACTTTTCTTAAATTTATAGCCAAAATAGAGCATTTCATCCATTAAAAGTATTCATATGATGATGATGATGATCATCATCATCATCATAATCATCATCATCATCATCATCATCATCATCATCATCATCCATCTCAGTTAAGAAATAATTGGAACGCTATAGCAAAAAAATAAACAATTGTCCATGAGATTACAATCCTGAAAGATTGCAAAAAATACTGGAACTGAAGGCAAATGAGGTTTCCACAAGATATCAATTTAAAAAAAAATATGTTGCCTTTTTAAACTACTTCAATGAGTTAGACATATATAATCAAATAAATGACAAATGTCTATATTTCAGATTTTATGATGTTGACCATATTACAATTAATTCCTTTAAATATGTTGAAATTCACAATTCCTGACAGCATCTGTTTCATAGCACAAAATCATTCATTTAATTATTATATCAATGAATCTATTTTGCCCCTTAACTCCTCAGGAGAAATAGCGCCTATCAACCCACCAAAAAAAAAAAAATGCATATGGGCATGACTACAAAATCCAAACATTAGAAGAGGTTGCAATTACTTTTTATTTATGACTTTTATCATTTAGGGTCTATAATTAAATTGACCCTATATAGGATCTGTAATTATATATATATATATATATATATATATATATATATATATATATAATCATATAGCTCTGTAATTAAATTGAGCTTAATAAATAATAAATAAATTAAGAATTGGCATAAATAAAAGGTGAAATATAATTACAAAAAAGTATTTCCACAGAAATATATATATATATATATATATATATATATATATATATATATATATATATATATATAGGCGCTTATGTCAACAGATCATAAACTCTAAGTGAGATAACCAGCATAAATATAGCAAAAATAAGCATATATTGCAAGATATAATTTGGGACACTGAAATAATCAGTAGAACAATGAAAGAATGTTAAATGAAACAAAAAAAAATTACACGATTACTGTAGCCAAGTTCCGGAAATTGGTGTAGCAATTTACGAAAAGGAGATAAGTTAGCAAAGTTAATCAACGAACTTAAAAATATAACCATGTTAAGTAGCAAAATAAACTTATTACTTAACGTACACAAAACAAAAGTAAACAACCTGTTACAATGAAACTATGTTAATTAATCAACAAAAATTCAATAAATTGTTAATTAACCAAGAAGTTGTGTCCAAGTAGCCAAAGAAAAATGTTTCCCTTATTTAAGAGACCTCCCCCCCCTAAAAAAAAGACCCGAACACTTTATCTTGTGCAGAATCTTTGAACGTTGTTATTTTTTCCTACTTTAATCATAGACAGAAATGACTTATTACCTAAAATAAATAAAAACAAATTTCTTATTTTTTTAATTTTCCCCAAATTATACCTTGCAAAATGAAACTACAGAATAGTAAAAAAAAAAAAAAAAAATTAAATTAAACTTTAATCATTGACAGCTTAAATACTTCAAAATCTTGTTCGAAAAAATTTTAATCATCCTGACGCTGACTGATAAAGAAAAACAAATTTCTTTTTTGTGTGTGTAATCATTTTTTTTTTCATTTAACATTCTTTCAGCGTCCCAAATTATATTTTGCAAAATATGCTTATTTTTGCTATGTTTATGCTGGTTATCTCGCTTAGATTTGATGATCCGTTGACATAAGTGCCTATATATATATATATATATATATATATATATATATAATGTACTAGCAGGACCCGTTAACCGGCATTGCCTGGTGGAAGCCTGCACCCCCCCCCCTCGCAAAAAAGGAAACTATGGTTGTTGGTGGTCACTGTTATCCCTGAACAATTGCTGACACCAGCGGCCATGATTAAAATGTAATAATCTGTCTTTCACTGGTGATTAGTGATGGTTTGGAGCAATAACATGCAGGTTCTGTTTGAAATTTTAAAAAAAAACAAAAAACAATTAAGGGAATGCATAAATCAGTATGAATTAATAAAATTGCAAAAAATTGTCCATTAGAATAATAATGGAATAGTAAAAGCAGAAGTTTTAGAAGTTAGGGATTCTCACTGTATATGGGCTATTTAGAGTGATTGAAATCAGTGGTAGCAGTCCTAGTTGTTTCCATGGCATTTGGAATAGACACCCCAAACTCCTCATGTTAAGAATGGTTTTCGGAATAGATACCACCAACCTCCCCATCTTAATAACGGCATTTGGAATAGACACCCCCAACATTCCATTTGGAATAGACACCCCCAACATTCCCATGTAAAGAATGGCTTTCAGAGTGGACAACCCTCTTTGGGGGGGGTATTATTCTCCCAACTTTAACTGTGATAATAGTTGTCAGCATACCCACCCACAAATGCTGCAAAAAAAAATTGGGGGGGGTGGCAGTGTTAGTAGGATAGAAGTAGATTTGTTTATTGTGCATACGTACAAAATTACCAGCCAGTTAATTACAATGCATAATACAGGTCTTTATATCTCTAAAAGTACTTGTCTATGCCAAATTGTAATAAGATTTTTCTAATCAGCATAGTCGAAAACCAACAAAAGGCGTCATTCTAAAAGAAATTGTGGAGGTGGACCTAATTTATCCCCCACCCCCCAAAAAATTCATTAAATAAAATAAAAAAATAAATAAAATAAAAAATAACATGTGTGCAATTTCAAAAATCAGTCCGGAAAAGAAATGTAAATAAAATACTCTACCGAATTCAATTGCATATGTAACAAAATTTACATTAAAACTCTAGCGTGGATAATTGGTGGAAAAAAATACTTTATGTATATGTTATTTAAACCTGTGCAATCTATGACGCTCGTCACTGATTTCAAATATAGGTTTTTGGGCAATATCATCTACTGGATTCATACTTATTATGTTGTTTTAAAGTAATTTTTATGTTTAAAATATCTAAACAGTTTTACAAAATATATATCAACTTAAATAAGCATAGTTATTTGTAAAGATATGCGATTTTAAAAATAAAAATCAATTGATGAAAACATTTACATTTTTATATATTATTATATGGGCAGCGGAAAAAATAAACATAAAATATAGTTAACTGTAAAAATAGTTAAACAGTTTTTAAATGTGAGTATTTCACATATGTTAAAAAACACAATAAAATGAAACAATGTACAGATTCAGTAGAAACAGGTGAAACATTTATTTTTAAATCGGAGACGACCGTAATAGATTGTGTAGTTTTAAATAAAGTATATGTGTATCTGTAAAAAATATAATTAATTACTGGAACAGATGTACAAAGCAAGCGAGAGAGAGAGAACGAGTAGGAGAGACCGAGAGAGAATTGGGAAGGATATATACAGAGAGAGATAGGAAGGGAGAGAAAGAGATAGAGAGAGAGGGCTGAAGAAAGGGAGAGGAAATACAAAATTACATCATAAAATGTAAGATGATGCAGCAATTTACTCAGAGGGCAAAAGTAGGTATCATTGCAATGCCATATTTGAAGGGTATATAAGTGTTCATGCATGCGGATACCGTTATTCTGGAATATAAGTATGGTCAGAGCTTAGCCAATCAGAAGGCACAGAATTAGGCTTGGGAGATTTATTATTTTTGTTATGTCTATGAATTTATGATTCTGTTACAAAAGGGAAACCCCCATATCTGTTGAAAGTGCAGAATTTCTCCTGATGAGGGCTGGAGGCGGTAGGAGTACTTGGTATTTAGAGGAAAAAAATAAGAACTACTTTCTCTAAAGATGGTTGCAATTGTGATGATGTCGCTCCTAGGATGAAATTTAGGATTTTATTATAATGTCTAAATATGTCTAAAATTGTGTTCTAAAGTTACATAAGATAGTGGCTAATAGTCTAGACATAATAAATTTGCATGTGGTATCTGTTATTGCAAACCTACGGTACTTTGGTCCAGAGTGGAATTTCTACAATCAAAATATTATATAAGAGATAATTATATTATATAGGATATATATATACATATATATATATATATATATATATATATATATGTCTGTGTGTAAGTATATATATATATATATATATATATATATATATATATATATATATATATATAGTGAGTTAGAAGAAGAGAGTAAGTTCATTTCTATAAGAGGAGACTTATCGGGATAATATAAAGTTCAACAAGATGAATCCCATGCTAAACGTCGCATCCCCATTATGTTACCTAGCATCTTCTCTATTCTTCTGATGAGAGGCATTAGGTTTCAAAATGCCTTGGCATAAAGAGTCCCCTCTATCCTCCAACTAAATATGTATATCCTTATTGAATAAATGAACCATTCTATATTTACAATATATAGTTTTTATGACTTCATTTTCCATTCTTATTGTTTTCATATATATATATATATATATATATATATATATATATATATATTAATATAAACAAATTTACGTAGTCGCGATACTGGACATGCTAATGTTTTGGACAAATGGTCGGTTAAAACCAGAATAACACCCAGTGTAAATGCACCTGAAAACAATTGGAGATTGCATCATATCAAAAACACAGAATGGACCTGGCTTTATGAAAAAGAAATAGCACTATTTTGTGTTTTGAATTTCTAACGACTATGTATGTTGAAGAAGCAAAAAAACAAACATTTTCATCATTTACCTATAACATCCAGTGTGAATGCATCTGACGACAATCGGAGGTTACATCAGCCGAAACATGAGAAAAACAATCAAGATGAGAACAATAGTCCAAACTATCCAAATAATATTAAGAATATACAAATCTCATAGAGTAAAGGTTAACACACACTTTATTACATTATCAAGTCAATAAAGGTTAAAGAAAGGGGAATAAGGGAGAAACCTCTTTAGGCCATGGCAGTTTGAAGCTAAATGCTTCTCGTCACAAGAGAAGAAAAAAATGGGCATTATACAAATATAAAGGTAAAAAACTTTTCACACATTGAAATCTGATGGATTATCTTCTAAGAATTTAAGTTGATTTACATTTTAACTTTCTCCTTTTCTCTTTTACTTATTTTTTACTCTTCTCATACCCCTTACGTACTTCATTTGTCATGCTTTATTTATATTTTATAATTTAATTTTTTTATCAGAACTTTATTGCAATTATTTTGAACTAGCAGAACCTGTGGAAATTCATATGTAATATATTGGTGTTGGCATTCTGCAGATGTTCAGTGTAAATGGAGACGCTCTGATATTATTGTAGCTCTTTTGTTAAAACTGCAAAACTATTTAAACTAGCAGGAATGCCCGGCGTAGCCCAATCATATTTTCTTTCTTGCAGATTTCGTATAGATTATTATAGAGTTAATGTTCTATCGATTTTTATATATTTGCAAAAATAAAAAAAAAAATATATCTATATGACTTGGCTTCATCAGCTTGAATCAAAACCGAATCCCGAACTTATATATATATATATATATATATATATATATATATATATATATATAAAATTTTAGTTCCTTCAGCTATAATCGAAACCGAAACCAAAACGTGAAGAATTCTTGATAAAATTATTTATTACAAGAAATGGAAGTACATAACACTTAAACAACCCGTATGTAAGCCTGACACAGAAAATAACACACATGCTATTGTATTAATATATAGATTTTTGAAAAAAAAAAAAAAATTTTTTAAATTAAAAAAATTTATTAAGTTTTTGAGATTTTTTATATTTTTATATTTTTTTATTTTTTTCTTATTTCTTTTTCTTATATATGTGAAAATTTAGAGATGAAAATATATACATATATATACATATGTATTTATATATATATATATGTATGTGTGTATATATATATATATATATATATATATATATATATATATAAATGAAAATAAACATAAAACAAATCAAAGAAAGGAAAAAGAAAAACCTAAGTGTCTTCTAAGGGGGCATGGAACGAAGCTTAATTTTATTACTATATATATATATATATATATATATAATTTAAAGGAGATTAGAGCAATAGTCTAAAGAGCTGAGTGTATTTCAATGTAACAGTGAAATTACTAGTTTAATTGAAATACGGGAAAGAGAAAGTGCTCGTTGTAATTTAGATATATAATAAGCTCGATAGGTAGATATCCTAGAGTTAATTCAATATTAAGTAATGTGATTTATAATTTAAAATTTGAACAATTAAATTTCAACCAAATTAAAAATCCGTTTCATAAGAAGGAACCTTTATATATATATATATATATATATATATATAGGTATATATTTCCTTGATATTACCTTCAATTTGATAAAAGAATCCTATGAACCATATAAAAAAGAAAATATATGTTCACCCCATCTCCAACCACCCAAAATCGGTGATTAAACATATCCTGAAATCTATTAGTAAAAGAATTAGTGACCACTCATCTAACAAACAAATCTTTGATACCCATAAAAACTTTTATAATAAAGCCCTTTAAGATAGAGTGTATAAAAACACTCAGATAGAGTACACTGAGATATCATCAAATAAAGATAAATCTAACAACAGGAAAAGGAAGATCATCTGGTTAACCCCTCCTTATAACCTAGTAGTTAAAACAATTAAAAATGTTCTTTAATTTACTATTTGTTTGTTTTTAACTTTCATAAACCCAAGTAGATAGCTCGCCACTTAGATTTATTACTCTTAATTTTTAATTACTCCTCCATCATCATTCCCTACTATATTTTTTACCACCATTTAGTTTTTTTAACCTAACTCTATTTTGCTGGTATTTTTTTTTTACATTATAAAAAAAAAATTTTTTTAATTTTTAAAAAATTGTTTAGTTTTTTAAGATTGTATTTTTTAATTTCTTAATTTTCATTTCTAAATTTTTTTATGATTTACTTCTACTTTTATGTTTTAACCCTTTCTTATTTGACATCTTTTAACGTCCATTTCACTTCCATAATTATTACTGTATTTTAATCATTGTCTCCTTATTCGGTCATTCTAATCATTAATTATTATTCTTATATTCAGTTTATCTAACATATTTTCATTACTTCCTAAGTTTTATTTATATTATTTCTATGGCTCTAATTTATTCTCTTACTTCTTACTCCATTATTTTCTTTATATTATTAATATTATCATGCATATCTTTACTCATGTTTTCCTTATTTTTTTATTGTCTTTTTTCTTTATTTTTATTTATACTTCGTCTTTTTATATTATATTTTATGTACCATTTAGATTATTTTTCTAAATCTTATCATAAATATTTTGATTTTTATTATTTATTTTTGATTTTTGATTTTTTTAATAATTTTTCTTTTATTATTATTTTATCTTTTTATCATTTTATTTATTTATTTAATATTTAAGTTTTTTACTGGAAATTTATTTTTAATTTTAAATTTTACATTTCATCGTGGTAAATAGGACTCATGATTAAAACATATATACCTTAATTATGCCTGCATAACGTTTCTTCATGTTTTTTTATTAAAATTATCTACATTCTCATTTTTACACACACACACACAGACACAGACACACACACATATATATATATATATATATATATATATATATATATATATATATAGTATTCCGACAAAATAGAGAAATAAAAAGGAACAAACCAAGTTATGCATTCATCAATGTTTCGTCTTTATTTTGAGACTTCCTTTAGATGAATGAGATTGAAAAACAAAAACACCAGTACAAATATTTGAAAATTTTCCATGTGCAAAGTGCGACGCTGTTCTATTTCAGAAATGGAAATTCAAAAAAGAAGGGGAGCTTGCGTTGTTAAAAAGAGGGAGATTTTTAATAACGTCATATAGTCGTTAATATGTTTTTAAATAATATGAACGCAGTTAACATTTTTTTTGAAAAAATATGTCTGTTAAAATTCAAATATAGATTCGTAACAGAAATGAAATGAGTGTGTTTTTGTTATGTAATTTATTGATTGAGATTATATGTATTAATTATTACAGGTCGTGTTTCTGTGGTGTGAGAGGGTTAATCTGTGTCTACAATTAAATTATGTTCTTTTAATAAAAGTTTACTTATTATGGTGCTACATTATAGAAACCTCCATGTTGTTTAATTGTGCTTGAATTTGCGATAAGCTCTGATTCAAGAAGTCTTGAAATAAATTTAACTATTTTTACTTGTGATTATGCTGCGATGATAAATGAGAGAATAATACACTTAGAAAATTGCTATTTCTTATATCACTTTTTTTCTAACTTACGCTGGGTTTCACCAACGTACCTATGATGGCAATTTTGGCAAGGAATAGTGTATTAACCTGCCTTGGAAACTAGTTTGTTTTGGAGATGTTTTGTAGTTTTTAATATTTGTCTTATATTTTGTGATGATTGGAATTCCTCGTTTATTTAGTGTGTTGCAAATTGTTGTATTATTGATGTGTGTAGGTAAAAGAAGGTGTCTGTTTATAAGAGAAAAGTCTGGAAAATATTTGCGTGGCTTTTCGCTTAGCATTTAATATGGGATATTGCAAGGTTTTCAAAAAGAAAGAATATTAACTGCATTCATATCTTTTAAAAACATATTAACGACTATATAACGATATCAAAAATCTCCTTTTTAACAACATAAGCTCCCTCCTTTTTTTTAAATGTCCAACGTCTTCTTCCGTTTGCAGATGAAAAATTGTCAAATATTTGTACTGGTGCTTTCGTTTTCTTAATTTCATTCATCCAGAGGAAGTCTCAAAATAAAAACAAAACATTGATGAACACAAAACTTGGTTTGTTCCTTTTTATTTCTCTCTCTCTCTCTCTCTCTCTCTCTCTCTCTCTCTCTCTCTCTCTCTCTCTCTCTCTCTCATATATATATATATATATATATATATATATATATATATATATATATAAATATATATACGCACACGTTTGCTTTTATATGTATGTACATTCGACTTAGTTAATGATACGCATATAAGTGTATATGCGTCTGCCTGTCTAGTAACTCCATGCGCTAATATGTTTTTATCCACCACTCCCCCTTGAGCCGACCTCTTTCTTTCTTAATGTTCCCTCTACGGTGGACAAAACTCAAGTTTTTTTAACACTTTCCCTACCTTATTTATAAATGATTTCAAATGTGTTAACACCCCTCCCATTTCTTATCACAATGTAATCACGCAAACCCCTTTTTTCCACCTTCTTCTGTTTCTCGTTTATTTCTTTTTCATTTTCTTTCTCCTTTTTCTTTTTCTTCTTTTTCTTTGTCTCTCTCTCCCTTATCTTCCTTTTCTTCTTCTTTTCCTTTTTATTCCTCCTTTTATCTTGTAGATTATGCCTTCATGAAAAATTTGCTATCCTGTACTTTAAAGAACCCCAACATCTATTAAACTGTAGAAGAGAAATAGCAAACAACTGTGTTCACAAGATAAAATTTACTCTAGGATAGCGATACAAAATAGTTTTAAAACTAACAAAAACAATAGAAAATAAATAAATAAATAAATTAAATGAACATGAATATACATAAACGATCACACATATATGTATGTATGTATGTATGTATGTATGTATGTATATATATATGTATGTATGTATATATATATATATATATATATATATATATATATATATATGCATATATATGTGCATATATGTATGTACATATATATATATTTATATATAAACTAACATTAAAAAAAAAAACCTAACCTAGATTTAAAACAGATCAAGGAACTAGATATCCAGGCTAAATAGAGCACACACAAAGGAACAGGTCAACCAGAGATCAAATAGGCCTTTGTCCGATGTGCATGCTCATTGGTTAATAGGAAGGGCGCGATGAATACTAGAAAGCTGATTGGCTAACTAAAATCTCAATAGAAGATGCGTATATAAAAACGACAAACAACCACAAAATTCGCACATAAGCCTGAAGAGTCCTAGAGTGGATGAAACACGAAATATTCAGTGTAGCTTAATCGCCATATATATCTTATAACTTACTATATATATGTATATATATATATATATATATATATATATATATATATATATATATATATATATATATATTGGCAGCAAATTATTATTCAAGCACATCTAATTGAACACGACGGTATTATTCTTTTTTTCGATTTTTCTGGATTTTTTTTCCATTTTCAGAGCTGTCTTTTTTATTTTAGCTGGCATGTGGTATAAAATGGCGCCCAAAAGTTGTTGTTCGGCCATATCTTAATCAAGCACTTTATATCAGTGCATCAGATTATCATCAGGAGCGATTGTTATTGTTATAATTTTTTTCTTTCTTTTCTTTTGAGGCTTGGTTTATTTATAGTTTTTTTTTTATTTTTATTGGTTCTTAAGGTGGGTGGAGGATTGTTAGGTGCGAATTATTTCTGTATGTATGTATACACACACACACACACACACATATATATGCATATGTATGCATATATAAACATATGTGTATATATATATGTATAAATATATATATATATGTATATATATATATGTGTGTATAGATCTATAATCTATAATATAAAGCTGAATGTCTGTGTGTGTGTGTGTGTGTGTGTGTGTGTGTGTGTGTGTGTGTGTGTGTGTGTGTGTGTGTGTGTGGTCACGAATAGGCTCCTATATGGTTGACTATTTAAAAAAACTGATTACATATAATGATAGATGTATCGAGACACGGGAATGGGTATGTTTGATCTGGCAGAACAGTGGTTCATTAAAATTGTGGGGTCTGCGTTCGCGCCTGGTCCACAAAGTATGGAAATAAAAAATTTAAACATTAAAAAAAAACGTTTACAAGTGTTTTTTATATAGATGTACATAAGAATACTTTGATACTTATATTTTAACTTAAATAGGGATGGTGTAATAAAATTGTGGGGTCTGCGTTCATATTTTGCTTTGATTTTGATACCCCCAAATTCGAAGCTATCTCATTACAACCCTTCCTTTTCATAACCTATCATACTTTCATAAATCAGAGTCCATTTTCTGTAGGCTGTTTTTGAACCCAATCAACGACGGGTACTTTTGCTAGTTAGATATAATAGATTAATTATAAATATTGTTTTCATTGATATAGAAAATATTTTACTCTTTTGAAATGAACGCATAATCTTAATCAAATATTTTTTTTTTTTGTCTTAAATAATTTTTAAATGTTTGGTTGGAATTGAATCTGAAATAGCAGAACCTATATTGACTTTTCAAAATACAAAATGAAACCAGAAAGAAATTCATTTAAAAATGATAACAATGAGTAAGATTATTATTAAAGAATTGCATACTCAAATTATTCAATCTTTAAATGAAGAAGAAAAAATTGTCTTGGAGATCAAGAATGTTTTAAAAATTTAAGATTATTTTTATTTATTTATTTTTTTTTATCAAAAGTTGTGAAATATACTTTCTCTTTGCAAATTGCAAAAACTTTCATGTGTTTTAGTTTCTTCTGACTAATCTTTGAATTATTACAGTTTAAAACACCTGAAAATAAAATTTATTACAATTTAAAAACCTGAAAATAAAAACCAAAAGTATTGAACTTTTAGCAGAAAAATGTATGTTTAAATGCAATGGCTACTTTTAACAAAATAAGCATACAAAGACTCTTTTCTTTTAAAGAGTGATGACCTACTTTAAACAGGTAGAAATTCCACACTTTCCTATGTTTACATTTCTCTGACACTTTGTTCACATGATCTCATTTTGATATTGGTTTAACTGAAAGTGAGTAAAGCACACGCCTCTTATGTCGAACATTCTTGAGAATTTCTTCTGCAGAATAGGATTGCCATTTGTGTCAACATTTTTCAGCCTTCTTTGTACACATTTACTTTTCATCAGGTAAAACAAGAAAAAGAAACAGGAAACAAAAAAAATAAAACTTTTTCAAAACCACTAGTTTGCGTTGCTTTCCCTTCTTATTAAGTCGATGACATTGCTTCTCTTTCAAACTGCTTTCCACCTGGATGATGAGTTTCAACAATTTTGTTCAACTTTACAAAATCTTCTTACTGTATTAGATGTTAAAATATTTCCCTGCATGAATTTTAGTTTATCTGGTAAATTTGTGACAAACAGCCTCATCTTATCCGGATGTAAAACTGTCTGCAAAAACAGAACTACAAGTTGAATTTCACCGGAATGTTTGCACAACAAAAACAGATTTGTAAAATTATATTTTCCCATTGGATTTTTATTTTCATTATTTTTCTTTTTTTCAATTGAAGCCACCATTCTTATTTCTAACTTATTTTATCATCAATTAGATTTAATTTATATTACTTCATATAATTATTATAATTCATAAAATTACTTCAGATTTTATTTGGTAAAAACACAAAATTTAATTTAGTTATTTTTACATTTCACGATTGATCATTTAATTGATCATTACACTTCATTTTTTATGTGACCATTTTCGCATTTTTATATCTGACTATTGACTTTGGAAATTGCATTTAAAAAACTTTTAATTTCAGATTAATTTAGTAGGTATTTGTATTTTGTCCAAAATAATGATGTTTAATTACACTACAGCTTTTGCTGATTATTTTTTTTCTCTGAAATAATTAATCAAAATGGAAAAAAATCGATTAAATAATGTAATCATCCAAAGTACTTCAGCATTTCAAAAACAAACTAAAATTGGGGCTGAAAATGATAGAAGTTTTGATCATTCGCCTTCAAAATTGACAGACCATAAACATTTTTCAAGTTTTGAAAAAAAACAAAATAATTTTAAAGATAATCTGCATGAATCCGAACAATATCTTCCACATGTTGTCTATGGAAAATATGGCATTATCACAGACTCTGAACATATCCATGATCGACTTTATGAAGAATTAGCAAGTTTTTTAAATAGTCGAAAGACATCAAGTTTACAAGATATCCCATTTGAAGTCAAAACATCAGGCAAATTGGGTAGCAGACGACTTTCTCAGTCTCTTGATAATGTTGCAAATATAGCCTCAATTCGAAAAATACTGGAAAATACAATGCAAAAACGATTAAAAGAAAATTGCTATGATGAAGAAGCTGATGCTGTGCGAATTATTGATAATGTATTAGAAGAAGAAGAGAAGAAAGATCTTTTTGCTTTATCATCTAAAAAGACAAAGTGGAATGCACAGTCATCAGCTATTTCATCCCAGCAAGGACAACACTCTTTATATTCGCAGCGGTTATCTTCCAATCAAAGCTCAGGTGTAAATATGTTGCTAAATGCACAGGATATGAGAGAAAAAACTTGCTTTGTAAAATATGATCAAAGTCTACATCAACAAACATCGAACCATGCAGTGTTTGAGCGTCCATTACACTTTGTTCAGCATTCACTTCACAGAAATGAAGTTTCGAATCAAGCCTTGAGACTCAACTCAAAAGAGCAAGGTTATTTTAAAGAAACCAAATCTTCCAAAGAAACGAGGGAGAAAAATGAAGATAAAATGAAATTTTGTGTCAAACCAAAATATCCTGCAAAATTATTTGGCTTTCAAAATGATTCTATGTATTTTCCAACCGAGAACAGAAAGCAAATGAGTGTGAAATATACAACTAAAAATATTTCCACTCCATCTTTTGCAAGTGATTATCAAAAACACGATGGACAATCAAACTGGCTACGTCCTACTTCCATAAATGATTTACATTTTACATCTCTTTCTGGCAAGGACCATCAGAGTAAAAACCCAAACATTAAACTAATATTGAAAAATTATTGTGTAGCTAAAGATGGTTTTCAACAAACAAGCAATGTGGAAGTTGGTAAGTGGTATTTTTTTATAACAAATCAATAAAAAAAACTGTCTTTGTTCTTTTCCAGTTTGTCATGGTTGAAGAAATTTCTGTTTTTAAAACTGTTCACCATTTTGTTATTTTAGAAGATAAATTTTCAATTAATTTTATAATAAATGTCCATGCAGTACAAACTTCAAATCCAACTTAAACACTCTACTGTTTTTTGTTTTGCTTTAAATTTTACAAATGATAAGTTATGTTTTGAAATATTAAAATATGTTTTATAAACAGATATATATATATATATTATTATTCCTTAATTGGAATTCATTTTTTGAGATGAGCATTATATGTTAATTTTTTTATTTTTATTTCGGACTATTAGTCTCATCTTTATTAGTTGTTGAAGTTGGCCAAAACGTTGTGAACCAATAAAAAGATCCAAAAATAACAACTAATAAAGATGAGACTAATAGTCCGAAATAAAAATAAAAAAAAAAATAAAAATAAACAGATATGTTTTATACAACAATTTTCCATGAAAAAATATCTCAGAAATGTGAGATTTAACAGCTGATGCTAAAATATGTTGTCATTCTTGAAGGAACATAAGAAATCAGTATCTGCCATTGATTTAAAAAGCAAAATGAAATAAATTTCTTTTCATTTCTGATAATTTTATTTAATTTTCATTAATTCAGGAGTTTTCATTTGATTTTCATGGATTAGTAAAAAAAAAAAATAAGATTAATTCTTGCCTATATTGACATTTTAAAAATATTGCTTTTTATTGTTTACTTTTCATATTTCAAAAATAAAGTATTTTATCTTTTATATGTTGATTTCATAAAAAATCTATGTAATAATAAATGTTAGTTCAATATTGAAAAATACTTTGCAATCACATGAAAAAAATGAAACAATGAAATTAAGTGAAATTTCTATTTTCTTATTCATTTCAATACAATTTAATGACTAAATTCAGTAAACTGGAGAGGAAATCATTAAAAATAAATGCAAATGATTTTTTCAACATTTGATGGATTTTGTTATATGTTAGCAAGAGTAAATACGTAAGTTTAAACAAGAAAATGAATTGCTTTGTCAATATGTATAAATACTAGTCCAAAAGTGTGGGCCTTTGCATCCTTCATTGAGTTTGGGTTAGATTGCTTCAATCATCAAAAATTGAGTTTTCAAACCAGTTAACTTAAAGTAAAAACAAAATCCGAAATTATTCTTTTCTGCTCTCTCTCTCTCTCTCTCTCTCTCTCTCTCTCTCTTTCTCTCTTTCTCTCTAGCTCCGAGTTAAATAATATTACAAATTGTGATTATATTTCCTTTTATTTATAATTTATTTATTTATATTTATGATATAAATGCTAATTTTTATAGGTTGTTTTAATACTTTTGTCTGTTAATAAAAAGAGTGATAAAAAACATAAAATAAAAGTGGGGATGATGGTCAAACAACATGCAATCAGAGTGGATGAGAGTGACAGAAACTTAAAATTATGGCTGATTAGAACAATTAATTCCAAAAGTAAGGAATATTTTAACATGTATTTTTTGTGATTAAAATATATAGGAAAAAAATAGGAAAACAAAAATTAACTCAGCTTTAATAGAAAGATCTGACCTGATTGTGTTTATTAGTTTTATTGCAACAACGGAATATTTAAGCCATTAATAGAATGCATTATTGAATATTTTTCTCTTTTTAAAATTTTTCATTAATTCACTGCCTCTCATTAACAAATATGCTTACAATTAAAGTTTTCATTCGATCAAAGTTTATAAAATTCAGTTAGAATTAATGATCATTAATTTTTTTAATCATCATCATCATAATCATCATTTGGTTTTACATCTGTTTTACATGTTGGCATTTGTTGACCACGTCTTTATCCGTCTTTCTCTCAAATCCATCCTTATGACTTACATATTTCCCTTGACTTTCTCCTGCTAAATGATCTTGCTAGCACGACTGATCTATATCTAGTAGCCTAAATACTCTCATCCAACCTTTCAATGTGACCAAACCAGCAAAGTCTCCTATTCTGCATAGATCTTCCTATACTGTCCATCCTCTGAAGTCATTGGATCTAAGTCTATAAAGCTCACATTACATTGTATAATTCTCATAGTATTTCTTGCCATGCAACAGATATTTCCAAATTTCACTTGCCAAGTTTTATTTACATTATCACATTGCAATACATATCTGATAGACTCTTCCATTTCTCAAAAGCAGTAATTAACTCTTGCAATCACACCACCATCAGCTTCTCCCTATGCTTCAACAGTATTACCCAGGTCAAAAAAAAAAACTTTCAAAACTTGCTATCAAAATATATTTTCCCCACATTTGCGTTCTTATCCATCTCCAATTGTTTTACACTTGTTGCACACAAACTTATCATCTCTCAACCAATCAGGAATCGCCACTGCACTTCTTGTGTACCTAATGTTTACAAGTACCACAAAAGATTGAGTAGCTCCCAACTCCCTTGTCACAAACTGAACATGGAAAATTTTAATCTTTCTGGGGAATTTCCAACAGAACAACAAATGATCATCATAGTCTTGGTAACATTCACTGACATTTATTTTCCATTGCATTCAAATAAGTCAACAACTTAACAAGTTGCATTTTATGATTTGATTTGTCAAGTTTATTTCATTTGCAACCTTCAATATTTCTACAACACCTAGGGATTCTGTAGCTTTAGCCTTCTTCATCTTACAGATTTCTATACAATTTTTTCTCAATATCTAGTCCATACATACTTCAATGATTTTAAAATTTTCTTCAGTTCCATGAAACTTAGTGTTTAACAATCTCTCATCTTTCCAAGTATCCCTCTTATCCTATTGTATTTTCAAATGACATATCCAATTTGTCTTTGCCATCTGTTTCAATATTCCTGAATACTTCATTCTTTTGGTTATTCCTTAGTTTTGTAGATTTCTTTTTTTACTGTGCTCTTTGCCGTCATATATATATATATATATATATATATATATATTTTTTTTTTTTTTTTTTTTTTTTTCCCAGGAAACTTTTTTTGTCACTCTCTCCATCATTTCCACTTTTCTTTGATACACTAAATTTTTTTTTTACTTTAAAATAGTAAAGCGATAATTCTGCCCATTGTATTAATTTTTTACCATCATTTTTACCAATTTGTTGTCAGAATTAGTTTGATGATGATGGAGAATACATTATAAGACCACAAGTGACCAATGAACTTTTAGGTTCGCTTCTCTTTTCCTTTTTCTTCATCTATTTTTTTTACCTCTTCTTACCAGGTCTCTCCTCCTCTTTTTGGCCTGCCCTTGAAATTATAACGTTTTCTTTATTTAATCCCTTATCAAAGTTTCAAACCCAGAAAAGGAGTATTTTAATTAACAATCAACACAGTGCACGTGCGTGTATGTATGTATGTGTGTTTGTGTAGTCCTTTCACTTTTTTTTTCTTCTATATAAAAAATTATAAACAACTTGACATATTTTGGGAAAACATGGCCAATGACATCTTATCCATGATATTAGTTCATATTCAGTCATTATTTCAGTTATTACCAAAAATCACTTTTCCAATTCCCAAAGCTTTGGTTTAGTTAATTTATTGCCAAATCCCACTTAGATTTATTGGCCAGAGAATAACTCTTAATTTCCTTATTAACCATTCTTTTCTTTTACAACTTCCATGAGCAATTAACCGTTTTTTCTTTCCTTTCTTTTCCACCGTTTGAATCTAGACATTTGTCTCCTTTTTAACTGTTAATATAGTCAAATTCATTCAAAGACATTTTCAGATTTTGCATTATTATTGTAGAAATAACAAAAAAGAAATTATAAATTTGAAGTGTATATATCAAATGAAATATTGATTGTCAAATCCTGTCTGTTCAGGAACGCCTATAACCCAAGATATCAACGAAGGAGGAATGCCAACAGCACACGGTGATGGTTTGTATAAAGGTGAAGAAGACAAACCAGCAACATTTTATGTCGACTCATCTCGACTTAAAGGAGATTTATTTGTTCAAGTTGATGGTAAGTGTTTTTTATCAACTTGAATAGTGAAACTTTATTAGTTTTTCTCTAGATTGATCGAGATTGAAAAGCTGATCACAATAAATAGTTATTTTAGATATTTTTTGCCAAGAAATCATCATCATCAGCATAATAATAATAGAATATTATCTGCCCCTTTCTCTGTCGGTTTGACACAATGTTAGTTTAATGTGTAGGAACCCAGAATGATACAAGTTTCATTACAACTTCTAAAACTAATATTAGTTTTCTTGGTTCTTCCCTACATGCAAGTCGCAAGAATTGTTCTTTATTATCCACCCAATTTTGTTTTGCCTGAGAAGACTAACCTCCTAGAGCTATTGTTCACCCTTTTTTCATTACTTGATCTAATGAAAATTATTCTTTTTATTCTGTGAACTGGCAATGAATATTTACAAATTATTTTCTATTTATTCACAAACCTTCTAATTCACTAGATCATACCATTCGTGGATGGCAGCATTTAGGAAAGGTGATGCACTTTTTATAAAATTATTTAAAAATAAATCTTACTAATGTTTAGCACATACAGATTTATGGTTCCATATCGGAATAGGTATTATTATAGGTTAACTACTGTTAAATTGGTATTGTTATAGGTTAACTACTGATAAAATACTATGTAAATTCTTTTTCATAAAAAGATTTCTTAAAGATATAAAATATAGATTTGAATAGTTTAGGTCCCAAATCTTAATGAATATTAAGAAACATTCAAATTATGTTTCTCTTAAATGGTTTATACAAGTGAAACATTTTTGCAGGTCCTAATTCAATTGCAAAATGCAATATTGATCCAGAAGCAAATGGCACCTATACTGTAACATATGTTCCTGTTGAAGTTGGTCTCTACGACGTACAAGTTAAGTGGAATAACAGGGAAATCCAAGGTAAGTGAAAAAAATTGCTGCATGAAATTAACAGAATTCCAATTGTTTGTTTACATGTTAATCAAAGTAAAATAGGTTTTACAGTTTTTCTTTTCTATTTTTCAAAATTCATTTAAATATCTAAAAGATAAAGGTTTTTTTTCAAATTCAACAACTGAAATTGTCTAATTTGCAGGGAGCCCATTTCATCCTAAAATAGTTGATGCAAGGAAAGTACGTGTTGTTGGAGGTTGGCAACATTTCATGGATTCTAACGATCATGTCCATCTTGTTGTTGATGAGGTGAAGAAGATCCCATTTGATATTTCTGAAGCAGGTCCAGGTATGTTTGAATATCAGTTTTACACATGTTTTAAATCATTTGTCAGACATTCATAAACAGAATTGAAGTTAAAATTATTTTATTAAAGATTCACTCCGGCCACAAAAAAGTTAACTGAAAACAAAGTTTCTGTAAAATTCATTGCAAAAAGAATTTAAGTTTTTTTTTCTAGTTTAGATTTATGCAAAACCAGGTAAAAACTATAAAGATTATCAATAAAACAAGGAAACTCATAATTTTCATTCAGTAAAATATGTGAAATGCAAAAATTGCAGAAATTTGCAACATTTGTATTTTTAGATGTTGATATTAAAATGCCAATCTGCAAAATTTGTTGTTCTCTTCAGGAAAACTGACTGCAGAGGTGCGAGATCCAAACAATGAATGGCTGCCAGTTCATATTGATACAAGTAGTGATGGGAAAAATATACTCACTTTTGTTCCCAAAGTGGAAGGTAAGTTAATCAATAGTTTTATTAGAATACGATGCTCAGAAAGTAATTGCATTTTATGAATTATGAGTCAGTTAATAAAATATGGTTGAATTGTTGAAAACTGTTTAGTTTCTCATTTCTTCTATACTTATAGCTTACTTTAAAGTTTAAACTTACAGAGAATATTAACGCCCAAGGATGGAATACTGTTGCCACATCTGGGCAGGAGCTGCTAGAAAGGACTTGTCCTGCCTTGATAGAGTTCAAAATAGACTTCGTAACCTCATAGGAGATGTCCTTTTCTCTTCCCTGCAACCTCTATCTCACAGAAGAGATGTTGCAAGTTTGTCTCTGATGTATCGTTATTTTCATGGAAAGTGTTCAACTGAGCTTCAGTATATGGTCCCCCCTCGCCAAACTTTCACAAGAAACACTCGTCTAGTTGAAAACACTATCAATAATTCCCCCCAATCTTTATCTGTGCCTAAACGTAAACGTAGATTCCATGAATAAAGCTTCTTTCTTAGAACTGCACGCCTGTGGAATTGTCTTCCGTTTTCCTGCTTTCCGGCTGACTACAATATGGTTGTCTTCAAGTCTAACATAAACAAGTTCTTGATAAGCCGTTCCATATAAGTTAACAAATTTACTGAATTGATTACTATATCGTCCAATTTCTACTGTACACTCTTTAACCCTTATCCTCGAGTGGCCTCTTGACCTTGATAATGTGGTGATGCCTGTGTAAAAAAAAAAAAAAAGGTGTTAAAAATGATATTTCTGACAAGCCTTGTTCCAGAAGATTATCCACTCTGAATGAAGAACTTCCAAATCTTACAGATATCTTACTCTTTTGATCTGCAACATCTGAGCTCCAATCTCTGTTCCACCCCACCTTGCCAAACTTTCACAAAAAAAAGCACTCGTCTAGCTGCAATCATTATCAACAATTTCCCCCACTCTTTATCTGTACTTAAATCTAAATGTGCAGTCCATGAAGTAAGCTTCTTTCCTAGAACTGCTCGTTTCTGGAACTCTGTTCAGCTGGCCTGCTTTCTAGCTGACAACAATATGGTTGTCCTCAAGTCCAATGTAAACAAGTTCTTGCTCAGTCATCCCTTTAAATAATCAAATCATACCAAATCTCCACTACTAATAATTACTACACTCTTGTCCTGATGACTACAACACATCCATTAACACTTATCCTTGAGTGGCGTTTGGGCCTTCATAAGTGATGATCTCTTTGCTAAAAAAACCCAAATAAAACAGGCCATAACTGATCCATTATTCCTAAAAGCCATCAAACTGCTAAGAAAATAGAGATGGGGATAATTTTTGGTTTGGGAAAGATTAAGGTTTGTTGACTCAAAGATGCATTGTTCGATGTGAAAAAAAATCTCTCTAACTCTACTAACACTATCAAACAGAAAAAAGGATTTTTTAACATTTCTTTCCACTTATCTAAAATAATATTGCATGAAAATAATCTAGACACTGGTTAATAAATATATATATATATATATATATATTTTTTTTTTCTATATTTGTATAATAGTTTTATTTGCATACACTCCCCCAATATATATAAAACTAAAAATATCGACCCTCTCGTCAGTGACCACACCTCTTGAAAAAGTATGCATAATTCAGGCGAAACGTTGAACCTCCGGTCTTCCTTTTCACCACATAACATTGGATTGTATCCATTTTAAAATTCATACTGTCGGAATGGAAAACCAACCCTACAAAAGAAAGTTGCGTAAATATAAAAATACACTAATCGCAACCCAACATGAACAGGAGTGCTTTTTTACGGAGATGCATTGACGAGAAGGTCATTCCCAAAAGTCCCTTCAAACTTCCCATCATATTTTTACTAAACACATCGAGCAATACCTGAACACATCAATACATAATCTTAAGGACAGAGCAACTTACAACTATCGCAAAATCACTAGCAAACGATCTATATTCGAATCATTCTCTCTCCAATAACACAACTTCCAAAATCAGACAACGGATAAAATCCTTCAACTCCGATCATAACAAAAAACTTAACAAGAAATTATCCAACTTAATTTCCAATAGCAAGTGGAGTTCCATCGGATGGCCTGAATTTATTCAAAATCTCACCAAACGACCATTAACAAACATTGAAAGAGAAGTCCTTAGCTTTGGTTTGAAATTCGCAACAGGGATCTTTCCTAAAAAAAAAAACTAACTAATATGATCTCCCATAACTACAAACACGAAGACACCGACTTCATGAAAGGTTTTATCCAAGGCATTATATCTGCGACTGCCACTCAAACCATAGATACCGAAACGTCACATAGACGCATTATCGCATATGGCTAACGACGATAAAATCATTATCACACCTGCAGACAAAGGTGGCGGTGTTGTAATTATGGAAACAACAGAGTACAAGAATAAAATATTTCAACTCTTGCGAGATAAAAATACATACAAAGAAACTAATTTCGGTACAATACAAATAGAAACTGATAAGTTCAACAAAATGTATAAGAAATTAATAAACAATAATAAAAACTGGTCTGCCTACATAGAGCACCACCCTATAATTCCAACCTTATATGGACTTCCTAAAACTCATAAAATTAACACGCCAATTCGCCCAATTATCTCAGGTATTGGCAGCACCACACATAAAATAGCACGAGCAATCTCAAAACTGTTAACTCCATTATTAGGCACGATCAGCAAATCCCATATTAGAAAACTCCGACGACCTACTCAATAAAATAAAAACCCTTAATATGAAAAACAAAACTCTAAACAGCCTTAACATAGAATCTCTATATACGTACATCCCAACCAGGAAATGCTTAAATCTACTTCATAAACACCTCAACAAAATAAAAATCGAATTACCTTTTCCAACTAACACATTAATAAACATTATAAACCTATGTATTGATATGATTATTTCACATTTAGTGGATTCTATTACAGGCAGAAATTTGGATTGCCAATGGGTAGCCCCCTAAGTGGGGTCCTGGCATGCCTGTTTCTAGAGTTTACTGAAAGCGGTCCCTTAAAATATAAATTACCTGAGGTTGCATAGTATTACAGGTACATAGATGACATTCTACTCTTTCTCCCCAAATCGTTGAATATTGGATAATATCACTAACAAACTTAATAAAATAGAACCTACCATCAATTACACTTACGAAACTGAAAATAATAATTCCATATCTTTCTTAGACATACAATTAATTAATAATAATCAACTAAAATTCAAAGTTCATCGTAAAACAACTAATAAGAATGATTATGTACATTTTTACTCGCAACAGAATGATGTAAAAAAGGCATTATAATTGGATTTTGTCTAAGAGCTATGAGAATATGTAGCAAAGAATATCTAAACGATTTGTTAACTCAAAGATGCATTGTTCGATGTGAAAAAAAATCTCTAACTCTACTAACACTATCAAATAGAGAAAAGGATTTTTTAACATTTCTTTCCACTTATCTAAAATAATATTGCATGAAAATAATCTAGACACTGGTTAATAAATATATATTTTTTTTTTTTTTTTGTTTTGTTTTTTTGTATAATAGTTTTATTTGCATACACTCCCCCAATATATATAAAACTAAAAATATCGATCCTCTCGTCAGTGACCACACCTCTTGAAAAAACCTGCATAATTCGGGCGAAACGTCGAGCCTCCGGTCTTCCGCTTCCTTTTCACATCATAACATCGGATTGTATCCATTTTAAAATTCATATATAATCTCCTCCTTTTTCATTGTGAACAGGCAAAAAAAAAATGAGTAACTTTTGAACAGTAATACAATGCAGCAAATCAAGTACCTTGTGTTGTCTTGATCAGCCATAGTTCACATGTGATCCATATATGCATGTCCATGTTCCCAATAACTTGAAACTACTGCTAATCTCATCTTAGACCAATTATATTATATTCCAACCAACTAACATGGCAGCCTGTTAATCCCTAGCCTCGGTAACACATTATGACTGATTGATATGGAAATAAAATTATTTATCTTTGCTCAAAGACAATAAAATCAAAGTGAAAATTAAAGTTTTAAAAACCATAATCCTCAAAAACAGGACATAAAGAAAAAATACTAACAGTCATTGAATTCTGTTATTTTTTCTTCAAAAACATTAAATTCGTTTTTAAAAAAATTTTGTCTACAATAAAGTTTTATTGCTTTACATGGAAGAATCCAATGGAAATGATTTCTTTAGATATGTTCAATTCAATTTGCACATTTACTGTTAAAATAATATTTTAACTTGAAGTGTGGATAAAGTCAACCAAAAATGCCAGGGTGTTGTCCCTTCGATTATTACAAGCCAGTTTCTCTTCTGCATTCATGTCATTAGTTTGTCCCATGACTTTGATTATGGAAGGGAGCAGAACGTGGATAACTGTTACAAAGTCTCAGAAAGAAAATATCTCAATGCAATTTAAACATAACATTCAATCAGTTTATATACAGAAACATATACGTTTGTATGTAATAAAATCTTCCATAGACATTGTGAGTTTGTTGCTAAAAATTCTGCTTGAGTTCTTTATCGTTTTGTCAGAAAATCATGCTTTAAGTTTAGAAGATTTTTCAGAGCATATCTGTTTTCAGATGATATCTGTTGAAAGGCAAATTTCTCCTGATTTTATAGAAAATGGTCCTAAATTGAGCTGAGAGATCAGACTGGTATGAGGCTTAGTTATTTCACTAATATTTTTCCAATCTCTCCCTCCCCTTCAATTTTTTGAATAGTTTACTAGAAGATTTATTCATTTATGAATTCCTAAGGTCAACTTTTTACCTTCTGTTATTTCAGTAATCGTGTGATCCATAAATTACATTCGAAAAGAGTTTGGTGAAATCTATTCATCATTTCAGACTACTAAGGAATGGAAATAGGGGGAGGGGGGGTAAAACAACTGATCACAATTTCTATTTCAAATTTGGTTGGTCAATTTTATTTTTGTTTAATCCTTGCCTCATTTTCCATAATTCTCCATTTATATTTATTTCATTATTTTTTTTTTTAAATTCCTTCATAGTGTCATATGACTACTAAAACTTTGTTTAATCAGTGTGTCTTATAATTTTTATCTCCAGGAAATCATTTAATTAATGTATACTGGACTGAACATCCTCTCGTTGGATCTCCATTTTTGGGTCATGCTGTTTCTAAAACTCCAATTCCAACTCCAATTCCAATTCATGATAACAATCAAGTGACTTTGTCAGGTAAAGGATTGAAAGAAGCTGTTGTGCGAGAAGAAGCTGAATTTTACATAGACGGGACCAAAGCTGGACCAGGTGAGTCATGTGTGTTCCACAAATAAATTGTTTCCTCCTCCAGTCTAGTTTGATATATTGATCTGCATTTCTGAATATTTTTTATTCATTTTTCATTTTTAAAGATAAATAAATTCTCTTAATGAAACTGTCTCGTTTTGGTTGTCATTTTTACAACAATTCAACCAAAACGTGAAATTATTAAGATAAGAATAGTAGTCTGAATAATACGATCCTAATTCCAAAATTCTAAATGAAATTTTGCATATAATTTGGTTGTAATTACATTTTTTTTGAAAATCTGTCTGAAAGTTTAATGTTTTCAAACAATTATTTATATATTAATAATACAGTAACACAATTCATACATTTGTAAAAGATACGATCGTTTTATTGCTGAAACAACAATGAAAAAACTTTACAAAAAATTTTACAAAATATATTTTGTAAAATTTCATCAATATTGTATCAAACATTCAACTCAAACTGAAATGTACTTAGCTTTTAGGCTTGGATCAAAGTGTAGTATTAATTCAATAAAACTTTTCCAAATTTGGGTTTATCTTAAGTAGGATAGCCACTGGAGTGAATGCGGTATTGTGGCAACTGAGATATTTCTAGTTAAGAGTAGGATAGACAATTTTAAGTATTTGAGACTAAAGATGAACAATGACACCCATTATCTTGATACTTTTGAATGGCTTTGTGGCTGATTGTTCATTATGTATTTTTATATTTTGTGCAAATAAATATTTCAAAGTGTAGTATTTGTTTTGTCCAAAGATGATACAATGATATTGTGAGTTCTGTGTTTACATCTCTATCAACTGGAAAAAATGTTATAAAAAATGGTTTTTGAGACTTTAGTAGCCGGATATATTCTGAAACTATATTAAATAAAATCTTTAGATAAGTATGGTTCTAATAGAATAATATTGTGGGGTTAGCAGAAATGTACAACTAATGAAGGATACAACTCTCAGGTCTCACTAATAGCTAAATAATTCATGTCTGTGATTCAAACTTTATAAAGGAAACATGAAAAGGGATTCTTCATTTTTTTAAAATTTTCCTTTTATATTAAAATTGCCTCAGTTTCATTGTTTTTATGAGTTAAAAGCCAACATGTACATTCATTGATCTGTTCTCTTTCCTAATTGAAATTTCTTTGTGGACTTCTTAATGAAGGTACGCCGGAAGTGACTTTGACTGGAGTGCGTTCTGAAATTGATGTTTACAAAAAACATCTTGGAGATGGACGTTACCATTGCACATACACACCAGTGATACCAGGCGGCTACTTACTTAATATTACCTGGAACAATCGGCAGTTGAAAGGTTCACCATACAAAGTCAGTGTCTTGGCAGGTGCTCAACCTCAGAAAGTTAATGTAACTGGAACTGGATTGGAGGGAGGGATTTTAGGCAAAGAGCTTCAAGTTAATATTGATACACGAAAAGCGGGACCAGGTGAGTAACAGGAAAAAAAACAAAAGATCATTTTTTCTTGAATTCGTTTTCATTAAATTTTTTGTATTATGCTGCTCAAAACTTCAAAAAGTACCAGGTTTGTTCCTATCAGTATACAATTCTGAAAATAACTTTAAATAAGTATTTCTACAATTTCCAGGTATTTTTATTTCATCTTTCAACTTTAAGGCAACAATATATTTTAATCTGGTGAGAACAGTAGTCTGATTAATCTAAATGATACGAATAACCAATCCTCATCTCAAAAATTTAGAAACATAATATATTTTAAGTGCCAAATAAATTCAATCAGTTGCGAGAAGTTATATGATTAAATATGGTTTAGTATTTATTAGTTTATTCTCTTCTTTGCTATTTTCATAAAATTGAATACAAATTGTTTTTCTTTCAACTTTGCAGTTTCAAATCTTATTTAAGGAGAAACAATTTTAACTTTGCAATAACTGTATAGGAAATTAAATGTTATTTTCCTTACATTTTCTTTTAAAGAGATGAATAATTATGTTTTTTAAATATTTAGTATAAGCTTTGCATCACTATATTTGTTTGGCATGACCTTTTTCTCTTCTAGCTTGCAGTTAATAGCATTTTCAGTCCATATAAAACCAAACTTATGTCAAACAAGTTTGTTTTTTTTCATAGAAATCTTGTCTCATTTGCTGAAAATTATTTAAAATGGTTTTCATCAAATAAAAAGTGAAAAAAAAGATGGTTTGTTAAACATGATGGCTGCTATTTCAGGTGAACTCACAGCTCATTGCATGGGACCAACACGAGTTGCCTATTGCGATTTGACAGATAATAATGACGGAATTTACAAGCTGACAGTTCGACCTCAGGAATCAGGAAGGCACATTTTGCAGATCAAATATGGTGGTGAAAATGTGTTAGGTGAGAATTTCTAAAACCTTGCAATTAAAACTGAGTGATTAATTTTGATGTTTTAAAATAATTTCTAAAATTTTGCAATTAAAACTGAGTGATTAATTTTGATGTTTTAAAAGAATTGCTATATTAATAAAATTGTGTGACAATTTCTCATGTGCTTTTCACTACTTCATCTATACATTTTTTTTTAAATATTACTCATTTATTAAAGTATAAAATGCCATATCATAAAGTATTAAGGCCTCTTAAAAATCCTGTTTTAAAAAATAATTATGTGAGATGAATAAAAAGTTCACTATAACAAAGAGAAAGCGTGTGATTACTTATCTTCTTGTGTGTGTATCTCACCTCTATGTGACTTACACTATTTTTTTATTATTAATTATTTATTGAAATCAAAAATGCCATAACAAAATATTCAAACAAACTAAATCCACCAACATGCATTTCAAGTCATTTTAATCTGTTAACATTGAGTTGTATGTAAATCAGTTATTGTTTCGTATATCAGAAATTGTGTATTCAGCAGGTGTTTATTTTTTTTCTATAAATTAGAAATATTTTATATAATTTATGAGCTGTGTTTGCGGAGGAAGAGATAAATAAAATAAATTCTATTTTAGTCTTGTAAATTTTTGGAGAAGGCAAAAATCACCTGAAATTAGTTATTTTTTATACAGTGTATTAAAAACCTGACAATGTTACTCCTGATGAAAAAATAATAAATATTTAGTGTACAAGAAACCAAGTTTGCCCAGATGGGCAAACTTGAGTCCTTGTATCGGAAAAATATCCAGTAAATAAAACGTTGTTTAGTAAATCGTTATTTTTTGTTTGCATTTTTTTCATTCTTTTTGCATTTCCATACACCAAACATGGATATAACTGTCACTAAAACATCCGCTGGGTTATAAGCTTCATTTCGGTACCTTACTTGCCTGGGTGGGTTACCGGTAGGCCGAGATAAACCGCGTCACACACACACATGCACACAGTAGGAAAATTTATAAGACTAGTGAGAATATTCCTTCATTCTGTGTATATAAGTGTGATAATAATGAATTATTTTATGCTTTTTCAAAATTTAAAAAGCATTTGTAAGCCGTTTATAGTTTAATTCTTAACAAACATTAAAAGATTTTGGAGCCTCCAATAATTTTATGAGTAAAGATTACCTGAAAAATAATTTTTTAATAATTGGATTCAATGAATAATTTAATGGCCAAATGATACTGACATAATTATATTAAAAAAAAGAAAAGATTTTAAACATTGAAGTAAAAATGGGCAAGGCATACATCTTGTTTCATATAAATGAAAGAATCACCTTTTTTTTTTAAATTTAATTTTGACTTCTTAACGGAAACATTTATCATTTATTTGTACTAAACGTTCAGTCACTGAAATTTAGAAATTAAGTTACTAATATATTTTGCATAAGATGCAAACATTTAGCTTTATTTTATCATAAAGATAAACATAATATAAGCACTCAGATTGAAATAAAAAGATCTTATATTTGTGAAATTGTATTCTGATTTTTATTCTAATCCGTCAGAAAATTATATACAGAAAAGAAAAATCTTTTAAAATTAAAAAACAATATTTACAAATAAAACAAGAAAGAATTATATAGGTTATGGATTTCATAAACAGACAATCACATTTTTAGCATATTGTTATATCTATTACCTACTATATAATCAAATTCAGTCGCTATCGGATTGTAAATGTAGGTGTTACATATAATTCCAATACAATCACACTTTTTGTTAATAACTGATGCATGTTTCTGAAAATTAAGTCACTTGATTTCTCAATTTTCTACATTAATTCCAAGACACCTGACTCTCACCAAACATTTATACTTAGAGAAAGTGGGCATAACTTTCACTCACTCAGAAACACTTACCACCACTCTCCCATCAATCATCGGAACTTTTCTTCCATTAGATATTTTCTTTCATCAAATACAACTGCCCTAATGAAATACTCCCTCCATGTTTGAAACATACTAAACAAACATTGTCTCTCCACTTAAAACTAAGTTTTCAATAATGAAATAGCATTTCTTTCTATAAATGTGCTTATTATGGTGAAGACACTAAATTGTTTTGCAATTTGTTTTTCTTAGGAAGTCCTTATGTTTTGAAGATCGGCGGTTTGCCAGATGCCAGCAAAGTGCGTGTCAGTGGACCTGGTGTAGAACACGGCATTCTTGCAACATATCAGAGTCACTTTTTGGTTGAAACAGATGGAGCTGGAGCTGGCAAACTCACTGTACGCATACGTGGACCTAAAGGTATAATTGGGCAAAAAATATTTTACAAAAAATTTATCGCCTATTTTGATTAAATTCAATATCGAAATATGACTATTTTTAAAGAATCTTTTGACGAGTTTTTGATTTACCAATTTTGCTTTGAATGTCTTTTTTAGCCTGCAAAAAAGATGTAAATTTTTCAACATTTTTTTGTTCATTGTGTAAAACTTGAATTTGTTTATAAAAAAAGAAAATGTTCATAGCATTTACAATAACTTTTAATTAAATTCAAATTTTTATAATTTCTTGGATGTGTAAATTGAAAACATTTTCTATTTTAGGTGCATTCCAAGTCCATATGTCTCGTGAAACTCAGCGAGATCGGAGAATAAGTTGTCATTATGACCCATTTGAAACGGGACTGTATCTTATCCAAGTGAAGTGGTCCGAGGTAGATGTGCCTGGAAGTCCTTTCCATGTTCAGATTGTAGACACAAATCAAGAATATGAAGCTATTTCACAAGAAATGTTGTCACCTCATAATGGACTTACTTATATTGACCCTTTATCCCACAAACCATTGTATGATCAATGGAGAGAAGATATCTAATAAGAAAATTGGATACATGTTAAAGAGAGAAATCAAATTACAATTTGTCAATCTGGGTTTAGATATTAAATTAAATCTTAATTGCTTGCCTTCTAAGTTTAGATTTTTATGAGCAAATCAAAATTATTGCATTTGTAGAAAACAAATTTAAAAAATACAATGAATATAAACCTGCTTTTTATATCCTCATATATAATTATATATAACTCAGCAGATTAGTTTCATGTATTGCAAAATGCAAAGATTGTTTATATAGAAAATTTCATTTCCATTAGAATCTTTATCTATATTTGCTATTCTTGATTATTTGTGCCCAAATTACTTTCTCCTTTTTGTTTATCTAAATCATAACAAACTTGTAGAATTTGTGCTTACATACATATTACATACAATTGTTTTTATGATATTTTTTATTTCTTTTTTTAAACCTCAATAAAAATAATACCATATTTTTAGAAGTATTCTTCAAATATAATTATTGAAATTTAAATGATTTTGGAAATAGCAGAATCTCATATTTATAATTTAAATTATCTTTAATTCTGAAAAGTGATGTTGTATTCAGATGCAAATGTCGCTATGAATTTTTAAAAATCTACTCCAAATCAATTTTGTAAACTTTACTTTTAATTTTCTGAAAAAATAAAATATATTTTTTTTATTGCATATGCTACTTCCTTTAGCTTTGGTCAAAGGATTGCACTTATTTAAATAAAACTATTTGAGGGCAATGCATTATTATGTTTAGTTTTATCTATAAAGATATATAAAGAATTTAACTTCTATAAAGGTATTTTTATTTAACAAAACTGATACATACACTCTTAAAATAATATTTTTTGATACGGTTAATAATGCTTCTTAAAATCAAAGAGATTAAAAATGATTAAAAAAATTTAAAAAAACGTGAGTGCATAACAAAAACTTCAATTTATTTTCATCTCATCTGGATAAATAAAAACAGCAAAATTAAACCATTTTACAAAGGAATATTGGCATGTTTCTTCCATGGATTATTTAATTTCTTATTGGCCAACATTTCTAAATCCTGGCAGATGCGATAACGTGTTGTGCGAGGTTCAATTATATCATCAACAAAACCTGTAACGCAATCAAAAAGTTAGATTTCAGCAAAAGGTAAAAGTGTGATATTTTAACATTTTAGACATCAAGAATTCACATTTTTTCATAATAATTAAATTATAAAATATTTTAAGATTTTACAAATAATCTAAATCTATTTTATAAAACTACTTGTTACCTTATGCAATTATGGATAGTTTTTGTTAAAAAACTATCAGCTAGTGAGATAAAAAAAAAAAAAGATTTGTCAAACACTAATCATTGTCAAATATCATTTTTACACTTACTCTATTAATGTTATCAATGACACTTTCAATATTTGAACTGAAAATTTTCACTGTTTTAAACCTCAAAAAAATGTCAATTACTTTTGTGATATTTTATCAGTGCAAAGCAAAAACATTGTAACGGGGTCAACAATTATCAAAAAGATTTTATCGCCAATTTGACTCTTCCTGCTTTTACATAACATTTGTATAAAAATGTCGAGTTGTGTATTAAACAAAAATAATTGCAAAATAAAATCTTTAATTTCATTGTGAAAATATAATTGCTAAAGGACACAATTTATTACTCATTTCATTTTCTTTTATGAGAAAATATTTGAAAATGAGAGATAAAAATATGATGAACATTATTTTGTATACAATCAAACCACATTTAGTTATTCATTTTTTATAGTAATATATAAAAAATAAAATTTCTACTACAAAATGAAAAATAATTTTAAAATAATATTATTCCTGATAAGAACTAATAAAAATAATGTCAAATCCAATATATTATCCCTATAATGTCAAAGGATTTATTAAAATATACACATTAAAGAAAAAAAAAAATCAATATTTACCTCTAGTTGCGGCTGGAAATGGATTGGCAAATTTTTCAACATATTCAGCTTCTGCTTGATTATCATCACCACGAAAAATAATTTTCACGGCACCCTTAAAAAAAAAAATAAATAAACAGTGATAAATGCCATTTTTAAAATAAAAAGAAATTTATGAGCTCCCAGATGAGAAGATAATTTTCCTTTTGCTTGACTAGATACAACACGTGATGTGTTTACTATCATTATTAAAACTATTAATAACGATGCTTTATATATTTCACAGAAAAGGGAAATACCAAATTGGCAAATTGTTTTACCATTTATGTCAAAGTAAAACAGATATTTATCAATTTTCAAAAATAAAATTTATATAATATGTAATTGATTTGTATATCTTTTGAAATAAATCATTTTGAATTTAGTTGTCAGCTTTTGTCTTTAATTCCAATTTTTTACTTACAATCAAATAACTCTAATTAGTTTGATATAATTATTTATTCTTTTTGTAATATCTTGAATGTTCCGGGGGGGGGGGGAGGATACAGAAAATCAGTGTTTGTGGTTGTTGGAATTCGGCAGAAACCATGTAGAAAATTTATGTTTACACTTTATTAATGTTATCAATAACACTTGGACAAGAAAAAAGAAAAGTTAAAAAGTGCATGTGTAATATCTTTCTTTTCAAAAAATACTTTTAGTCAAAGTTTCACACCATGGTTTAGCATAACAGCAATATTAGATGAAATTTAAAAAATTACTTTCTTGGGTGATCATGCAAAGAAAGACTGATGATAGTATACATACGCATATTATGTATTATTATTATTTATCGGACTACTGTTCTCATCTTGAGTCCAATGAATGATAATAATGCATATAACCAATCCTCATCTCAAAAATTCAGAAACGTGGTACGCATAATAGTATACAGATATTCTCTGCCATTTTTTAAAGCTGAAATGAAATTCTTGATGCCGAAAGTGATAAATTACTGAATGCCACAAGTAATGGCCACACTCACATTGTGAGAAAGCAAGTCAAAAAATAATAAGTGTGAGAGGTAAGTGTGATACGACAAGCTGTCAAACTAACTTTCCGCTCTTTTGTTTATCATTATATTTATTAATCGATTTTCAATGTAAAGTGAATAAATGTATAAAGCACTTAACACATGAACACATTTTGCTATACTTTGATGACATCACGTGTTCTGCTGTATGCACAATTGACATGTCACCACTCATGTTATTCATTTACTTTTCTGTATATTAAAAAAAAAAACAACAATACTGCTTGCATTTGTGATATAAACCATTATTTAATACAGTATAATATATCTAACACCCGGACAATACTGGGTAATCCGTATTAGTATAAATAAAGTGAAAACTGATTAAAAAATAATTACAATTCTCTTCATAGTATTAATAGTTAACAATAAATTTCCCCCACTCTATATCTGTGCCTAAATCAAAACGCGGATTCCATGAACAAAGCTTCTTTCTTAGAACTGCACGCCTGTGGAACTCTGTTCCGTCTGCCTGCTTCCCTCCGGACTACAACTTGGATGTCTTCAAGTCCAATGTTAACAAATTCCTAATGAACCGCCCCCTTAATTAAACACTTCATCAAATCTCCACACTAACGTAATGTACTTGCAATAACCCTTATCCCTGAGTGGCTTCCGGGCCTTGATAAGTGGTGATCACTGTGTAAAGAAAAAAAAAAAAAAAATCACAACAAGGAGGTAATTGTCTTTGTTTACCTTTGCTCCCATTACTGCCACCTCAGCAGTTGGCCAGGCATAGTTGATATCACCTCGTAAATGTTTCGAACTCATAACATCATAAGCTCCACCATAAGCCTACAAATGAACAGGTGAGGTGTTGTGAATGCTAGACACATACATGCAAAGAAATTCAAATTAAACCGTTTCATTTTAAACTCAATAACCTTTAAGTGTTGGTAGATTTCACAGCTTTACATTTAAAAAAAAAAATTACATGATTTAAATATTTTGTTAAAAGAAAAACAAAAAGATGATTACAATTATTTAAACTTTTGATAAAAGTAATTAAAACATTGCCAAATATTTATAGTATAATAAAAAAGTTATTTGATGTATGATGATTAAATTGTAATATGCTGGTTTCTTTTTAATCTATTTACCTAACATTAGTTTGTAATATTTAATTTATCTCTGGACTTCTTGGTGCATTCGTAGGTTTCTTGTAAATGTTTATTAAAGCTCTTTATGTTGCACAAAAGTTAATTGCTATAATTTTTAATTGTTAATTGCTATAAATTTTAAATATTTTTACTTTTTTTTGTGTTTTTGAATTATGTATGAAAATGTATAATACACAAAACATTAAATCCTTTATTTTATGTCAACATATTAAGGATAAGAATATGTTTCTGATAAATATGATAACGTTCCTTTTTATTGGGAAATTTGCACTTTTTTAAATGAAGAGATTCTATTCTACAAGAAAACAATAAAACTGGATTTTTTTAAATGATTTTTAAAATTATCAATTTCATGGGGGAACATGAAATTTTACCATTCATAATAAATAATCAAAAATAATGTTTACCTTCCTCGTAATGACAGTCACTTTTGGAACAGTTGCTTCAGCAAATGCATACAGTAACTTAGCACCATGTCTAATGATACCACCATATTCTTGGCTTGTACCTAAAAAAAAAATTTTGTTAACAAACAAAAAATTAATTTTACTTTCAGATATCTGCAAATAAGTAATTTATAAAAAAACTACCTGGTAAATATACCCAGTAAACGAAGTGCAACAGAGATTTTAAACAATTGCACTTAAAGGGACAGTTAAAATTTTAAAAAGATCTCTCAGTTGGAATATACAAAATAGCGGGTGCATGTCTGGTATCCAGTAGGATGTCTTATCCCCAACTTGAAAAATTTTTTTTTAAGTTTTTCAATTAAAAAAAAATAATAATAATCTATGATCATTTAGAACAATGTTTATTGTATGTAAAAAAAATAAATTTATTTTTAAAATCTCAAAAGATTTAGCATGAAGTGTGATGCCATGTCACAGAGTAGGGGTCAGCAACTCATTCGACCCTGCGGTCCAAGTCATATTATAATGACGAGTTGTGCGCCATTAATAAAAAATTACATATGCAAACCCCTATTAACCTAAATATTTAAAATGATAATGAAAATAAATATTGAGAAATCAGAAAAACAAATGAAAATCTAAAATTTAAAAACACCTAAGAAAAATTAGTTTTCCTTAAGAAACGTCAAAATATGAAAAAAAATCAACGGAAGTGAAATGAATGAAAATGATGAAATGTATGTTTGAAAGTGTTATTGAAAATTGCACCACAAATAAAATGCACACAAACGAGATGCATCTATCCAAAGTACAAATAGTTGCAAAACATATACTTACATGCACATGCGGTATCATCTACACGTTCATGCACGTATGTTCAACTGTCTTTAGATTTTTGCTACCTGACATGTCAGTATTTCCCTGGCTTCTTTCACTTAATCATTCCTATCACTTCTGTTATCTTTCAATGTATGCAAGGATCATAACAAGTATGGATCCATTATTTAACATTAAACATAGCCAGCATGGATCACACGAAAGATAACTGGTAGATAGTCTAATATTTTTTTGTGCACTGAGATGTGTAGTTATTCTATCGAAAATGACATAAATTTCATTCGAAGGTTGACGATATAGTTAAAGTGTAAAGTGTTGACAGATCTGCATATTCACATTTAATCCTAAGTGTTGAATATGCATAAAAATAATTTATATTAACAGATGAATATAAACAAATGATTCCAATGTTTTCAATTGAATAAATATTTTTAATTACTATAATTAAAAATATTTATTCAATTGAAAACATTTGTTGGAATCATTTGTTTATAGCAGTAGTATTAACCTATCACTAACAACCAAAGAACTAATGAAAAACTTGGTGATTTTTTACTAATTAAGAGTATCTCAATAATGAAATCATACTTGTACTTGAAACGACATTCACCCTGGAGGAGCTGAGTCGGCTTCATGAAGATGCACATCTCGTACCGCTGCGGCCCAAGCCCGGCGATCGGAGGCAAGATCCCGAGTGAGCAATAGCCAGTCACGTCTCCAACGAGACAGGCCATAGATGAGCGGGCCCGAAATAAGCTCAGCGTCGGCTTTGATAGTCCCGAGCCACGTTCTTAGCTGGCCACCGACACGCTTTTTCCAGCCAGGTAGAGGACGTGGGGAGATAGCCTTGTGGATAAAGACCCCTGCATCACAGCGAGAGGCATGGCTGAACCATCGAAGGCGTCGGGCCCGCAGTAAGTCAGTAATTGCCTGGAGATTGCAGCGACGCCGGACTTCTTTGTTGGCGACGAAATCCAAGGGACGGACATGGAGAATGCGGCGAAGATTGTAGTGGTCGAAAACTTCTACGCGTCGCAGATCCGCTTTCTGTATGGGCCAGGTCTCACATCCATACAAAAGTATTGAGTGGACGAGGGCCTGGTAGATTCGTATTTTTGTCCTCAGACGTATTTCAGGCCGTGACCATAATCGCCTTTGGAGTCGACAAAAGGGAGCTCGTGCGGCATTAATGCGCACTTCAATCTCATTCATGTCTTGACCGGTACCAATGAACGTGCAGCCCAGGTATTTGAAGCTATCCGTCTCCTCGAGGGTTTCCCCGTTGAGAGTGACAGAGGACCTTTCTGCTTGGGGGATGCCAGTCGATAGAATCTTCGTCTTGCTGGCGTTGATTCTCATGCCGATGGCAGCTGCCTTCTCCTGGATTCGGTTCAGCACCGTCTGTATATTTCTGTAGCTCTCCCCGAGAACCGCAATATCGTCCGCGTAGTCCAAATCGGTGAGATGAAAGTTACGCCCCACCACGACGCCAGAATATCCAGGCAGCGCCTGCTCCATGATCCAATCAATAGCGTAATTGAAAAGGGTGGGCGAGAGCGCGCATCCCTGGCGGACACCACTGCTGACGTTGAAGAAAGAGGAGTCCTGGCCATAACAGCGGACACGCGTGCGAGTCCGATGGTAGTAGGCCTTGATCAAGTTGAGTAGCTTCAGGGGGATACCATCTGCTTCCATCACTCTCCACAGGGTACCGTGGTCGACCGAGTCAAAAGCGGCAGCGAAGTCGATAAAGCATATGATTGTACGCTGTTGGTAGCACCAGCGCTGTTCCAAGGCTCGCCTCAGCGTGAATATTTGGTCGATGCATCCGCGGCCAGGTCGGAATCCGCATTGGTTAGGACGAGTCCTTCTGTCCCTTTCGTATTGAAACCGTCTCAGAATGAGGATAGTGAAGACTTTGGCAGCGACATCTATAAGGCTGATGCCTCTGTAGTTACTACATGTCCGTTTGTCACCCTTCTTAAAAAAGGGAAGAAGGATGGCGTCACTCCAATCTTGGGGAATCTCCCCACTATTCAAAATCTCAGAAATCAGCTGGTGTAGGCGAGGGGCTAATTCATCGATTCCGGTCTTGTAGACCTCAGCCGGGATACCATCCTCGCCTGGAGCTTTGTTATTCTTCAACTTGGCAATGACGGCTCTGATTTCTTCATGGCTGGGGGTATCTGACGAGCAATCGTAGAGATCTGCAGCGGTGGGGGTGTTTTGACCTGGTATTGTAGGTGGAGGCTGGTGGTTCAGGAGTTCACGGAAGTGCTCGTGCCACCGATCCAATCGTGCGTTTAGCTCAGTAATGATTTCACCTCCACTGTTGTGGATGGATTCGCTCACGGATGACCTCGTCTGTGTGCTGGACTTCAATAGTTGATATAACTTGCGGGAGTCCCCTACCGAGGCCGCATGTTCCATGTCAGTTGCGATATTGTGCCAGTAGACATTGCGGTCGTTGCGGGCAGAGTGCGTTGTTTCTCGGCGAAGGCGACGATAGTTGGCATCTCCGTTGAGTCTGGCACGTTTAGCCTCCTCACCCAATTTCACCGTTCGACTTGAGATCCAGTCCTTTTGACGACGCTTTGTGAAACCCACGGTGTTGGCCGCTGCTTCAGTGACGTCCTTTTTGAGTGCTTTCCATATATCTTCCACCGATTCTATGAAATCATGCTATAATCCATGATTATAATTAATATAATGAACATATACAAACTTGTTGATGCTAAGAGCAAGATACCATCAAGATAGTCAATCTTATTCTGAAAGTGTTTATAGTTTGTTTCAATTTTGAGAAAGTTTTTCACATTAATGAGTACTTCCAAACAAAAATGCCATCTTTTTTGCATGTATAACTTATTTGAAATATTTTCCACTTGGAAAATATATTTTGCATAAAAATCAATTAATGAAATATCTTGGGAATTGTTGATCTTAAAAGATTGTCACACTGCATATCAATCGCATTTGAAAACATTCTGATACTTTCTCCACTTCAATATCAAATGGTGCAGCAAACAATTTGAAATAATTTTTATGCAAACAAAAGTCACCAAAACGTGATACAAATTCGTTTCACAAATCCTGGATTATATTAACAAATAACTCTGAACCCTGTTGTGTTCATTGCTTGAAGTGAAGGGAAATAATCATAATTTTTATTTCTAAGTTGATGTTTCTACAACACATTTTTTTTCAAGACAACAATATGATTATGCATCTCATTTATAAATTGGGTTTTACCTTGAAGTAGCAAGTAGCCAATCAAAATCTCAAAAATTTGAACTATCCATATATTTACTTTTGAGAAATATCGTTACCTCTTTATATAAGGCAGGTAATCGTTTTAACAGCGATCCTCAGCTAAACAAGCGTACATACAAGAATTATGCAAGGTCATCATATTCTGAGTTTAAAACAAAAATTTTAATTGTCGATGAATCAATCCACAAGATAGAATCAGATTCACAGTTTTTACAACATCCATAACGTTTTTAAACTTCAAGGATGGTACACAATATTTCTTGATGGATAATTCAATTAAATTTTAGAAGTTTATGGTTAATTCCACGGCATATGTGCGTGGGGGGTATCGTTATTGGAGGAATGAAATAGAATGTTGACTGAGACAACTTTGTCTTTTGAAGCTGCCCTAATGTTTATCATTGCTCAGTCTGTTAATTTGTTTTATATTTATTTATTTTTTTTATGCAGAAATGGAGGTGATTGGGTTTTGATCATGTTTTTGCAGTCAAAGTACTCAAATTCAGTTGTGTGGATCAGAGAAAGATAAGCAACAAGACCAAAATAAAGAAAAAAATTTGAAACTTAAACTTTACAATTCTTATGACAATGGCTTACTTTAGACTAAAGCAGTGATCATTATGCGACTATGCATAATGATTGTTCTTTTCAGAAGTAAACAAATTTATCACTAACTTAAATAAGATACTATATTCCAAATTGGAAAAAGAATTACTAAAGGTTGCAAAGCAATTATTAAATGATTTTTTCAACAAATACTCATTGTACAACACAGTCATTCTACCAATTAAAAGTTCGCCTTTTATTATCATACAGTAGCTAAATTGATTTTTTAAAACAATTCTTGCATGGGACTCCAGCGTAAGAACGGTTTAACAGGCAAATTAGAAAGTATAATTAGTTCACATTAAGGACAATTATAGTTAAAAAAACAAACTTTAATGTCAGCAGACACAACTTTTTCATTGATGAGCACCATGTTAATGAGTGATAAGATGAAAATATGGGTAGCAAACATTTTCTCATGAAATAATAAAAACTATGTATCAACATTAGATAGAGGCATCACAAATAATACACAAAAATACCATTCAACTGAACTTTTCACCAGTGTACATTTTACAAAGCCATGAAGTCGCCTTGGGATGAACATTTTAAGCCGATATCCAAGCACAGATGGAACATGGAACCTAGGTTAACCAAAGTCAAGAGAAGAGTATTCTAAACAAGAATCTTTACTAACAAATATCAACAGCCAGTAACTACAAACATATACTAAAGCCATATACTACAAACATATACTAAAGCCATGTACTACAAACATATACTAAAGCCATGTACTACAAACATATACTAAAGCCATGTACTACAAACATATACTAAAGCCATGTACTACAAACAGGCAGTACAACACAGCAAACCCAAATGATCAACAGACTACTCGATATGGATAGACATCTGCAAGCATCACCCTAACCCAATTAGCAAATGGCCACATATCCTCACTCAGATGAAGATTTTCCATACAGGTGGAAATGGAAATCATGCTATAATCTATGATTATGAATGATATAATGAACATGTACAATGTTCAGTAGGAGACTACGTTCTTCATTTCCAAAGATATGTTAACATTTAGAGACATTTGATTTCTTCAGTAACAATGATCAACTCATTGTGTTCAGTGATGATCAAACTTAGTTATGTTATCTTAAACAACTTAAAAAGCAGATGAATGCAGTGTCTGAACATAGCAGGTATGAAAGAAACATCTGAGTGAGCGCGCAAATTTCATATGGCATTCCAGTAGACGACGTCGAATCCAAAGTTTCAAGGACATATAAGTTTTTCTCGTTTCTATTTATATTCTAATTCTACTGAGACAAGACATTTTAAGTCAAAATTTGGCAAAATGTGTTCAAGTCACATTATTATAAAATATAAAAATGACAAAAGAAATGCAATTACCTGGCAAAAATCCTGGTACATCTACCAATGTGATGATAGGAATATTGAATGCATCACAGAAACGTACAAAGCGTGCTCCTTTCACCGATGCATTGATATCCAAACAACCTGAAAAAAAGTTTCAGAATTTTGTTTTTCCACATTTTGTAAAGTTTAGAAATATCTGATGTTTTTTCATTAGTCCGAGAGAAGTTGATTTTTGAATGAGTCACATTGTATGCAAAATATTTTAATTATAATGGTCAAAAGAATTGTAGAAAAAACATTTCAAATATGATGACAATAAAAATATAATGAAAATATTATTTCCTTACATCATCTCCAACAGAAATAAATTAACTATTATCAACTGAATTAATAATAAATTGAAAGCTGGTTGAAAATGTCATCCTACAAATGAAAACAATTTCAACAATTTAATTTTGCATATTGAACTGCATAATTTCTCACTGTGTTTTTTAAACATCAAATAATTTCTGCAGTTATTTTCTTTAATTGTTAATTTTGCATTTTTCATGTTCAAATAGTATTGCTTGTATGAATTATTTAAATTCTTTTAAAAGGGATAAAAAAAAAGCCTTTCAAAATCAATAATAAAATAAATCAACATGCAATATGATTTCCGTTCAGCTAGATCTATAGCAGACGTGCTTACGGTTATATCTTACAGGATTAGTGAATTTCTCAATAGGGGCTTCCTTTCTAGGGGAATTGCTCGACATATCAAAGGCCTTTGATAGGGTATGGTATAAAGGTCTACTTCACAAGATCTTTAGCTATGGTATAGCTGGAAATGTCTTCTCAATTATTAAATCATTTCTGATAGGTTCATAAGAGTAGTGGTTAATGGGCAGAAATCAGAAGCTCTCAGTATTAATGCTGGAGTCACTCAGGAGGCCATCCTAAGCCCAACTCTCTTCCTGATCTACATCACTGATCTTCCAAATCACATCCTAAGATCATTCGTAGACATTTATGCTGATGACATTACCATCTATGGCAGTATATCAAAGGTTGTAAATGACCAAGTTCTCTCTGATTCTCTCTCCTCTTATCTTGAGCATGTGATACAATGGGGAAACAGGTGGCTGGTTACTTTTAATGCATCTAAAACCAAGCTTCAATCCTTACATCATCAACACTCTAATCCCCATCTGGCATCAATTGAAATGAATAGCTTTCGTCTTGGGAAGGCTCCATGTTTTGACAACCTATTGGGCTTGACCTTTACTCCTGATCTGAAATGGAATATGTACATCAAATCAGTTGCCAAGGTCGCTGGAAAAATGGTGGGATTCTTCTATTGATCCAGTAGATATCTCATAGCTGATGCAATTCTCTACCTGTGTAAGAGCTAGGTATGACCAAGAATGGAGTATTGTTGCCACATCTGGGCAGGAGCTGCTAGAAAGAGCTTATCCTGCCTTGACAGAGTTCAAAATAAACTTCATAGCCTAGTAGAAGATGCCCTTTCTTCTTCCCTGCAACCTCTTTCTCACAGAAGAGACATTGCGAGCCTGTCTCTGCTTTATTGTTATTTTCATGGCAAGTGCTCATCTGGACTCCAATCTATGGTCCCCCCTTACCAAACTTTCACGAGAAACACGTGTCTAGCTGAAAATACTACAAAAAATTTCCCCTACACTTTATATGTGCCTAAACCTAAACGTAGATTCCATGAACAAAGCTTCTTTCTTAGAAATGCACCCTGTGGAACTCTCTTCCGTTTACTTGCTTTCCCACTGATATGGTCGTCTTCAAGTCCAATGTAAACAAGTTCCTGATGCGCCGTTCCTCTTAAGTAATTCAATTTACCAAATTTCCACTACTAACAATTACTACGATATTGTCCCATTGACTACTGTACACTCTTTAACCTTTATCCTCAAGTGGCCTCTGGGCCTTGATAAGTGGTAACTCCTATATAAAAAAAAAAATAATAATAATAAAATTTTAATCAAGTATTGCTAGTATGAATTACCTAAATTCTTTTAAAAGAGATAAAATGTCTTTAAAATTCAATAATAAAATTTTAATCATTCTTTTATATACACAAAAAGTAATTACACATTTGTATTTTTGTCAAAGCCTTTCTTAAAAATCAAAATCAAAAACACATTTTCTTCACTAATTATTGCCGTCTGGTTAAAAAAAAACCTTTGCCCCACTTTGCATTCTTTGATCATGGAAGAAGGCTTCAAGTTATCAAATAATGATTTGGCTTTAGTTAGCCACCAGACATAAACAAGTTCTCAAAAATAAAAATTAATCTCAAGTTTCATCATATCCCTATCAGTTTATGTACAGAACATTGATACAATTTGTATGAAATAAAACTCTTGGAAAACTATTAATAATTAGCCGTAAAAGTTTTCTTAAGATATTTTGATAGAGCGTCCGTTCTCGGCATGATGAATTAAGCACAGGGGGTCTCTGAATTGTGTGGGTCCCAGTGGCACTGGTGGGTTCGACAAGGATGGAAGTGAGGTTAGTTAATTCTTTAATCTTTTTACAAGTTCCCTTAACACACTAGTAATTACCTTTCCTTGTAACTTAGCTAAATGTGATCCTAACAATTTTCATTTGGCAATCAATGTTTTCATCCAATTATCTTCTTCACATTTTAAGTAACTCTTACCTTTTAAGTCTCGGTTCCTTTAAAATTTTACAAGTTCATGATTAATTCCAAGGCATGTGTGTGTGGAGGGAGGGAGGGGATTGTTATTGGAGGAGTGAAATAGAATGTCGACTGAGACAACTTTGTTTTTTGAAGCTGCCCCATCTAATGTTTTATTTGCATCTTCCATTATTATCTGATGCAGGTGGACAATGGAAATACTGATTTCCCTACATTTTTTTTAATTCTATGTCCATCTGATTGAACTCAATGTATCAAATGGAGGGATGGGGATAAAATCAGTATCACTGTTTCCCTAGATTTAATATAATTTTGGAAGGTCAATTTTTTGGATTCAATTCTAAATTTATATTTTAAATATTAATTTCTCATTCACTTTTCTTAATTCTTAAGATTGCCATTCATCACAGTGTCATAGGTTGACCTTTGACATGGGGTAGTCTTACACCACATTCACAAAATTGATAAAATCAAATCAAATCAATTTACTAAATCTAAAATCAATGTAATAAAATTTTACTATTTTTTAAATTTATCATGTTTCATAATTGTTATTGTCCTCTGTTTTACCTAACTTTCTCAATCTAAGTATTCGTAAATTTAAAGTATTTGTAAAATAAAATTAGCTTGCAAATATTTTAGGTTTTTAAGAAAATTACTTCTGGGCATTTAATAAATTGGTTTTTGTCCGTTAAGGAAAGGTTAGAATTATTTTTGCTTAGAGAAATTTACACAGTGTCATGTTTGCCTCATTTAACTAACTCAGCTGTTGTCTTTAACAAGGCCAAAATAATGCCTTATTCGTACAAAGATTTCCACTTGATTGTTAAACCATCAAGATTACCACTGATGTTTGTGGACAGAAAGAATCAAAATCATTATTTTCAGAGAAACTTTCATACTCATAGTTTGGAAAAATAATTTGAAGTAAAAACTATGCAAGATAAATTTGTAACAAAAATTAATTAATCCCTTCTTCTAAACAACACAAACAAAAAGGATAACATACCTGCAGCAACTTTTGGTTGATTTGCAACTAAACCAACGGTTTGCCCATTTAAACGAGCAAATCCAATTATAATATTCTTAGCATAATTTGGCATAATCTCAAAAAAATCTTGTTCATCCACAATCTAACAAAACAAAACAAAAAAAAAATAAAAAGTGTAATTATGTATTACAGACAAAAAAAAATAAGCGAGCAAAAAATAAACATAAAATAAATTTAATGTAAAGATTCAGAACATTTTTTTTAATTAAATAAATGTTGCAAATAAAATTTTCTGAAATAATGCTACTGAATATATCATGCATCAATATTGTAACTGATGTAATGAATATTAGTACATGAAGCAAGACCTTAACTACTTTAAACAATATATATTTTCGTATAATTTTCTCCATATAATTATCCACAACCACTCAAAAACTATTTTCAATAATTGTGCTGAAAAGCAAAATAGCGTCCATTCGCAGCTGAACATTTTGCTAACTGCATTTCATTTCCTCTGATATGAGCCATTGTTGAAAATCCATGGATTAAGGAAATTAAAATAACCCTTTCTATATATCTATATATTCCTTTGTCAAGCAATAAATTCTTAAATCGAATATATGCCTCTATATATTGTTTTTTCAGAATTTAAAAATGTGTGTGTGTGTGTGTGTGTGTGTGAAAATGTATAAATAACATACGAAAAGTATAAAAGCTTATAACTTTTCTGTATTCGTTTTCTATTGGTGACATGCAGGAATACAAAATAATATTATGAAAAAATTTTTTAAAAACTTTTTTTACAAGTACATAAATTTCAGTCTTCACAGCGTAGTGAAAGTGATGAGCATACATGGGAAAAGGGAAACGGAAGGAGGAGGAGGAGGTATACCCAATGAGAAGGTGCCACGTCAATTTTAAATACATATACATATAAGTATGCACGTACACACATGCACACAGTACATATACACATATGAAAGAAAAATTAAAAATTAAACAGCAAATGAAGAAACACGCTTTTAACTGTCAAATATTTTGAATTTCAATATTATTGATTCCCAGAGAGAACAAGAATTCAAAGGATATAAGACATTATATATATATATATACCTTTCGTGGGACTTAGGATTTGAAACAAACTCACAAGTTTAGAAAAAAAATGTCTAATGATGAACTAATTAAAATGACCTTGCAAGTTAAAAAACAAACTAACAAAGAGAGTTAGAAAGATTTATCGTTACTTACAGAAAGTAAGTAAATTTTTGTCTCCTCAGTTTTTTTTTTTTTCTTAAACTTAACAAGGAACATAAAAAAATATTTTTTAATTCAATTCTTACAGGATGTAATAACTTGCCCCTTCCTCTTGTTCGTACTTAGAAAAGTCTACACAAATTGGAGTAATACTTTGTTCTCATGGATAGGTGAAAAAAAAAAAGGAACAGATTTCAGAATTAACTAAAGTGCTACAAACCACTTTACAACAGCAATTCCAACAACAACACATAACCAAAAGAAAAAGAAAGATTAAAAAAGTTATTGAACAACAGAAAAAAAAAATATCACTTTTGGAAGATCACAAAATCAGAATTTCTTTGTCTTAAGGAATTTTAAATTCACTCTCAGAATTTAAATATAACCCGAATATTGATTCAACATTTCCAGTTTTTTTTGTAAGTTTGAAACCATATTTACAAAAATGTGCAAATAATGGTCTGACAAAGAAAAATTCACATTATTGGTATAAAAGTTGAGAACAGAAGAAAATACTAAATATGCGAATTAATGAAACAATAGAAGCTTTGTCGAAAATTTTTGATAAAAGAGATAATCTGTTTCATATGCGATAGAAGTGTTTGAATATCGTAAAATAGGAGGACGATTATTTTGTCACGTATGCAGGTATGATTAACACATACTGTGAAGCAATTAAATTATCAGAATTCTCGAACTACATGTTCAAATGTCTAATTTTTGTACAAGATCTAACAACACAAAGAAATTAGACCAAGTATTATGGAACAGGACCCAAATGTTATGCTGCAAAAAGTAAGAGCGGAATGTTAGCATGTAATAAATATTAAAAAAAGATAATCGGATTGAAGATATCACGGATACAGACTGTAAGACAAAAGCTGAATCCAAATAAAGAAAAATGTTATATGCAATGTGTGTAGTGGAAAGTATATAAAAAGGACTGTTTCTTTAAGGATAAAATATGCTTAAATTGTGGGCATGTAGGCCAAAAAAGTTTCCTTTGTCTGACAAAAACAAAGATAAGTGAAAACAAAGTCGCAATCGAATGTCGACGTAGAAAAATGAAAAAGCAAGTCTGGTTGAATGAAAAAAATAAAAAGGGTGTGTGTCACTCTTTTCTATATGCAACCAGATATTACTATATGCAAATAAAGTAGTAATGCTAGCTGCTCTACAAAAGAGAATACTCAAAAATTTCACACGGGCCATCCAGGGATTTCACAAATTAAATAGTTAATGAGAAGTTACACTTATTGGCCGAGGATGGACCAAGACATAGAAAATTTGGTGAGACACTGTAAAGCAAGCCAACTGGCAGCAAAGGGATCCCTTTGCTGCCAGTTGGCTTGCTTTACAGATGTCTCATGGACTCGATTACATATCGACTATGCAGGGCCCATAAATGAATTGTATTACTTGGTCATTGTGAACAGTTTCACAAAGTGGCTGGAAATTGTTAAGTGCAGGTAACTTAACAAAATTTTTAGACATTTTGTAATCCCGAAACTTTTGTAGTCAACGACAATGGAACCCATTTCACAGGAGAAGAATTTAACAGATTTCTGCAAATCATTATCTATTAAACACATGACAATGCCAGTTTGCCATCAAAGATCAGACAGAATAGCAAAAAAAAAAAAAACAATTGTGGACATGTTTAAACGAGCACTGAAGAAGAATCAAAATGTGGACACAAATGATAGAAATATTCAGAATTTTTTGACAATTTACAGAATCACGCCAAACCTGAATACGATGTCAAGTTTATCGTCAGCAAAGTTAATGTTTGCAAGAAAAATATGCTCTTTATTTGATAGATAAAATGTTTTTCAAAAACTTTAGGGCTAGAAGAATGCTTTGGGAAGAAGGAATAGTAACCAAAAGAATTGGACAGGCCATATACGACATAAAAGGAAACAAAGTTCCATGCAAAAGACATCAGTTGGGACCTTGGCACACTACAGAGGTCACAGAAAATACCGAAGAGATTCCAATGAAAGTCCTTTATGACTTATTTGAAATTCCTGTACCGATAAGTCAGCATTCTCCAATGGAGGTATCCTTAAACTCAAGACCAGAAATATGTCAAATGTCACCACAGCAAGGATTAAGTAAGAACAGACTTAGGAAAAAGATTAATAAATTATGTGCAGACTTTAAAAAGAGAAAATATTAAAGCTAAATTTCATGGGAAAATTTGCTCTGGGAGAGGTGATGTAATGAACATGAGTAGATCCGAGTTTTTGATTGGCTAGTTAAGCCATAAAAGTACCAACTGGTGACACCACTTGGGAGAAACGTTGAAAGGTACGCAAGCCTCACACTAGGAACACCAGCTGCGAAGACTAACACTCATTCAATACAGCAACTTGCCAGATTATTACCCAAACTAAACCAAGATCACTTAGCTACTTCAAACAATATACCTTTTGCAGGATCATATAAGTAACTTAAAGTTAATTATTTTCAATTTATTAAATTTTGTTATAGTGTACGCTTCACCAATTAACATGTTTTATGGAAAAAGAAACAAGACAGAATGTGAATGACTTATGATGCAAAACCATATGAGAATATAACAGAAGGATGAATTCAATATTTTCATTTAGAAAAGAAAGGTGAAAAGAAGACAATGAAATATAAGTTCATTCCGATAGCAACATATACTTTTTATTACTGTAATTATCAGAAGAAGAGTGACATTTCACACCATTAAATTGTAAACAGGTTAAAGAGAAATCAAAATCATGTCTATTTAACTTAAAATAATAAAAGTCTTAAATGCTATAATTAATTATGAGAAGATCATACTATTTTCAGCACAAATGTGTTTATTTTTTTACTTTTGAATATATGATTCATATAAAACATTGACACATTTCATTCTCTACAAAAATTAGGGAAGAGGGTAGGCACAAGACTTCACACTTAGTACAGGATAAGTTGTTAATGTTTGGGAATATCGGTTGCTTTTATCATGTCCTACAGAAACATTAGCGGTAATATACTTGGATTGAATATACTGAAATCAAAAGAAATGCTTTGTGGATATGATTCGTAACAACCTACAAATAGCACATTTGTTTTGATAATTCAACCTGGTTGTTTTCTACTTAACTAAAATTGCAGGTTGGTCAGAGGAAATACTAAAGATCTTGAATCAAAATCAGCACAACCATAGAATATTAGAGAATTTAACGTTTGTCCAGAGTTGGCACCATATTAAAAACCAACCATTAATAAAAAAAAAAATCTATATATGTACATACCCCTGACAGAAAGAAAATATCATAATCCAAATTTTATATAAACTAAATAAAATAATTTTTAAATGATTAATGGGAATTTGTAGGCATTACAAGGCTGAAAAGAAAAATCTTGTAGTTTGAATTATTTGGAGTTATCTCTCTTGTTCATTGAGACAGTTTTCAAACTGGTGCACGGAACAGTCACTCCTTACTTAGCGATAAAATTTGATTTTCTTATTTAAAAATAAAACTACTTAATCAATTTACGTGATTTTTTAAATACATTTTCTTTTTGTCACACGTGTATACGTCATACAGATTTTTCTTCATTTTTGTTTTTTCATATAGAGGAAATTCTGAACAAGCACCGAGAATTCTTTCTGCTTATGTTTATCGCAACACAGACAAATCAAATGACACAAGTAAAGATAAAAGAGGTTGAGAAAATGAAAATCATGAATTGATACTTTTTGCGATTATCGTTTCATAAGAGTGAGTAATGGTATCACTCTATCATTATCATTTGTCAAAACAACTTTGTCAACAGGTTGGGAAGGAGGAAACAAATTGATTTTTTTTTTTTTTTGATCATTGATTAATAATTGATTAGTTGTATTCTTGAAGAAAGTTGTAGAATGCATTAAAATTACTAAACGAGAAAAACGTTACCAACTAACTTTCGGAAGAACCCTCCGCTTTTCTTTTATATTGCAAGTTTCTTAAAACGTGACTAGCAAAAGTCCAGAATAAGATCACGCTTTTCTTTTAACGGTTAATTTAAAAAAAAAAAAAGAAAGTCTTTTGAACGCTGTTATTAAAACTTAAATTCTTTTCTAAAGTTTGCATTTTGGAGACAGAAGTGTTTTTTCGAGATAAGTGACTTCTATATTAATCATACTTTTTATTTTTAGATTCAAATATTAATAACTACATTTTATTTCAGTATTTAATTTATGTATTTCTGTTTTATTAAATGCTAGCTTTTTTCTCGTCCATAAATGTTTATTTATCTACCAAGTTTATTGCAAAAATAGATTACGTAATTGTACTCATTTTTAGTTCGTGAGAGGGGAATCTATCACCATACTTTCCCTTAAACACGTCCGTTGGACTTTTATTAAGTATAATACTTAATAGTTTTTATTTTTTATTATTTTTTTTTAATGGAGAGTAGAAAATGCATTGTGGATGCGTTATCGGCAGCTCCCGTTACTCTCGCTTCTCCTTATTTATCTCTCAGTCCTCATTTTTTAATGAGTGATTTTTCTGACAAAGGGAGAAGAAAAAGCTGTTTTCTAGGTTGGCAGTATTTTGCGCGAACAGTTGGCAGAGATGGCGGAAATTTTCTGTTTCTATGTCTATCCTTGTAGCCATGTCACTAATAAGGGTGCTGGAGGTAAACGTTTTATCTGGGCTGACGTTATCCGCCTGATAGTCAGAGACCCGAACCTTGGATTAACCACTAAGGAGGCTGTCCTATCAGCAGGTGCAAAGTACTGGGGCTGCTGTATTGTTATTTGTTGAATGGATTCTGGACCATGCAGTAGCTTCTGGTGTGGTCTCTCGATGCCATATTAGTGGGTAATTGTTACAGCTTTACCTTATCATGTTCTACAAAAAAAAAAAAAAATCTTTCATTTCTTTTTCTCTCTTAGTTTCCCCTCTCTGTCCTGCTCTATGTAAATCTGACGACCTAGTCCACAAATTCCAAAATTCCATCATGACAAGTTTCAAGAAAAAATACATGATTAAACCCGGTTCTCCAACTTCCAACGTAGACCCCCACTACCATGTCTCCTTCTCCAACATCAGGGGTCTACGTTCTAACCTTCCAGAGGTTGAAACACAATTACAGGAGACTAAACCAGACCTTTTATTTTTAAGCGAAACTGGCATTGGACAGGCTATTTCCCTAGAAGAGTTCACAATTAAAGGATACTCTAACTTAACTTCTAAATCTGACCCCCAAGATCGCCATGGGCATGGAATATGTGCCTATATTAAAGATGGCTTTCCATGTGGTAGGGACATCTCCAGAGAAGATACTAACTTACCCTATATATGCTTCCGGGTTGCATTAGCTCACACTACTGCATTTATATTTACTCTCTATCGCCCCCACAACAGCGGAGTTACTATCTTTAAAAGCATATCTGAGAAAATTGACCAAGTTCTATCTGCTTATCCTTCAGCTAACATTCACGTATGTGAAGACTTCAATGCTCACAACGTCGAATGGTTGACCCACTCAAACAAGACCGATGATAAGGGGAGGTTCTGTCATGATTTCTCCATTGCTTATGACCTCACTCAGATTGTTCAAAAACCCACCCGTGTGCGCCCGACAATGACAGCCAGTATGCGACTCTACTAGACCTTTTTGTTACAACTTGCCCTGAACTATGTTCAGTTTCTGTTCTGTCGCCTCTTGGATCTTCCGACCACTCTGTTGTATGAATTAAGATAAGAATGAAATGTAATAAGTCCCCAGACGTACCTCTCCATCGTACAGTATATCAATACACTAAGGCTGACTGGGATAGCTTCCGTACATTTACATTGGATCTACCTCTGCGTTCCATGTTTAAAAAGGATGTGTCCTCTATAGTATCAGACCTGACAGAATAGTTAATTGTAGGTATAGACCGTTTCATACCCTCGAAAAAGTTCCAGCCATGGTTCTCTCCAGAATGTGCTGCTGCCATTGCGCACAGAAATCACTTTTTCCACTGCTTCCAACGTAATAGATGTATGGAAACTAAAGCCGCTTTCAGGACTGCCAGCAACCATTGTAAGAAAGTAATAAAGAACGCAAGACAGTTGTATGCTCAATCCGTCAAGTCCAAAGTAGCTGAGCAGCGGCTTGGTTCTCACCAGTTTTGGCAAATAGCAAACAGAATCCTGAACAGAAGCGTGTGCTCTATCCCAACTATTATCAATGAACCTGAGGTAATCTTGTCAGCATCAGACAAAGCCAAACTCTTTGCCAAGAACTTTGCATCTAATTCTACCCTTTGCGACCAAGGCCGCCAACCCCCAATATTTCCTCCTGTATCAGAAAACATGCTATGTTATATGCATATATCTGTACGTGATGTTGCCAAGCTAATCAAAAACCTTGATTCCAGTAAAGTAACTGGCCCTGACGGTATTCCAATTATAGTACTCAAAAAACTTCAACCAGAACTAGCGCCCATAATTACAAAACTGTTTAAACGTTGTCTTAAGGAGAATAGCTTCCCAACACCCTGGAAAATCTCATCAGTATGCCCTGTATTTAAGAATTCAGGTGATCGCTCATCCCCCTCTCATTACAGGCCAAGAAGTCTCCTGTGCGTCATGAGTAAGTTGCTGGAATCTGTGTTAAATACAGAAGTAATCAACCATCTCAACAAAAATAACCTTCTTAGTGACACTCAATATGGTTTCCGTTCTGCTAGATCTACAGCAGATGTGCTTACAGTTATATCTCATAGGATTAGCAAATCTCTAGACAGAGGCAACCTTTCTAGGGCAATTGCTCTTGACATATCTAAGGCCTTTGATAGGGTATGGCATAAAGGTTTACTTTACAAGATCTCTAGCTATGGTATAACTGGAAATGTCTTCTCAATTATTAAATCATTTCTTTCTGATAGGTTCATAAGAGTAGTAGTTGAGGGACAAAAATCAGAAGCTCACAGTATTAATGCTGGTGTCCCTCAGGGGTCCATCCTGGGCCCAACTCTTTTCCTGATCTATATTAATGATCTTCCAAATCACATCCTTACATCATTTGTAGACATTTATGCTGATGACACTACCATTTATGGTAGCACATCTACATCAGTAAACGACCAAGTTCTCTTTGATTCTCTCTCCTCTGATCTTGAGCACGTGGTACAATGGGGAAAGGAGTGGCTGGTTACTTTTAATGCATCTAAAACCAAGCTTCTCTCTTTACATCATCAACATTCTGATCCACATCTGGCATCAATTGAAATGAATGGCTCTCGTCTTCAGGAGGCCTCAAGTTTTGACAAGCTTCTGGGCTTGAAAATTACTCCTGATCTTAAATGGAACACGTACATCAAATCTGTTGCCAGGGCCGCTGGAAAAATGGTGGATCTTTCTATCAATCCCGTAGATATCTCACTGCTGATGCAATTCTCTATCTATATAAGAGCCAGGTACGTCCAAGGATGGAATACTGTTGCCACATCTGGGCAGGAGCAGCTAGAAAGAACTTGTCCTGCCTTGATAAAGTTAAAAATAGACTTCGTAGCCTCGTAGGACATGTCCTTTTCTCTTCCTTGCAACCTCTATCTCACAGAAGAGATGTTGCGAGTTTGTCTCTGATGTATCGTTATTTTCATGGAAAGTGTTTGATTGAGCTTCAGTCTATGGTCCCCCCTCGCCAAACTTTCACAAAAACACTCTAGCTGAAAACACTATCAATAATTCCCCCCACTCTTTATCTGTGCCTAAACCTAAACGTAGATTCCATGAACAAAGCTTCTTTCTTAGAACTGCACGCCTGTGGAATTGTCTTCCGTTTTCCTGCTTTCCGGCTGACTACAATATGGTTGTCTTCAAGTCTAACATAAACAAGTTCTTGATGAGCTGTGCCATATAAGTTAACAAATTTACTGAATTTTCATTACTAATGATTACTATATTTTCTAATTTCTACTGTACACTCTTTAACCCTTATCCTTGAGTGGCTTCTTGGCCTTGATAATGTGGTGATGCCTGTGTAAAAAAAAAAAAAAAAAAAAAAAAAAAGAAGCTAAATCACTAATTTGAACAATTTGAGAAACAAAATGTCCACATGCATAACTAAAACTGATAACTTACTCCAAGAATAACATCTTTCATGTCATAAGCTGCAGTGGATTCCAATGGCACAACTGTATCCAAACCAGGTACTAAACGATGCCTTCAAAATAAACAAAGTACAGTACATAAGCAGCTGTTTTTTTAGATTCATCACTAAAAAGAAATGCTGATCATTTTGTTAAAAGAGAATGGACGGATAAAACAACTGTTTTATAAAATACAATAAACTTTGTTTCTTACATTTGTTTTACTTAGGAAATAAATAGTCTCAAATTTTCCCTAATTTCATGTATATTTATAAGTAGCAATACTAAATTTTTTTCTTTACAGCCAAGAAACTCAACTTAAGCATTATTGAAAAACTATAAAAATAACAAAGAAATATGGTCTTTAGTTGTTTTTTTTTAAATCGGCCTATTAGAACTGGAGTTATGCCCATTCAAAGTATCAAAAAATGTGTGGTTCACTCAACATTTTGTCTGAAGTCAGTCCTATTCAAATGCATATAAGCTTGTGACTGAAAATGGTAGGAAATTTACACAATTTACAGACTAACCCATCTTGAAAAAGTTGTAAATTCAGATCTTTTAAGATATTATGATGAAATTTTGAACATATTATCACAACACCATAAAGGTTCAAATGGGTGTATTTACAACCATTTCAATTGGTAACTCACAGATTAATTAGCATATTTAAGTTTAATTTTAGCAACATGAAATATAAACATCATAAAAAAAATGATAGATGAAATTTTATCTTTATGTGAAGTATTATTCTGATGGGCATTATCATTTGTCATTATCATAACATGAAAAATCTCAAGATGTCGACTGAGAAATCCAGATGGCAACCACAACAGGATTTATAGAAATTATAAACAAAATATGACTTGTAACATATCAAATTAAAGGAAATTTTGTACAGATTGCAATTATAATGTTTTCAAGCACATTTAACTATGTTCCATCATTAAAAATTGCAGTATTGTAAATATTTTCCCCAAACCCTGAGTCCAAGTGGCAAGCCCTTCATTGTACAAACCATCTTAAAACTACACATAATCATCACACTGGATTTATTTTCCATAGAAAAAAAATTGGTTAACTGTCATAAAACATTACAATTACCTTAAAATCTAAGATTATTTTACATTAAATTTTTATATCAAATTTATATATATTTCCATTTCTGACAAATTTTGAGTATGATAAATAAACAATTGTTAATACTTTGTGCTTTTTTTTTTACATCATTCATTTTCCCATAACAGCGTAAATAATCAACAATAAAATTATTGTTTTACTGTGTACGTTTTCAGCATCCCAATTGTTTTTGGCATTTAAATTGTCCAAATAATTAATTGTTAATACTTTCTGCTTTTTTTTTACATTGTTCGTTTTCCCATAATAGCGGAAATAAATAATCAACTCGACAATAAAATTATTGTTTTACTGTGTACGTTTTCAGCATCCCAATTTTTTTTTGCGTTTAAATTATCCAAATAAACAATTGTTAATGCTCTCTGCTTTTTTTTTTACATCGTTCATTTCCACATTGTCTTGATTAGTTTTATTGACCTTATTATTAACATATAAATTAAATATTTGACCCAATGGGTCATGAATGTTGGTTTTAAATAAATGAAAAAAGTTCAATTTTATTTTCATTTTCTATTTAAAAAGACATTCTTAACACGGGGAGAGTGTTTTTAACTATTCTGTACTTTCAACTAACAATTTCATTTAAAAAAGATATATCAAAATTTTAATTTAACTTCAAGTATTATGGTATCTGTTCAGTACACATTTACCTATAAGTATGGCAAACCACTTATAATTCAATGGCTGGAAGTTTTTTTTTTTTCAAAAATAAACAATTATAAACAGAACGACTCATAAAAATTATTCTTTTTTCATTTTAATATACTTTCATAGAAATGTTTCTGTTATGTCACAAAAAACTATTTTCTCTACGTCACAAGTGTCATGCTCATACATTAATTCCATAGCTAATATGATACACTGACCCAACAGGTCACACGTAGTCTAGTGTGTGTGTGTGTATATATATATATATATGTGGAAGTTTTTTCTCTCCCGAAATTAATCAAAGTTCCATACCAGCAACGGACTTTATATACACCGGACATACCAGCAACTTGGTTATAAAATAATTATACATTGAGGTGAGGAATGATAGACGAATAAACAGTTAGACATTTCTCTTTTCAAACATACCCGTCTATTTGCTTTTTTGTTTTTCTTTTCTTTACTTTCATGATTCCGGTCTTTCTTCGCATTGTTTTTGGCTTTTAAAACTTCCATATATTCCTTTGCCAACAATGCTTCAAGCAAACTACTACCTACTCATATATATATACCAATTTTATTAAATGCTTTTTGGAAAAAATTTTGTATGTTAAAAATATAGATTTTATTTTTTTCCAGCTCTGTCTAATTATAATGTTTAAAATATTTTTTTTAATATCATCATTAATATTTTAAATATAGATTTTTGTATTTTCCTATGAAGCCCTGTTTTATGATTTTCAGATATACGTTCTGGTGTACATTATATATATATATATATATATACACACACACACACCAGAACATATATCTGAAAATCATAAAACAGGGCTACATAGAATAGAGCTGGAAAAAAAATAAAAACTATATTTTTAACATACAAAATTTTTTCCAAGAAACATTTAATAAAATTGGTGCTTGTGCAGAAATAATAACGTTAAAAAACTTATCTTAACATGTAACTATTTTGTACGTTTCTAGCAGAGCATGTATAGCAGCAATATGTAAATACCAAGCCATGAGTGAAATGGCATCACAGTAAGGAAAAAGAAAAAGACCATAACAACGAGAAAGAGCACATTAGAGAAGACCATCATGTTAGAGATGTGGGTGACGTCACAGCCATAATGAGAAGTTACGTGTGGCAGGAAAATGAAGAAATGAATGCTGTTACAAAAGAAAAAGTTATTTTTTATGCTATTTAACAGTATTCTGATTTAGCCTTAAAAAAAAAAAAGCACCAACACACATTGTTGGTCATTTTTTTCAAAGAATTTATCAAAAAAAAAAAAAACTATTCTATTTCTTTCATAATCAAAACTTTATAATGTTTTCTAAATAATAAAAAAAAAAGAAAGAATGAATACTTCATTGCTGTAAGCCAGTTTGAACCTACTTTTGGTATGAATTCCCAACAGGAGATTTTTTTTCGTGTGCATTATGGCACACAAAAATCTCATGTTATCAGTGCTGGACACCATTTCTATTGATGCATAGATAAAAAGATTTCGACTAATTCTCTTCAAATTTTAAAACATAAGAAATTAGTATATTGGCTATTAAATACCATTTGAATAAAGTTTCTATCTTGACTTAACTCTGTGCTACAAGGCCTCAACTTTGAGATGTTCTAACTTTTGACGAGAAAACTGTGTTTCATTCAAATTCCGTGGTAAAGATAATTCTTTTCTCTGATTGGCTAAAAATATGAAACATCATCGACTGGTAAAACTTCCGTATCAAGTGTTTACATGAACAAACCTCAACTGTGCACTTGCGAAAACTCATCTACTGCTAGCAGGCACCCATGTTGGCATGCTTCGTTGTTAATAACCAGATTTAAACAGCAATTCTTTTGAATATATATAAATCACAAAAAAATTATGAAAATATCATTTTAAAGAAAAATTTATTGCAAATTCAGTCATATAAGTTTTATTTTGATGGACGTTGGAGAAATCTATTAATTACTGATTTAAAAACTATGACTGTTAGATTAAGTAGAAATGTGCACCTTGTCCAGCACTGAACAATAGGTTTTCTGGTATTGCTACAATAAGAAAAAATTATCAAATCTTTTTAACTTTTTCATCTAAAAATATAGAAACATCATATTATTTTATATTAAAAATGTGAAGTATTCACTTACGGGGGGTCTTCACATTTTCTAATGGGTGCTGCTTTCTGGTTGCTCGGTGGCAGAAAATTCATGAAATGTCGTAATTCCAACAAAGCACTAACATCATTCTCAAATGCATGATGGGCAACACCTTCAAAGAAAAAAGTTGACATTTGTTTTATGTAGAAAGCAATATTACACTCATTTTTTTTCTTTTCACAGTTTTGGAAAATTGAAAGTGATTAAATATTACAAATCATCTCAACTAGGTTTTTTACAGAATACAAGTAGTAGTAGTAGTAGCAGTAGTAGTAGTAGTAGCAGTAGTAGTTTGACTTTGGAATAATCTTATTTTTTGCTGAATTTCAAATCAACATTCTTTCAAAAGTGGCCATTTCAGATATGTTACTAAACTGGACTTTAAAAAATTTTTTATTCAAATTTAAAAATAGCAATTGTTTACAATAGATATCATTCACAGTAGAAGATGGCCACTTATTTTTCTGCTTAGATTTATGACCACTTCACAGTGGGACAATACAAGTATGAGCAAAAACTCTGAATATAGAGCACAATGACAAAAGTATACTACTAAGGTTAATTAACATGATAGGCAACATTTTAATTTATTCTATACAATAATGATATGAATTGTTCTGCATTGTTAATTATGCTAATGTCGTTATTTATCAACAGCCTCCATACAGGTAGAATGGTGTAGCACAAGTTCATTTTAACAATCAAAGTCATTTTATTTTTTTCAAAATTATCCAGAATCTAAATAAACTATTAGTTTAACCTTTAAAAAAAAGGTTATATTGTACGTATTGGTTTTGGACTGAAGATCTCAAAAAAAAAAAATTTCATTTCATTGAGTAGTTTTTGTTTTTTTTACAGCAGAAAAACATGTTTTTATGAGAGCGCATTGAAGTCAGCCATTATGGAATTTTTAGACCACAACTGACTTCAATATGGTTGCCTTCAAGTCTAACATAAACAAGTTTTTGATGAGCCCTTCCATATAAGTTAACAAATTTACCAAATTTCTTTTACTAACGATTACTATATTGTCCAATTTCTACTGTAAACTCTTTAACCCTTATCTTCGAGTGGCTTCTTGGCCTTGATAAGTGGTGATGCCTATGTAAAAAAAAAAAAAGTTGATGCCGTAGATTCATGTAAGTAGATATCACAAACTACACAACTTAGTGTAGTGAAATTCTTTTCAATTTCAGTTTTTTATAACATATTTTATGATAGCTAATTTTTTTTTTTTTTTAATTCAATTTATTTAGCAAAAAAATAAAACAATTGTGCTTCAATGCCATGTAGAAAAACTGGTAAAAACTTACAGAGAAGAGGACATTTTTGTATGTTTTGAAAGGTAATGAGATTTTGCCAATGTTATTTCTTCTATTATAATTAATTTTCATTTCCCACAAGGTGACATGATACACTTGTAAAAAATTTTCACTGGTTTGCATTTTTAGTATACACCATGAAAATTAGCTTCTGGATCACTAGCACACAAAACAGCAAATTTTTTAATTTCCAACAAACATTGAATGGTCATAATTTGGTGGCTAATTGTACTACTAAAATAAAATTGGGGTACTTGTACAGTTTAATCAAGACATTCAAAAATGAAAATATCAAAAAAAGCTTATGTTGTATGTATCGGTTTTGGACTGAAGATCTTCGAAAAAAAATCCATTTGATTTGATTGAGTAGTTTTTTTGCTTGTTTTTTTTTTACAGCGGAAAAACACGTTTTTATGAGAGCACATTGAAGTCAGCCATTATGGAATTTTTAGAACATGCCACGGGGAGATAACTCAATGTAAAGCACCGACATTCCCTCCCGATCTTTAATACTAGCTTTTCTTTCTAAAAATCGAACCTTTTGCTCAGTATCATAACAAATTGGGGGGTTTTTTTCGCTGTAAAAAAAAAAAAAAAAAAAAAAAAACTACTTGATGAAATTAAGTGAATTTTTTCAGAGGACTTTGTTCCATAACGGATACGTAAAATATAAACTTTTTTCGATATTTTCGTTTTTTAATGTCTTGATTAAACTATACAAGTACCAAAATTGGTATCACTGTTTTTGGAAAGGTGGATATACTCACATTAAAAGGTTTTAAATATAATGAAATTCAAATGTTGAATCTGGATACTTATTGTAAGTGTGTCATAATACACAATTTTGAACCCATTCTAAGCCTATAATCCTACAATGAATTAAATACTAATTTAATTGGCATATTTTTAAAGCGCAAAAGATATTTTTCAGTTAATATTAAAGTGTAAAATCTTACAGAATAATTTTTTTTTGGTACTTGTACAGTTTAATCAAGACATTAAAAAAATGAAAATATCGAAAAAAGTTTTTAAATTGTACGTATCCGTTATGGAATTAAGTTTTCCGAAAAAAAATTTCACTTAATTTCATCAAGTAGTTTTCGTTTTACAGCGAAAAAATAATTTGTTATGATACCGAGCAAAAGGTTCGATTCTTAGGAAGAAAAGCTAGTATTAAAGATGGGGAGGGAGTGTTGGCGCTTTAACTGGAGTTATCTCCTTGTGGTGTGTTCTAAACTCCAAACAAAAATTAAAATATTCCAAGACGTCTGCCTTCAACGTGCTCTCATAAAAACATGTTTTTCTGCCGTAAAAAAAAAACTACTCGATCAAATTAAGTGAAATTTTTTTTCAGAGATCTTCAATTCAAAACGGATATGTACAATATAACCTTTTTTTTCGATATTTTTTAATGTCTTGATTAAACTGTACAAGTACCTTTGTTTTTACCAGAAGGCAACTGAAAACTAAAATAATTTACTTTTTCTTTTGAGGAATAAAAAAGATTTTATGATGCGTGATAATTTAAAGTCAACAGAACTTTTTTCAAAAAGAAATTTTAAATTGTCAACATCTTAACTTTATTTAGTCTCTTATTTTAATGGAGACACATTTAATTTTTCATTCTTGAAACTTATGAAATAGACTTAAAAACTGCTATTAGTTGTTCGCACAAAAGCTGATAATAGTAACAAATATTGTTAAGATTTTTTTTTTAATGAAGGAAATTTCAATGAAGTTCTATAAATGCACAAGAAAAAACAATATATCTTACCAGATACGGTTGTGTGTGTTTTTGCTCCGCCCAATTCTTCTTGTGTAACATCTTCATTTGTAACAGACTAAGAATTAAAAAAAAAGTAAAATAAATTCTTCTTTTGCACTCTTGATTTTGTACGTAAATATTTGATATATAAATATCAATATATTTAAATAAACCAAAGAGAAAAAATATTATAAAATTGACAAATATTTTAATAATAAAAAGATTGTTTTTATTTTTTAAAATATTCAGAGAATGAAAAAACAAGAAACACTTGATTGTGATTAGTAGCAGGCCGTGGCGAGCATAAAGAGTGCTACTTAATTTAACATAAAATAATCCCCCACTTTCGGGTTATTATAATGTTTTGGGACTATTTGAATGGTAAACTTTGATGCTACATATTAACCATTGCTTTCTTTGCTATGGGAGATAAATTCTGTGCCTTGTATTTTTAAGGCAATTTTGCGTGGTTTTATGAGTTTGCCAGTCAGAAATCGAGTTAAAGATAAAAAAAAAAATTAGTTAACTCCCCTAAAAAGTTAGAATGGCCCCAAAATGCAAATCGCTTTACGTTTAATTTATATGTTAAACTAACCACCCACTTTAAATTTTTAAATATTTTTCAGGGTGTTAACATGTAATCACCTAAAATGAGTGGAATCTCATGGGGGCGAGATACCTGAGAGACCTTATCTACTCTTAAATATAGATATAATTTCTCTTTAATTTGACAAACTTCTTAATGTTCTCACGTTATGTATTGTAATTCAAGATTTTGACAAATTTGTGAGATTTTCATCTACGTTTCCCTCGTACCAGTTTTTCCTATTTATCCACTTTAGCTATTTTTACCTAAATTCATGGGTTTCAGTAAAAATGTACAACCAAAATTATTCCCAATCAATGTACGACTGACTGCTCTTGTTGTTTGTCATATAGAAACAATGTGTAAAGTTGCTTGAATCAGCAGCAGCCGATTGGACAATTTAGTTATGCTTGAAGTTGCTGATTTGCTCTTAAAGCAACTTCAAGACGAATGATCTACTAGATTTGTCAGCGCAAAATATTGTAAAAATCTGTTGTGGTATTATTAAAATAAACAATGAAATGAATTTACTCACAAGTTTCAGCCGAGTTTTTTTTTATTTTTGGCAAATATATTTTTAGATTCATATAAAAAGTATTTACAAAAATAAATTATTTTTTAAAAAATATTAAGCAGAAAGTGAATAGGTGAATAGATACATAAGTATTATTTTTTTTTTTACATAAGCATACATTTATTTACATAATGAACTTCTTAAAGGCTGAAACAATTATTTTTTACAATTCTGTGTGCCACATTAAAAATCTTCTTTTTTTTTCCAATTCCGTTAAAAATTTTTGTAAAAAAAATAAACAAGTTTATTTTTTTAAATTAGTCATGTTTTGATTTTACTAATTATGCATGACTAAAATTTAAACATTATTTTATGTACGTCTAATTAAATCCTAAAATTGAGACAATAATTTGATACACTGTATTGGAAAAAAATAATTTTCAGTCGTTAAGGGTTTATTTAATCGAAGTAAATTTGATAGTTCCAAGTTTAATTTAAAAAAACAAAATACAAACACTAGTCAATAATAATAACTGTTAAAAAATGTTTGAGAAAACTTTAAAAAATGACTTTTCTTTTTTTTTTTTTTTTTTTTTTTTTGAGAAATGAGCCAGAGTTGCATTACAATACAACTGACTTTTTTGTCAATTCTAATAAGTTACAATGGTAGCTTCCAAATGATACAGTCGAAATTACCTGAATATTACTGAATCATTAAAAAAAAACAATTTTAATCATGTTAGCAGGTGAAAAATGCCACCATCTTTGTTTAATTTAATTACCTCCTTGGTGAACTCTCCTGTGTTTTAAGATCATTTTCATCAAATTCTATTTTTTATTTTCTTTAATAAATAATTTTCTCCCTTATCAATTTTCATAATTTTTGGATATAATCATCTTAAAAATACAAGGAATACGTAGATACCATTGTTTTCATGGGAAATTCAGTTTTACAATTTCTGAAAATCTCGTCCAAAATCTGTAGAAGCGCCAGATTTTCTAGTGTTACATTGTTATTGTGTTACAAAATTCAAATTTTAAAGAAAAAGTCACTTATAAAATTTAATTTGTCAAAAAAAACAAAAAAACTTTCGGCTGAAAATTGTGACTAACTGAATTCGTTTTGTTTTTTTATTTCAATAATAAAGAAATAAATTTGTTTATTATCATTTTTTTTTTTTTTACAAAGATTAAAAAAATTTTAAAGTGGCACACTGGGTTGAAAAAAAGTCTGTCGTTAGGAATTTGACAAAAATAATCGTGACTGTGCCTAAAATCGTGTTATTGTTTATTTTAATAACATTTCTTTTGATCTAACGGACTCAGTAGATCGGTCGTGTAAGAGAGAATATTTAATAAAAATTGGGGTTTTCTTTAGTAAATATCTTTTTAGGTATGGACTTATAAAGATATTTGCCAAAAATAACCTCTTGAAACTTCTGAGTAAATTTGTTCTATTTTTTATTAGTTTTAGGATATTTGACGCTGATGGACCCAATTGATCACTTAAGTCAAAGTTGCTTTAATCAGCAGCAGCAATTAAGTCATACATTGATCGTACATAATTTTTAGTTGTACATTTTTAGTAAAAGTATAAGTTCATTAATTCCATTAATCTTTCAACCTTGCCAAAATTGTCTAGTATTTCGGGCATTTAATTTACAATAATGCTCTTGAATTCATAAATGTTGCCGTAAATAAAAATAAAATCATGATAAATGAATTTTCGGTGGATATGTACATACAAAAATGTATGCTGAAGTTCCTCAAAAGTTTGGTAAGTTATTTTTATTTATTTATTCATCCTCTTTTTTCTGTTGGAAATTCTTTATTGCCAGCTTTTTTAAATCGTCGGTAATAATCGGATAAATCAGTTTCATCAGAGTTATATTGCTCACAAACATCTTTTTGGTAAATTTTTACAATGTAACCCAGCGTCTTTTAACACCTAAAAAAAAATGAAGATCTACTGTTTTTTATCCTAATACGTTTAAACAGCCTTCATAAATAATATGAAAGAAGAAATTTTGAAAAAAAAACACAAAATTTAACATTTTAGAGTGATCCTCCACTCTAAAATGTTAAAGTTCACAGACACACGAAGTCTGCAGTCCAGGTGTTTGATTTACCATCCGCACGTTTCCAAACAGTACATATTGATATTGTTGGCCCGTTACGCGCAATGAGTCAGATCCTTACCTCAGTCCATACAAATATTTGCTGACTTGTATCGATCATGCAACTCGCTGGATCGAAGTACAGCCAATGATCGAAATAACTGCGCAGTCGGTAGCAGAGGCATTTATCAATGTCTGGATATCTCAATTTGGAGTTCCATTGCATGTTGTAACTGACAGAGGTAGCCAATTTGAGAGCGAATTTTTCAAGAGTTGGCCAAGGTAGTAGGTTTTTACCGATTGAGAACAACTTCGTATCATCCTCAAAGTAATGGGATGATTGAAAGAGCACATCGTCCCTTAAGGCAGCGATAATAGCGCGAAAAGAATCCTGGATGAAAGCGATACCAGTGATCCTACTAGGTATACGCAGCACCCCTAATGAATCAGGTTTTTCACCTTTTACCACTGTTACTGGAGCACCAATATTGATTCCTCATCAGCTGATACACAAGCAGAGAGTAGAAAAAGAAACTCCAGTTAACAACAAGTATGTAATTTGTGTGAATGGATGTCCCAAATTGATGTACTCAACGATGGAAAAGGATTTATCCATGGAAATGCAAAATCTTTTATATCGAAAACCTTACTTTCCTGTGAGAAAGTATGGTTAAGGGTTGATCGAGTTAGGAAACCATTAGAAGCACCGTACTCAGGTCCTTATAAAGTTTTGACTCGATCAGATAAACACTTCCAGATCGATATGAATAACGGTACTCATGCACACATATCAATCGATAGGTTAAAACCGTTTACAGAGCCAACTAGCAGTAATAAAACTAGAGTGACCGAGAAAGCACAGATAGTTACTACTAATGATAAGGATGTCAGAACAGATGATACCGATAAGGTAGAGAGTAAAATTGCTGGTAGCATGCATAAATCTAGATCAGGAAGAAAAGTGACATGGAAAAAGAAAAATGAATATTTTTATTTTTAAACAGAAGTAAACATAGTAGTAATTCTAAGGATATTAACTAACCCCGTTACTGGAGGGGGACTCGTGTAGTGAAGCCAAAACTACTATTTCTCCATTACATGTCTCTTTCTCTCTACTCTTCCCTTTCCCCCTTCCTTCCTTCCTCCTTTCCTCAAAAATGTGACCAGAGGTTGTAACCAATCAGGACGGAGAACAGTTCTGGTGGGAAAGACAAAAAGAGAGATACAAAAGTGTTGGAAGCAAAAAGACAGAGACGCGAGTCGTTCCAGAGTCAGGAAACAAAAATGAAAATCACAAACTTTCTATAACCCGATACCACTTGTACGCTGAAATGAACATAAAACCGTTTTGTTTGGAAGTTCCTTTGTTTCTTTATTATTATTCCCAGGTCGGTTTCTTATTAATTTCGACGACTCCCCAAAAGGGGGACCTGCCGAAATGGTGACCTACCCAACAAGAATTACATTATGGTAACCGCCATAACTTTTCACATGGGGGTTCAGTTTTCAATTATAACGTTGTACTAAATTTAACACGATATTTGTGATCACGATGAATAGATAGATAGATAGATAGATAGGTGTGTCAGAAATTTCGTGAAAAATAATGAATAATTCCACCCATCTTTCCAAGCTTATAACTCCTCAAAAAATGTAATTCAAGTCCTAATATTTTTTTCAATTAAAGGAGCAAGGACCAAGGTTTCATTAAAAAAAGACAAAAAAAAAAAAAAAACAAACAACGTGGGTTTTTTTAAAAGGTTTTAAACTTCGGACTTTATAGGTAAATTTCTAAAAAAACACTACTTTTTTTGTTTTAAATTTGAATATATTATTTATTGACCTTTTCTCTTCAATTTGTGACATATAACACTTTGGTGAGTAAATTAATTATTTACTTTTTAATAGACATTTCAAAATGGGAGGCGTGAATTAATTCGACCCCCTGTCTTTCCAAGCTTATAACTACTCGAAAAATGTAATTCAAGCCCTATTTTTTTTTCAATTAAAGGAGCAAGGTTTCATTTAAAAAAAAAAACAAAAGAAAAAACAAACAACGTGGTTTAAAAAAAAAAAAGGTTTTAAACTTCGAACTTTACAGGTAAATTTCTAAAAAACACTATTTTTTTTTTTAAATTTAAATATATTATTTATTGACCTTTCTTCTTCAATTTGTGATATATAACACTTTGGTGAGTAAATTAATTATTTACTTTTTAATAGACACTTGAAAATGGGGGGGGGCGTGAATTTAAAAAAAAAACGTTTGTCTAAAATATTATATTCGGTTTATTGGAAAGAGCATAAAGTTTCACATTGACCCTGAAAATATCGTAAAAATAGAATCAATAGAAAAATTTTGATAGATTTTTAAAGTTTAAAAATTGAAAAATATTGAGTTCGTAAAATTCATTACTGTTTTATAAAAAATAAAAATTTCTATTACTTTTCAAACAATTTTAATAGTTTATTTTGGAAGTATAATCCATAAAGAAAATAAACAAACCACTTTTAAAAGAGAAATTACGAGTTTTTTATATTTTATTCGCTGTTTTGTGTTAGGGGTGTCAAAAATTCCTACAAAAATTCTGATACACCTAATAGATAGATAGATAGATAGATAGATAGATAGATGGATACATACATAGATGAGAGAGGAAGGGGGGGGTAAAGAAATCTTCCTTTTTTTTTTTTTTTAACCCCTCCGTTCTAACCCCTACCTTCCGGTCACATCAGAGAGAGTTGCCATTTTTTTCATCGTGGTCACAAATACCGTGTTCAATTTAGTACAACGTTATAATTGAAAACTGAACTCCCACGTGAAAAGTTATGAAAATTTTTTTTTTTCATAATCTGAAACTTAGTCTGTAATCGCTGATATTAACAGGAAAAGATTTTTTTTTTTTTTTTTTTTTAAGTGAAAATTGTGGAATTTAGAGGGGGGGCACTCTCTATAACGTCCGCCTTTATGGGTGTTTTTTGTTCTAAAATGTTCAATTTTATGGAGGGTTTTTTTTTTTTTTTTTTTTTTTTTTCAAAATTTTTCCTTTCAAATTATTTATAAATGCCGTTAAAACAGATTAGGGAAAAAAAGAAAAAAAAAATAGATCTTAATTTTTTTTTTTTTTTTTTTTAGGGGTTAAAAGAAAAAAATGAAAAATAAACTTTTTTTTTTTAGCAAGAATAATCGTCAACGGAAAACGTAAACAAAGTTGAGAAGGAAAAAATGGCCGACACAGTGAACTTAAAAGGGGAGATAACTCAAAATATTCATCTTTTAAGTGTTTTCGAGTACAGGAGAGTTCACACGTGTTCAATTGTGTAGTAGAAGGAGACGATATATTCAGAAATAAGAAAATGCTTCTTTTCTGTTTAGGGAGAGGAGGTGGGGGGCAGTGGTCGTATAATCTTCGGATTGTTTAATCAAAATCCGAAGACAGCAGACACAAAGTAATTCTGTTATGTTTGTTTGTTTGTTACATATGTGAAATTAATAGTCGTTGGTTTTAATAATAATTCCACCGACAACTAACAAGTATTTTCCTACATCGACTGCGAGATTTTTACAAAACTTTATCAACTTTATAACATGCCTTCAATTCTTCAACGATACCAGATTATTATTTTTATTTATTTTTTTTTATGTGAGAACCGGATTCTGGTAGAAAATTCTCCGTATTCTATATTGGCAAGAATTACAATTTTTTAAAACAACGTACGGAGCAATGCTCCGTCGGAGCATACCTTTTACTCATACCATATATGATTAAAGTTTTAAAAACTAAAATTTAAAATAAAAAAATAAAAAAGCGCCGCAAGCTTTAGGAAAGGAAACCATAAAAAAGAAAAAATTCTTTTTCATTTCTCACGACTGAAAAATATCTTCAGAATTATTTCAAATTCTGTTGTTTTTGTTTTTCTTTATTTAATATAAATGGACATTTTGCAAAAATTAGCAAGAAAAAATACATAATAATAATAACATATATATAATATATATTAAAATAATATATAATAATGAATTGTAGTGATAATTTTTTATGCAAATAATTAAACACCATTTAAATAATCCCAACTTGTATGCTAATCATGAGATATTATTTGTTGTTGATAGTTTTGTTATTATATTGCATAATCTTAACTTTGCTCCATTCCTATATTACTAAAATATCAAAACGTTCAGAATACAAATTAGATAACTCCCCTACTGAGAAGGGAAAACATGTAATAAAAAATGGTGAAACTGAACTAAACATAAAAACAAGAGATGATATAAAAAAAAGATTGGAACAGACAGAAACTGATTCGCGAATAAGGATTAAATACAATGAAGGTAAGATTTTGAATACAAAAAACAAACAAAGATCAAACAAATATGATTTCAAAATTAATTCAGGGAGTTTTCAAAATATTTCTGGAGTATTCATTCTGTCAGCCTTTTATGATGGTAGAACAACTCCGAATTTGGTAAGAGTAATAACGCTTGAAGAGAAAACTGAGAATCGCCAGTTGCTGTGCTGGTTCAAGAAAGAATCTTTCCTATTTTTGTCAAATGCAGAACGATACAAAATGAGTGAGAATCATGGAAGAACATTTGAAGGCAGAATTAATTCATGCCCCGTACCAACATGGTTACTTGTTGCACCAAAAGTAGTTTTTATTTCCGTGGGAATTACAAATTTTAAGGCAACAAGCTTTTTGAAATTGGATTTAATTTCACTTGCTAAAGAAAATAAACAAAGAAATTTTGGGATATGTATTCCGCCCATATTTGGATCCATTCCAATGAGCAAACTGATCCAATATTTTGAATTAACAAAAATTCTTGGTGCATCACATTTTCATCTGTATATTCAAAATGCATCGAGTAGTATACATTTTACACTGAACCATTATGCCAAACTAAATCTTGTAAGCTTCACACAATGGGAATTGCCGTCAACTGTGGTTGGAGATTCTATCTGGTACCATGGGCAACTTTTGGCCATTCAAGATTGTCTCTACAGAAACATGGCGCAATTTAAATACCTAGTATTTTTGGATTTGGATGAATTCATCATCCCACGCAAAACCTACAACTGGACCGACATGATTGTCTCAATAAAAAGCAAAACAAAAAATGCAGATCAATTCATTGGATTTTCATTTAAGAGTGCTTTCTTTGATCCATGGCAAATTCCTGATCCGTCCCAACAATTAAGCTACTTCCAGTATCTTGAACGCAGTAAAACACTAAGTAACATCCGTACCAAAGTGATGGTTGAAGCTGATAAAGTCTTTGAAATGGGGATTCATCACGTGAGCAAAACCATCTCAGATAAGTCAACAATAATCCAAGTCAATCCAAACATTGCAATTATTCAACACTACAGGTCATGTGTCACAGAATATGAGAACACAATGAAATGTGATCCAAAAGTAAGAGACACAATGATTCTTAAATATAGAAAGCAGCTTCAAGATTACTACAAGCATAGGTTGAAAGAAATATTTAAACAATTCAAGAACTACTAATGAGAATTACAGACTTTACATATATTCATTTTCATAGTTTTTCACAAAAATTACGAAAGGATTCTTCATTAGCTGAACAAATATTTCAATAAGACTGTTATAAAAATATGAATCTTCCATATGTAGACAAAATCTAATACTGAATGAAATTATGTGACTTCATTATCAACAGATAATGGTGATTCCAGACGCCAGCAATGAATGACTAACATTGAATGCAACAGACTTTCACCCACAAAATAATGAATAGGCAATGTTAAATCATACAAACTAATACAATTTACCATAAATTAAAAAAAAAAAAAAAACAAATATTGGCTGAAATAGTGAGTTAAAATATTTGAATTAAGAAAAGAAATTAAAGTGTTCAAATCACCTTTTCCAATTATGACTAATAAAAACTACATGATATATGACAAACATCAACAGAGTTTTCTTATCAAAGCTAATCCATGTAATACAACTATTAAAAAGAATTAGTTGATTAGTGTAACTGGAACAGAGAGATTGAGGTTTGCTAAATTTACTACAACTTTTTCTTTTTTTAAGTCTATTGTGGTGATTTTATTACTGTCATTGAAAATGTGAGATATTCTATAGAGCACATGTTGCATAAACAGAAAAAAGTGAATATTATGTAAAAAAAAAAAAATGCATCTTGATTAAATAAGAATCTACATACAAAAATATTATATCAGCCAATCAGAAGGCCAGAAAACATATACCTCTGCATATTAAAAAATAGATGTTTCAATTTATTCCAATTGAATTCATATTTAAACAGACATGGCAGTTTTAAAATCAGGCTCTCCCAGTTCAGCGAAAGAGATTGTCAAAAGGAAAATATGTACTAAACTCTCTGCATCAGCAAGAACTACAACAAATTTGTCCAAATGATTTCCACATAGAAAAAAACAAAGTTAACAGTTTTACTAAAAATCTGGGTCACTGTACTTGCTGCTAATGAAACTTTAAACTCTTAATATTATTTTGTTGTACAAGACGACTAAACGTAAAAACAAAAGAATGAAAGACATCTGAAAAAATGATTTTTCTTTTCTTTTAGACTTCAATGCAAGACTCAAATTTTCTCACTTTCCACCAATAGACTTTATTTTTTCAAAATTGTTAATTTGTCAATAAAAATTAAATATATATTTTTATATAGATTGCTATGTCGTTCATTTGATATTTGTTTATCTCTCTACAATTCTTGTCAATGAAGTGGAGAGCCAATGAAAATATTACATCCACAATAAGACAGGTTGGCAAGAAGCAACTGGAAAATCCTGACTTTACACTTTAAATGTGGACTAGACACAGTCTTTTAATGGAATGAATCAAATACTATCAAAAGAAGGGCAATTGTGAAAATCTATGGAATCACTGCCCTGTATAAATGTCAGATTATTAGAGTGATGAATGAAATCATCGCCACATGTCTTGCATCTTCTGGGGCCTCAAACACTAAAAGAAAAAAATGTTTCATTCTGACAGTTTAGAAGATTATTTTAGCTGAGCAAGAGATTCCCTACCATTACGACCAATATTTTTAAATAAGCATTAACTAAAATTCATGACCTGAAATAAAATCCTAATGTAAATTCTGAAAGGGAATAAGTTTAGGAGACTAAGCTATTGCTATCAACATATTAAAGCCTAATTAACTATATATAACATCACAAAAATAGATTTAGATGGCCATCAATGAGTCAGATTTTTTAAAATCTATGAGAATTGTCAATAATATTGACAAAGTATAAATTTAGATTGATATTCAAATATAGAAATTTAGATTGATATTCATATATAAAAATTTGGATTGATATTCATATATAAAAATTTGGATTGATATTCATATATAAAAATTTGGATTCATATTCATATATAAAAATTTGGATTCATATTCATATATAAAAATTTAGATTGATATTCATATTAATAAATTTGAATTCATATTCATATATAAAAATTTGGATTGATATTCATATATACAAATTTGGATTGATATTCATATATAAAAATTTAGATTCATATTCATATATAAAAATTTGGATTCATATTCATATATAAAAATTTGGATTCATATTCAAATATAAATATTTAGATTCATATTCATATATAACAATTTAGATTCATATTCATATATAAAAATTTAGATTCATATTCATATATAAAAATTTGAATTCATATTCAAATATAAAAATTTAGATTCATATTCATATATAAAAATTTAGATTCATATTCATATATAAAAATTTGGATTCATATTCATATATAAAAATTTAGATTCATATTCATATATAAAAATTTAGATTCATATTCATATATAAAAATTTGGATTCATATTCATATATAAAAATTTGGATTCATATTCATATATAAAAATTTGGATTCATATTCATATATAAAAATTTGGATTCATATTCATATATAAAAATTTGGATTCATATTCATATATAAAAATTTGGATTCATATTCAAATATAAAAATTTGGATTAATATTCAAATATAAAAATTTAGATTCATATTCATATATAAAAATTTGGATTCATATTCATATATAAAAAATTGGATTCATATTCAAATATAAAAATTTAGATTCATATTCATATATAACAATTTAGATTCATATTCATATATAAAAATTTGGATTCATATTCATATATAAAAATTTGGATTCATATTCATATATAAAAATTTAGATTCATATTCATATATAGAAATTTGGATTCATATTCATATATAAAAATTTGGATTCATATTCAAATATAAATATTTAGATTCATATTCATATATAACAATTTAGATTCATATTCAAATATAAAAATTTAGATTCATATTCATATATAAAAATTTAGATTCATATTCATATATAAAAATTTAGATTCATATTCAAATATAAAAATTTGGATTCATATACAAATATAAAAATTTGGATTCATATTCATATATAAAAATTTAGATTCATATTCAAATATAAAAATTTAGATTGATATTCATATATAAAAATTTGGATTCATATTCAAATATAAAAATTTAGATTGATATTCATATATAAAAATTTGGATTCATATTCATATATAAAAATTTGGATTCATATTCATATATAAAAATTTGGATTCATATTCATATATAAAAATTTGGATTCATATTCATATATAAAAATTTGGATTCATATTCATATATAAAAATTTGGATTCATATTCAAATATAAAAATTTGGATTCATATTCATATATAAAAATTTAGATTCATATTCATATATAAAAATTTAGATTGATATTCATATATAAAAATTTGGATTGATATTCATATATAAAAATTTGGATTAATATTCATATATAAAAATTTGGATTCATATTCATATATAAAAATTTGGATTCATATTCATATATAAAAATTTAGATTGATATTCATATATAAAAATTTGGATTGATATTCATATATAAAAATTTGGATTGATATTCATATATAAAAATTTGGATTGATATTCATATATAAAAATTTGGATTGATATTCATATATAAAAATTTGGATTCATATTCATATATAAAAATTTGAATTCATATTCATATATAAAAATTTAGATTGATATTCATATATAAAAATTTGGATTGATATTCATATATAAAAATTTAGATTCATATTCATATATAAAAATTTGGATTCATATTCATATATAAAAATTTGGATTCATATTCATATATAAAAATTTGGATTCATATTCAAATATAAATATTTAGATTCATATTCATATATAACAATTTAAATTCATATTCATATATAAAAATTTAGATTCATATTCATATATAAAAATTTGAATTCATATTCAAATATAAAAATTTAGATTCATATTCATATATAAAAATTTAGATTCATATTCATATATAAAAATTTGGATTCATATTCATATATAAAAATTTAGATTCATATTCATATATAAAAATTTAGATTCATATTCAAATATAAAAATTTAGATTCATATTCAAATATAAAAATTTAGATTCATATTCATATATAAAAATTTAGATTCATATTCATATATAAAAATTTGGATTGATATTCATATATAAAAATTTGGATTCATATTCATATATAAAAATTTGGATTCATATTCATATATAAAAATTTAGATTCATATTCATATATAAAAATTTAGATTCATATTCATATATAAAAATTTGGATTCATATTCATATATAAAAATTTGGATTCATATTCATATATAAAAATTTGGATTCATATTCATATATAAAAATTTGGATTCATATTCATATATAAAAATTTGGATTCATATTCATATATAAAAATTTGGATTCATATTCAAATATAAAAATTTGGATTCATATTCAAATATAAAAATTTAGATTCATATTCATATATAAAAATTTGGATTCATATTCAAATATAAAAATTTAGATTCATATTCATATATAACAATTTAGATTCATATTCATATATAAAAATTTGGATTCATATTCATATATAAAAATTTGGATTCATATTCAAATATAAAAATTTAGATTCATATTCATATATAAAAATTTAGATTCATATTCATATATAAAAATTTAGATTCATATTCAAATATAAAAATTTGGATTCATATTCAAATATAAAAATTTGGATTCATATTCAAATATAAAAATTTGGATTCATATTCAAATATAAAAATTTAGATTCATATTCATATATAAAAATTTAGATTCATATTCATATATAACAATTTAGATTCATATTCATATATAACAATTTAGATTCATATTCAAATATAAAAATTTGGATTCATATTCATATATAAAAATTTGGATTCATATTCATATATAAAAATTTGGATTCATATTCATATATAAAAATTTGGATTCATATTCATATATAAAAATTTGGATTCATATTCAAATATAAAAATTTAGATTCATATTCATATATAAAAATTTGGATTCATATTCAAATATAAATATTTAGATTCATATTCAAATATAAAAATTTAGATTGATATTCATATATAAAAATTTAGATTCATATTCAAATATAAATTTGGATTCATATTACAAGGGATATGATTTGAAATTCTAATGGAAATGAGACACTTAATGGTTGGGGAAATTATTTGTAAAAATTCAATCAAATAACAAAATTTATGAATGTTTTTTTATGGAAATAGTTTTATTTGCTAACTAATTTTTAATTTACTTTCAAGATACAGATTACTTCAAGCATGTGGTTTATTATAACTTCTTTTAGGTTTCTGAATTTTTTAGATGAGGAAATTTGTGAGTTGAAATTCTGACAAAAATGGGACAATTAGTCGTTAAGGAAAATGTGGGTCAGAAAATTTGGTATGATATGAGAAAGACAAGTGTGATAAAAAAAGAAAAACAAGAGCAAACAGTAGGTCGAGGAAACAGAGTTTGACAGACGCAGCAAGGATGCATGGGATTAGAGGTTTTGTAAAAATCAGAATATAAGATTGTTTAATTGTCTTATGTGTATTAAGTGAAAAATAAAACCACTATTTTTTATAGAAAATTATTGTTTCATTACATTCAAGGGAAAGAACTCAAATGCGATTCATACAATGGCGATATCTCGATGGCCGTGTTCATACTCCATGACAATCGAAATTCGATCATCGTGTACATAGGGTGTACGAGGTGATAAAATTAATTTAATCATAAGTTTCAATTGAGCTCTTAAAAAAAAATGAAAGAAATATTTTGCTATATTTGCTTAGGGTAAAATATTTCCTTTTGATTTGCATGTTTCATATCTCAAATAATCTTTCTATACATGAACTTTTAGTTGATTCTTATAATTGCCTTCTTTGTACAGGTAAAAATACAATTCGTTTAAATCTATACTCCTATAAATTTGGGTTTTTGGTGTATTGATATTCATTAAAACCCTTTTTACTATTTATTTAAAAAGAAAATACAACTTTGTTATATATGGATCGTGGAATTGTATTCATCTGCAAAAAATCCAGCTCATTTGCATATTCTTTTAAACATTCATTTTAATTAATTCCCTATTAATTTTTTTGGTTTTCTTATGGAATGATAACTATTACGTGTAATTATTTTCATGCAGATATTCTACATGATTTATACTTACATGATATTTGCATAAAAAGCGTATCTATGCATAAAAAGACTATAGTAAACACAAACCTCTTTCTATATATATTTATGTATGCGTACATATGTTTAGAAAATTTTGCCACCAAACTCCGCTGTCAGTTTTTGGTCTACAGACATGAAACTTCATACATGCAAAACTTTATATTTGGGTTTTAGCCAGGGAAAATCGATGCAAAAGTATGGAAATTAAAAAAAATGGAATTTGCCAAGTGAAGGTCAAACAATGGCGGCATTACGAATATGCATGCGTGACATAATAGTTATTGGTTCATGTTTTAATTTTTAGCCTTGCAGCAAACATGTTTTCATAGCTCAGGCATTAACATCAAAGGAAGGAAAAGTAAAGCGTAAGCTAAACGTTTTGGTTTTGATTGTCAGTTATGGCGCACAAATTATTTTTTTAAAAACTTTTTAAATCATTAAATCCAATATAGTATAATAATAAATACGAAATCTGCATTAATCAAAATATCATATTTAAGTGTATTTTCTGACCGGGTAATACCAGGTGGCCTGCTAGTTCTAAATAAAATCAGGCATGATTATTTTGATCTTATTTTTGTAGAAAAATATTAACTCCTACTTTCTCCTAATATCACAGAGCAAAAGTAGAACAGCAGTTTGGATTTAGTTTGTTTTTGATGAAATTGATTGGAAATAAATGTTTTTTAAAACATAATCTGATCTTTTTTTATTTTAACTCATTTACACTCCCTAAACAAAACATGCTATTTAGGATTTTGTCTAATAGGGAACCTACAGGAGTTGAGCAGTGAGATGCCTGTTCACATTACATTTAAACTCATGTAGTACAGTTAGAGAACCAGGAACTTCCAAAGCTTAGCAGCCCAAGGTAGAAGCTAGTAGAGTAGACATTCCCGAATCTAGGGATTTCAATAGTAAAGAAATGGGATTTTTCTGCTTTTTGGGTTAGTCGAGAATATGTACGTCAAGGAAGCACAGGTACTATGAGTTCATCAGAACATACTCCAGTATAGTACTTGTAAAACAGGCAAAGTGATGCAATATTATGGTGATGAGAGAGAGGTTGGAGCTTGGCCGATAGTGCAGGACATATTAGATTTGATATTCTTTTTTGAATCATGTCTAAGAGTGATAGTCTAGTGGTTGATGCTCGTCCTAAATATGGCAACAGTGCTTCATGCATGGGCGAGTTGTGGCTTTGTATAGGAGGCTCCCTGGTGTAAGTAATTTTCTACCATGGTAAAGTGAATCCACCTTGTTTGCAGTAAACTAGCAATGTTCTCAAAGTATTTGTTCGAATTAATGTTGTCTGTGAATGTCAGACTGAGGAGTTTGAAAGATGGACTCTCAGGTAGGGTGTTATTTGTTACGGCAATCGGTGGTTGAGAAGATTTTTTTGTATTTGTTATAGGAAAAACGTCTTAGTAGAATTAAATGTTACAATCCACTCACAGCCCTATTCCACTACTGACTAAAGGTTGCTTTCTAGTTTTCTGTTATTGCCTTGAATATGTGTACATTCGTTTTTTTTTTTTTCTCATGTCTCTTATAGAGCATGGTATCATCAGCAAAATATACACATTTCAGACAAAATTTAATCAGGAATAATAAAGGTCCAAGGATCAACCCCTGAGGCACACCTGCATTAATATTATGTTGTTTAGATGTATAGCCATCGAGGAGAACCTGGATTTTTTCTGAATATGTTGAGTATTCATCCAGTAATACTGCATGATTTAATTTTTTTGAGAAGCCTTTTATGCCACACCTGATCAAAGGCTTTGGATATAACAAGGGCTACAGCTGTAGCTTCCCCCGCCTTATCCAGTGCATGGTATATGCATTCAGAGATGACGGTTAAAATATCTGCAGTAGAACGAGCTTGCCTAAAATCCATATTGTTGGTCAGAAATAAGCTTAGCACTTACAAGATGGACTAGTGCTTGACTGATTAAAGACTCATGCATTTTAGTGAAGAGGAGCAGGAAACTGATGGGGCGATAATTGAGTGATTTAGTTCTGTCATCAGAATTCTTGAATACTGATACAGCAGAGGCAATTTTACAGCTTTCAGGAAAGCAAGACTTGGCTAGGCATTTGCTAAAACATTTGGAGAGAACAGAGGCTAGCTCAGCAGAACATTTCTTGATTAGTTTTTTTTTTTTTTACACGGTGGTCACCACTTATCAAGGCCCGGAAGCCACTCAGGGATAAGGATTATTGCAAGTACAGTACGTTAGTGTGGAGATTTAATGAAGTGTTTACTTAAGAGGGCGGTTCATTAGGAATTTGTTAACGTTGGACTTGAAGAAATCCAAGTTGTAGTCAGGTGGGAAGCAGGCAGACGGAACAGAGTTCCACAGGCGTACAGTTCTAAGAAAGAAGTTTTGTTCATGGAATCCACGTTTTGATTTAGGCAGGGAGTAGATTAGACCCACATGCCTTGGAGATGTCTAGATTTTTATGATATCACAGACATGAGAAGGAGGGATTTTCAGGTTTATGATTGTGGCTTGTGTCCACAGAGGGAAATTTGAGAGAGAATGGTTTGTGGAGTCTAAAAGGTACAGTTGAAGACAAACTACTGGGTAAGCAGATCAGTTTTCTCGGTCACCATACAAGTGACATCATGGGTGTTAGTTGATCGTCCATTATTCATCACACTGTTATGAATTTTCCAAAAATCACGAGCTTCTATTTTCTGCAATTCAGTACATTTCCTGATCACTTCAATATACCTTCTCTTAGAAGCTTTCACCCTTACATTTATTTCTAGCTTCTTTAAACTTTTGTCTATCACTACTTGACTTATGAAGGATAAATCGGTGGAATGCATGTAGCTTTTGCACAATAGCAGCTGCAAAAGTTGAATTGATTTTGGTGAAACATAATTAAGTATTGGTGTTGTACAAACTGCACGTATGGAGCCACAAAAAGTCTGCATTACTTTATATGTTAAATATAATTAATAAACAATTGAAAAGTGAGCAAAATGACAGTTTTTCTAAAAGAGAAAATTTATTCGCTTCACTTAGCTGAATACAAATTTCACATACCTTTACAACATCTGGTCCTGTGATAAAAAGGTAAGAAGTATCCTGTAAAACAAATAAAACAAAGTTAAAAACGTTTAACAACTCTTCAAATTTTGTCACTAATTTTGTACCAAATATTAATAGATTGGGATAAAAAATGTTAACCTTTTTCATGGTTGAAGATTTATTTATATGTGAGTTTGAGAAAACATATTTCTTTCATTTGAGAAGGGGGGGGAGATTTTATTTAATATACAGGGTGGCCACAAAGTCATGCACCAATGAACTGAATTTGAATAAATGTTACTACTATAACTTTTTTTAATTTTTTAACTTTTTTAATTAACATTGGTGCGTGACTTTGTGGCCACCCTGTATATATTGCCTATATACATATATTCATTGCGTTCTATTGATATATTTTACAATTAGATGGTGATTGCATAATGGATTTGTTCATAGGCATCTGTGCAGTTTTTGCTTTCATTAAATGCCTATGAGTAAGGTTTATGCATCATCTGAGTTAACAGTAACACAGTGTCTTTTCTTTCAATTGTTCTAGAATATTCACAACATTTCGGCCGATGCGACATCAAACCTTCTTCAGGTACATTTTTTTTTTAAATTTAATATTTTTTATTTGGGAATCTTTATGTTAAATTTTATCTCCAATGTTTGAGTATTGAAAATTTAATTGTTACTACAGATAATAATTATAATCAACAAAAATTAAAATTTCTATCCAGTTGTGGTTGATGGAATGAGAATAACCAACCTCCTCATCATCATCATCTCTGGATAGAAGTTCCTCAATGTAGAAAAGTTACACATGAAGATGGGTTAACTGACCAAAACATTGGGAATAATAACAATTAAGATGAGAATAGTAATCCGAAGAATACAAATAATCTTATTTTTATTTTTTTAAATCAATTTTCACCCCGAACAAGGCACAGTGCCACTTTGAAGTAGAGGGCTACTATCAAGGACATAAGTTGCAGGGGCATTATGAAGGGAGATGAATAGCAAGATGTTTTTTCACATTACACTTGAACTTCTGCATGTCAGTATAGTTGGGAAAGCAGAATCCCGGAAGGGAGTTCCAAAGTCTAGCAGTTCTGGGGAAGAAACTATTGGAGTAAAAGGCTTTCTTACACCTAGGAATCTCTACTGTGAAGGGGTGGAACTTAGCTGCTTGTCTGGTTTGTCGGGGGGTAGTCACATCGAGGGGTACAAGTGCTTGTAGTTCGTCAGAGCATTCATCATTAAAATACTTGTAGAACAGGCAGAGGGATGCAACATTTCGTCGGTGGGACAAAGGCTGAAGCCTAGATGACAGTTCAGGACCTATCAGGTTGGCGACTCTCTTTTGAACCCTGTCAAGGAGAGAGAGACAAGCAGCAGATGCACCAGCCAAAATGTGACAACAGTACTCCATACATGGGCAAATGGTGGCCTAATAGAGGTACAGGATACTTTCAGGCGTAAGTAGTTTTCTAGCACAGTAGAGAGAGCCCACCTTCTTTGCAGCAGCCTTGGCAATGCTCTCAATGTATCTATTCGAGTTCATATTCTCTGTAAACGTTAGGCCAAGGAGTTTAAAGGAAGTACTTTTGGGTAATGTGTTCTTGGCCATTGCAATTGGTGGTAGAGAAGGTTTCTTCTAATTATTGAAGGAAACAAGCTTAGTCTTGGCAGCATTGAATGTGACCATCCATTTTTGTCCCCATTCCACTACAGTTCATTTTTTTTTTTTTTTTTGAGTAAAGCATCATTAGAAAACGCCTACTAGACACTATCCTCAATGTATCTATCGTATAGGGGTTTTTCAGGACAACCTAGCATGAGGATACTTTCCCTGAAAGTAAACGCTGACTAAATATTAAAAAAAAAAAACTTGGTATTCGAAGCACAAATCAGATCTCCTTGCTATGGCCAACTTACACTGACCTTTACGAGGAATGGTGTACCTTCTCCAAGTGATGTCACCTCAAATAACAGCATAAAACTAAATACTCCACCAGAGTAGATAAATTCTTGTCTTGGAATTCAGTAAGACCAAGAGACCACAAGAAAGATACACTATAACATATTTAAATGATCAACTGAGGAGAGGAAAATTTTGTTCCCAACTTCCTTACTAACTTAGCGTCTGAGAGATAAAGGAGAACTTTAATGGAATATTTGAATATCTACGTATCTCATAGAAATCAAGTGTTTGCCCCCAGGAAAGGGGTCTCTTGATTTCTGAGAACTTTGACTGAAGTAAAATGAAAAACCCGGGATATACACATAATATACACATACATATACATGTGCACATACATATATATTACTAATATGTAGTGATAAGTAATAAGATTGTACATCTAGAAACAAAAATAGGTTTAAGGCTCCTACAATTCATACTAGAATTGTTTGCAAGGCGTAATGGATAAAGTACTAAATAAAATTGAATTCTAATTGACACTCTTTTGGAGGTCATGGCTAATGAAGCGAGAACATGCTACTTACATGAATTAAACCATTTCATTAAAAATTACATATAGATTACCGAGTTCAGCGAGATACACTTGAGGAAGGTCAGAGATTACATCGGCCAAAATATTGTGTGAATAAAACTCAAGATGAGAACAGTAGTCTGAATAATCCAAATGCAAATTTAGAATTGAGTTATGTTTGAAAACATCCATTTTAATTCTTTTCGTCATATTTAGTTTAATTTCATTTTACATGCTTGCATATATTGGACAGTTTTTTTTTTAAATTGACTTTCAAACTAAACAATATAATATAAACATGAAGGTAAATTCTAACTTTCAAAAACGATTTTTAATCATGCAAGCAATTTAAAAAAAGAACTGCTAAGTATGATATTATATTTCATGTAATTCAAACTGCACACAATAAATACGTTAACAATAAAAAGAAAACATTATTTTCACATTGATTTAGTCTCGGATTAATATGTTTTACAAGAAAAAATGTCAAACTATGTATATTTATGTAATTTATGTAAAAATTACTCAAATTACTATTTTTGCACAAAATTGTTAAAAGAAATGCTAATTCATTTTAGATGCTGACATGTTGTTGCAGATTGAAGCCCTAAGATGCAAGAAGAGTGGTTACATAGCTATCATAGTCTATGCAGTTTTCAATTTATTGATAATTTACAAAGAAAAATAATGACAAATATTTTGTTAAGTAAAAAAATAATGTTTCTGAATTTTGCACATGAGGATTATTTGTATTATTTGGATTCGTATTATTTGGTCGGCAGTTACATCAACCAAAACGTTGTGAAAATCACATAATACAAAAACATAGTGTTACACAAAAGAAAACAACAAAAATATGTTTAGAAAAACAAATTAAATAATGGAAATTATTTATATTAACAAAAGTTAAAATCTTGATTGAGATTAGTTTAAACAATAAACAAAAGGTTACCAACATAAGAGATGACATAAGCAGGAATAATGTTTTATTATGTTTGTGGGGAGAGTTTTCAGGACTCGGGAGAAGAGCGCCAGTTATGGGGAGATTGACTCAGGGATAGATTTTGATGATTTACGTCCTGGGAAGCTAAAGGGGACTTACGTCCAATATGTAGAGACTAGTAAAGACAACTTGGCAGGCGAGTGTGAGCTTCACAGAACTGGGAAATAAAGTTATATAAATATAAATTGTCATGATGTCCTTTTGCATTGAAGTATTTCTTTTACAGTGGCTCAAGGCCAGGTGAAAACCAGAGAACAAAGAAACTGTAAAAGAAGGTATGCCTCCTTTGTTTGTGTGTCAGGCAAACAAGAATGTTTATACATGTTTACTTTGACTGTTTAATTGATGACGTTACGCACATACGCGTTCGACAAATGACACCAGAGTATATACATACAAAAGACGATTCGGCCCTTGTAACAATACACACTGAACGATTTAATCGGTACATATATTAAAGATACTAGTGGCGTCTTGTACATCTATGCCTGCTATATAACAATACATTTACAAATTTGAAGTACAAATACATATCTAATCATTAAAAAAGGGAATAAATTGATAGGAACTTAATTTTTGCCACATTACTGAGAAAGAATGAAAAACAAATACTTTTAATTTGTCAAGTTGAAAAAGTTACAAGGAATAATTTTTTTTGTAAGAAGTAAATGTCTTTCTTTTTTTTTAATGGAAGAAATGTTATTCTGAGACAAAATCAATTTGAAAATTTTTAGACTTGGGATCATGTTCGGGTGAAGATATACATGGATATAATTGAAATAAATGTTTAAATAAATTTTACCTTGACCATGAAAGTGAAATCGGTTAATGCCGGAGAGTACACAGCTCCACCTGAAAAACAGAATTTTAAAGATATTTTTTTTTTTTACAAGACTTATCAAAGCCCAAAGGCCACTCAAAAATAAGGGTTAATGAGTGTACGAACATCACTGAGACAACAATGTAGTAAACATTAGTGGTGGAAATTGGGTAGTATTTGATTATTTAAGGGACAGTTCAACATGAATTTGTTTACATTGGACTTGAAGACAATCATATTGCAGTCAGCTGGAAAGCAGCCCAGCAGAACAGAGCTCCACAAACATGTAGCTCTACAAAAGAAAGAAGTTTTGTTCATGGAATTTGCTTTCTAATAGAAAAGTGGGGGGAAATTCAGATAGAAAGTGGGGAAATTGCTGATAGTGGTTATAGCTAAATGAGTATTTTTTGTGAAGGTTTGGCAGGTGTGGAGGGGAGTACCATAGATTCGAGCTTTGACGAACACTTACCATGAAAATAATGAAAGAATAGGAACACCCTTGCAATGTCTCTTCTGTGGGAAAGAGGTTGCATGAAATGTACATAATATTTAGGAGACAAAATTAAATAAATTTCTATCTATTTGCAGATATATCTACATGACTAGCAGACACCATGGCATGAATGACAACTCCTCTATATGAGGCTCAGGGTTCACAGCTCTGAACCTCATATGTTTTTGTTTTGTTTTTTGCTTTTTTTAACTTTTACAATTTTCAAGTTATAAATTAAAAAGTAAAACGTTCATCTTCACTGTTTATGGACGTTTATTATTGTAAAAACATCTAACATAAAATTAATATCACCATTGGATTCCTCACAAAATTTACAACTCGTTTCACCCATCACAATTCGGACTTTAATTCAATAATTTTAGTTGACTATTTGCGTTGACCATAGAGATCAATAGCAAACTCAGCAGAAGGTAACTGTTCGCCTCTACAAAATCTTATAAGTTGATATATTAAAGTAATTAACTAACCAAATGATGCTTGTCTGAGCATATTACCCATCTACTACTAATTATCGTTTCTTAGTATTATACACGTTAAAGAGTTTGTATCCAGACCTGCTATTTGCTTAATTATCTAAAAATTAATGGTTAATACATTAATTTCCCTATAATTAAAATGCCTAAAAGTTTTGTAATGCATTGTACTTGGAAGAAATTTAACTATATTATCTATATATATATATATATAAACACACTCACACAATCACAAATTACCTGCCATCCGGCAGCTATTAATATAGCTTGAGTATTTTTGAATGTTTAACTTACATTGCATATCTTTCATATAAGTGTATTGTAATTTTTTAAAGTAACAGTTCATTTAAATTATCTTCCTTGACAATATTCCTAGAGGTAGAGACTGAAACAAATTATCCAGTTTGCAAACTTAAATTGTTTTAAGAGTAGATAGGATCTGCCTATCACCCAATCTTTGCACTCTTTCTTTGTCTATTAGCTAGGCACAGAAGAACGATCACAGGGACTCCTTAAAGACAACCAATACTCTGCCTTGTTTTCTGACTAAGACAATGAATGGTATTCCCCTATTTCTTCTCTTTATCTGGAGAACTTGTCACTTAGTATCATGTAACTAGTCTTATCTTACAAGTCGATGGAACAGGTAGACAAGCCCACTCAATAAATGGTCTTTTTCATTCATCTCAGCCAATGATACTGTTGTGTTTGTTACAAATAGAAAAATTTTAAATGGCATAAAAAATCTGTTGTCTGAGAACTCCTAAATTTTATTTACATCATTACTTTGATTTAAGGTGATTTCTGCATTCGTTATTATATAATTTATTTCTGGCTATAATTACAAATGTAATGCTTGGATTCTAAACTAGAAGGGCTTTTAATCATATCGTTACACCGAATTACTTTTTTTATCATTTTGTTCTACCCGATGCCAGACATTCACCCACTTTCATATACATTCCAACCAAGAGATCTTTTTAAGATTCTAACTGTCCCTTTAAATGCAATTGTTTGCATCTCTCTTGCACATGGTTCATGCGGTATATTTGCGTGGTCGTTTTGAAATTCTATTTCATGAGTTTAGTCACTCCTATAATTATAATATTTAAAACTATGGACTACACTGTGGCATCTAATATGACTTATTAATTTGTACTTGAAAATATTTTGACAAAAAACAAAAATATTTGGATTTGTTTAATTAAAAATAGATAAAACATTTTTATTTTATTAACTTTCATGATGAATAACAAAAGTAAAAAAATCCTATTTGTTAGCAAAGGCAATTATTGTTTTGTTTAATGAATTAAATGGAAGTGAATAAAATACATTTATAAATATTTTTGTGTTTACTTAAATGAAGCAGTTTTCTTTTTTTGCCGGACCAATACTTAACTAACAGCTTTTTATTTTTTACTTTTATTTATATTGCAAAGTCTCTGAAAACAGAATTTCTTTCTTAAAACTATTTCGTTTTCTTTTCAATACTCCATGAGTAACAAACACTATTAGTTTACAACAAAGAGAAGTTGTGAAAAGGAATTAAAATAAATTTCAAATTAGTTGAAAGTTCTTTTGCTTATTAAATAACTAGCAAGGCTACTCAGCATTGCTTGGGAACAGGGACAACAAAACAGAAAAGTTAAAAAGTGTGTGCAACATCTTTTAAAATCTCCCCTCTCCTTTCTATTTCCGACTGCTCCCAACCTCTATTTTTGACTGCCTCTTTCTCTAATTAGTAATTGGTTTAATGTAATAGAAAAAAAGAAAGAGAAAATAAAATAAAGGAAGAAATCTGATTTCAGCTAATTTCAATGCTGTTTTTGAAACAACCCCCAGCACTAATTTGTCCCCTGAAGACTCCAAGGGAATATAAATATATTTAATCAGGTTACACTAAATCTGATGTATCTTATGCAATTGAAAAACAGGTGAAATCATGATAGTACCAAACAATCACAGCAATCATTTGAAATATCTTTAACTTATCACACAGGAGATATTTTGGAACTTGTGCAGAATTTGAACTAGACATAACTAACTTACTGCTTGTCTTTGCTCAGAACATGATGTCATGTGTTTGGGTTTAACTGTAATCTGACGTAAGACACTGCTCAACCAATCAATGTGCAGCAAAGGAGCACACGATTTGGGGGAAAATATTGGAAGAAAAAAACTTAATAAATTTAAGTAAACAACTCACCCTCAAACAAATAGAAAAAAGGATTCTTGACTTTAGTATCTGTTCTGATGCTACACTTAAGGTAATTTGTCTCGGTCAATGGAGGAGAAACTGGGACAATTATTATTTTGGGTCTCTACAAGAGTGCCTCTTTTGCCTTTTTTTTTTTGGGGGGGGGGGGGGGGTAGCTGGTTTTCCCCCCACATTAAAAACGACTTTGTGTCACATTTTGCTTTCGTGGGGAAGCAAATAAATACTAATAGAAAAAAGGGTTCTTGGCCTTCAGGTCAGGATCAAAATGTAGTATCTGTTTTGATGCTGCATTTTACTTTTTTGGTCTCAGTGGAGGAAAAATCCTTCATGACTGATACATTTGTTTATTTTTGTTACTAATCAGATATCCCCTTTCTGGGGAACTGGTTTTTCCCCACACTAAAAACCGACCTTGTGTCTAACTCTGCCCTCGTAAGGCAGCAAGTAAAAAAAAAAAAACAACTAAAAAAAACACACCCTCACGGCCATTCCTAACAACTTTATACAAGATGAATATCTTCACCTAGGATTAACAGTTGCACTTGACAGAAGATGTTTCATACTGCCAAACAAAAAGATTAATCATTGCAATGAAAAATTGTGTGGCTTGTGGTGAACGGTGCATCATCACCAAAAGATCTATTAAGGATGGATGTAGCTGGAAGTGCACCAGGATGAAATGCTGGCAATGTACGTCAATAAGGATTGGCACATTTTTCCCGCATGCCAAACTGAAAATCTGGACTGCTAAAATTTATCTGCCTGTAAGCCTATAAGATGGCAAATCAGAAGAATCACAACAAAAAAAAAAACTGTTGCCTAGCCCCACAAAGAAAAAAAATGCAAAAAAAAAATACATGAAAAAAGTGCTTTCTTAAAGTTTTTGTTAAAAAAATATGAAAAATATAAAAAATTAGTTATCTTATTAATTTTGTTCAATTTTGCTTAAAAAAATACAACTTGCTTATTTTTTTTTTCACTTAAAAATGTGTTACAAGAATAACACAGAAATTTACGGTAGGTCATTGTTTCTTTTTTATTTTCATTTTATATATATATATATATATATATATATATATATATATAATATTTCTGATAATTTTATTATATTTAAATGTTTTCTTCAGTATTTTCCTTGAGTAGCATTGTTATGCTTTGATAATTAGCGACGCTCAGAGAAAGCCGGTGGTTAACGTCATGTTCCAAGAAAAGCCAAGCAGCCAGTTAGTTACGGCTGGTTCAAATTCTGCACAGGTACCAATATTTTTAATGAGAAATTGTAATTTGCCAATTATAGTCTGGTAAAATCTCCCTACATTTTCCACATAATTCTTACCGGAAGCAATCATGACTCAAAATAGTTCCTTATTAAGTATTTGTATTTTGAAGTGATTTATTGAAATTACAAAAAAGCAAATTATTGAGAATTATGCAAATAAAAATAATAAAATTATAAGAATTAAATGTTTCATTTATAAAAACCTCATAAAAAATGTAGAAAGTGCAAATAAAGACTAATTTTGTTATTATTTTTATAATTTCATAAACACATATTCATAATAAGATTTCATATAAGTTTTATTCCTTAAGAAAACCTTTAATTTTTATAATTTTGTTATTAAAAGTGAAAATAAATACTTATTATGTTATTTTTATTTTATGACCGCTTCTGGTAACAGGTACGCAGAAAATGTAGGGAGACTTTATCTGACCAATTTGCCTTAAGATTTTTGAGAAGTGGGGGGGGGGGGCAATAAATGTTGTGATCATAATAATGAAAATGAAGAAATCAATCCCACCATGTATAATACAAAATCTGAAGATGTTTTCCAGTCTTCATGCTGAAATCAAGTTTCCAAATAGCATTACAAATTAATTTTTTTTCTTTTTAGATAATTGTTATTTTATCAACTTGCATGAAAAGAACTATGTAAAAGATGCTTAAAACCGTTTGAATTATGCAAATACCATCAGTAGTTCAAAAGTTATGAGAATTTTAAGTGCCAAAATTTAGTCTTTTCTGTGGACATTTTTCTTTCGAAAAAGTGGGCTAAATTACAAACCTCAACAAAGAAATTTGGTAATTTCACCACCATTTATTTATTTTTCAAGCTATTCTCATGAAACTTGGCACTCTTATGTAAAATTGTGTGCTCTTTCTGAGTATGCAGTCAAATTTGATGCATCTCTTTACCATAAGCCATGAATTATAAATTAAGATGTACAAATTTCAATTTTTTTGTAACTGGTGCATGTTATCATACAGTGGGTGTCTTTTCATGAACAAAACTAAGTATTATAGTGGTATTTAAATATAGCTTTAAAATTGAGAGTAGGCATTTTCCTGCCTCCTAACCAAAGGAGAGCTTAATCTGGGGTGTAGCCATTGAATGCCTAAATGGCCGGTATTTACTACTCCCCTCAAAGAAAAAAAAAAGTTGCATAGATATAAATTAATCTCAGAAATAAATCAAAGAAAATTTTTCATATAAATTTTGGATTTCTGTAAAAGATGAAAATTCCCATAGTCGACCAGAACTTATGCATTTTGGGACCAGTCCAATTTTCAATTTTGTAAATTTTCTCTATCTGGCCCGAAATATAACCCTATTTTCTGAGATGCAACTATAAATCGTACTCTACATGAATCCTCGATATAGCTTTCACAGTATCAGGATACCAGGAATCCTGATAAACAACAACTATATATTCACCAGTTGATGGTAATTTTTGTCATTTCTATTCTGTTGTTTTACTGAAAATTCAATTATGTAAACAAAGAAATAAAACAGTAATTTTTTACCTTGGTTCTACCTTAACATTTAAAATAATTACTTTTATAGGTTTTAGGGTATGCTGAAAATGAATATCGGATTTAAATTTTCTGCAAATAAGTAGTTTTCTGGATATTAAGCAAAGTCATTTCTTATGTTATCGCTGGTGGTCATCTTGGTACGCGCAAGCACGCAAACCTAACTCCGAGAAACTATGCGCAAATGCTTGTATCAAGATGGCCACCAACAATAACATAAGAAATGACATTGCTTAATATCCGGAAAGCTACTTATTTGCAGAAAATTTAAATGCGATATTCATTTTCAGCATACCTGAAAACCTTTAAAGAAAAATGTTAAGGTGGAAACAAGGTAAAAATTTTCAAAATGCATCACAATGAAATTCTTTATCGAACTGCCTAATTATTATTATTATTATTTAGATATACTCAGTTAAAAAAAAAAAACGGGTTTGTTTTACAGATTCAAAAAAATGGTCTTCACAATGAGTTAAAAATAAATTCAAATTTCACAATATTTTTTTTATTTAATTGTTAGGTGAAAGTACAGAATAGTTAACAAAACACCCTTCCTTCCCCATGTTAAGAATGGGTTTCTAAATAATGTTATTATTTCAGCATGGTAGCATACATAAGTGCACAAGCACCTTTTATTTGTTATGTTTATTTTTTTTACCACTTAAAACCACAATTCTACCTAAAGTACAAGTAAGAAGTAATAAATACCATGATAACAGAAACGCATGTACTTAGTACATTTTGTTGTTTTTTAACGCTTTTAGTGCATGTGTACTAAAAGCATAAAAACAACAAAATAGTATTGTTTGGAAATCAAATTTGAAAAACTTGAAAATAAATTTTTTGAATTGACAAACTCAGAATAAAAAATGAAACTGATTTTTTTGCTTTTGTTTTGAAAGCAGAAAAAAACAGTTTTTTTTATTTATTTTAAAGAGAATACAAATGAAACTCGTTAATATGCTGACTTTAGTTAGCTCAGCACTGGTCAGCGCATTAACGCAGAGCGAGCCGTTTTCCCCATTAAGCGGATTTGAATTTCTATAAAAGATAACATTTTAAAGAAATTTCTGCACAATTAATAATTATCAAATATTTACATATTAGACATGAAAATAATTCTGAAACTATTATGTATATGAAAATGGATGATATATGCTGATTTATCTTATCAATTTTGAAATATTCTTCGTCAACTTTGCTCGGTCGTAACTTTGCTTCCTGTGGTCGTAAAAATATAAATCAAAGTCCAGTAGAGATGAATTTCTATGTTTATATATTATATAGCCTGTAAAATTTCAGCCATATCCAATCAAATTTGACCCCGCGCACGTGTATCCAAACGCAATGTATGAAATGTAAACATTGATAAAACAATTTCCCCTTTTTGTTGTCATTTTTTTTACCGTTTTTTCATTTTTAACTTGGAGCATAAATACATTGAACGCATAAAAGAAAAATAAATTAACATCATTTGAATGCTTATTTTATTCTCTTTTCATCAATGTAATTCTTTTAAAAATTGACCCACAAATAAAAAAGATATGACTTTTTGAAGCACATTAGGTATGTAATATTGCTGATGTCCACGAAAATACAGCATACGCTTGTAATGCTATTTCAAATGATGAAGCGAATATCAAATGTAATATTTACCTGCACAAGGACCCATTATAACAGATATTTGAGGAACAACACCGGAAGCCATTACATTACGCTGAAAATGAAAATCATTATATTTATTTTTCAAATTCACCACTCTACAATTCGTAATTCAAATATATAAAGACATTTATCACTCCCATTTCTTCTTGTTATTCACAAATACTATCATAATTAAGAAATAATTATATTATAATCAAATTTCAATTATGAAATTTTAGCAAAAGCATCAGTAAATAAATAAAATATTCTTTCAAAAACATTTTCATAAATATATGTATTTGAAAAATATGGCACAGCATGGGGGGGGGGCTGCTTTTAAATATTTCCATACAAAAGTATGTAATTCAGAAGAATATATCAAATAAATTATCAGAATGTTTAAAATTTCAATAAAATTCGCTTTAATATAAATTAAGATTCAAGAAAAATCATTTTTATTTATCTATTATTGATTTTCAGGATAATTACGAGTCATCATCAGAATTATTCACTTTAGATTTTGGAATTATTTATACAATTCCTTAGATTTTATACAGATCACTTAAAGAAGAAAATTAATATTTTTTTCATTTTTATATTATCTTTAACTTTATAAAATTATGTATGCGTGTACGTACAGGATTCACTCCTAAACTAATTGGCCTATCATTATGAATTTTGCAAAAAGTTATTTAGGAATCTTGTCATCAGCCATTCTTACATGTCAACTCCATCTCAGATGATACTAAAGTATCTTAAATTCAATGCTGGTGCAATGACTAAGAAATTCTGTATTACTTATATATATATATTTTCCAATGTAGTTTCATTGTTGTTGAAAAGGTCTTTGCCTCTTGAAATGTTTTTGGTATATGACTCAAATGTAATATGCGCAAAGCAAGGATCACAAAACATGTTTTGTCTATCTTTAACTTGTTTTAAATTGAAATACCATGTTCGTCCATATTTCTAAATGAGTTACTTGTATTTTGAATTTAAACAGAGATTTAATTATCTAGACTGAACATTCTGATAGAGTAATTAATACTGAGGTGCCTTCCAGCAATCTTTAAATGTTGCTAAGCTCTTAGTGGGGATTATTAAATAATTATTGTTTTCAAATTAATAGACAAAAAGTGCTGTATGCCTTCAAGACATAAATTTTTTGTCAATATAAAGATATCTGTTATTAAACATTTGAACAGTTCTTTAGTATCTAATATATACTCCATGTGGTCATCGGTCAAATTTCATGAGGAAAAAAAAAAACAGAACAAAACACAATACAAACATCATTGGTTCAGTCACATGAACCTGTTCAACACAATTCCTTACTAAAATTGGATCAGACAGTCTATTACTAACATTAACACATGTTCTCGCATCAGCACTAAAAAGTTTAAATATAGATATAAACTTATCAGGACAACAGTGTTTTTTAATATCCAACAGAGTATCAATATTCATCGTATTAAGTTTTTGTCAAGTCAACTGATATCTGATAAAATCCATTTTCTGTTCAATATACTTTTCTTATTTTTCTGATAGAAAATATATCTACAGTTCATGTAACTAAAACTACGCTCTCCCTCTGGAAATCATCATCAACAATGTAAACTAAAAGTGTACTAAACCTGATTCTAAACTTTCCCCACTATTCTATAGTAGAATCAGGCTTGACTCACTTCACACAAGTTAAAGATATGCCACGATGGTTTCATCATTGTTATCCTTTCCTTTGTTAATTACGAAGGAATAATTCGGATCATGTGGGATTCATCATTCCAAAGCTTTTTGCAGCAGAATAGTTATTAAAATTTAAATTCCACATTTCAAGATTTTTACACTGTCTATATAGAGTGATTCATCATTATTCAATTTATGAGCAGTCATGTTGACTTCTACAAGAGAAAGAGTCTCTACCATAAAATATCCTGTGACTTCAGAGGGAATTAACTGGAATAATTCATTAACCAGTGCAGATATATTTAAAAGATCATCAAAATGTTCTTAACATGTCCACTTAACAACAATTTCCTTTTAATCACAAAGTAATTATTTCCCATCTTTAGAATGCATGATAAATTTGAATTTGCTTGAAGTTTGCAACTTACAAATGTTTTAATTTTATATCCTATATGTTCTAGGCGTATTCTATCTAGCGTGTTGAAGAATAAAATGAAACTATTTGAATGAACTTGAGATGAATAAATATTACAAATCATCACCAAAAATTCTATTTAAATTATGTCACTATTAAACTTGTATTAAAAACTAATATCACACAAAAATAATTATTTCATCATAAAGAGTAAACATTCAGTTTTGTTTACATACTATAACCTCAGATATTTCAGATATTCTAGGTTAACATTTACGAAAATTTCACTGCTTTGACATTTACGCAAAGTATACAGAACAGTTTGGGATACCTAACAAGAAATTGAAATAAGTCTAAGTTAGAAATGAAAAAGAACAAAAAATTTCATAAAAAAATATGAAAGATAATTACCTGAAAAATGTCAGCATAACCTGCCAAAGATTCAACACCTTCCTGAATTCGGGCACCTCCAGAATCATTCAGACCAATTACAGGCGCTCCAACCAGCATGGCTTGATCCATTATCTGATCAAATATCAGTGAATTTTATACACTATTGTTGCAGGTATATATATTTATATATATAAAAAAATTAATTTTAAATATACCAGCAGAATTACCCAGTATTGGCCAATTATAAAATATATTTAAATATAAATAACTTTAATGATCTATCATCTATATCAAAACCAAATGTTCAGTAAGATGACGTATAGAGCGCAAAACCTAATATCAGAGCATATATTTGGTTGTTGTTGTTTTTTTTTTTAATTAATAACTGTAATTTCAGTGAAATTTAAATCAAAAATAGTGTGTGATCATTCTACATTACATTTATATAAAAAGTATAAATTATGCTTTGTTTGATTTTCATATTTTGTATTTATTATTCCAGTGTTTATATCTGATCAACAAAAAAAAGTAAAATCTCATTTTTCAATAAAGAAATAAGTAAAATCTCGACAAATATGAGTAAACGAAAGTTGAAGAAGATACAGATTTATTTGATAAAAAAGAAGAAAATCTAACAAGACATTTTTTTATTTTTATGCTATCTCAAGCAGGAATGACAATTCTTCTCTCTAAAAATAAATTCCGTATAAATTATCCTTGCTTCTATTCTAATAAAAAAAAAAAACTATTCTTATCTCAAAGTAAGTTTTGCCTCTTTCTTAATCTTTTCTTATCTTTTAATTCTATTCTTTATCTCACCTGAACTGTTACTAGAACCTTTAAGGTTCGTCAAAAGGGACATTTTTTGGCAGTCAAAATACAGTCTTTTATATGGTTAAAAGGTGAACTTCAGACTTTATTATTATTTTTTTTTTCTTCCTTCCCTTTCAATTTATTTTTCCCTCTTTAAATAAAAGTTTACAATTATTTCAAGTGGTTTTTGCTTCCTCTTCTCTCTCCTTGTCTTACTTGTAAATGATTATATGGAATTGATTTTTACAGGTTCTAGTATTTAAATATGTCTAATTTGGCTGTTACTAAGTTACATTCAGGCAGTACATCTCGAAAAAAAAACAATCAATCAATGGCATTTTCTTAAACTGCACAGATCATTTAGGTTTTTGTTTGACATTTTGTTCAAATCTAAAATTTATACAGTTGAAAATAGTTTACCTATAAATAAAGGAATACACTATAAAATGAAGTGAACTGTTTTAGATTTAAATGTATTAGATTTTCTTTTTAGTTTTTTATCAATAATTAATAATTAAAATGTTTTTACCTTACAGATCTTTTTTGCGTGAGCACCAGATAAACTACCACCAAATACTGTGAAATCCTGAAAACATAAAATAATAATTGCAACAGTTTAACTTCCCTACATAAATCTGGAAATTAATGAAAACAATTAAAAAATTTGCTAAAAATGCATAAATACAGGAAGAAAACAATTTAAAAAGTCAAAGAGCAATCATTTATTTTATATTCTAGACATGAAATAACATTTTTTTTTTTACAAAGGAGTCACCACTTATCAAGGCCTGGAGATCACTCGAGGATAAGAGCTAATGAGTATACAGTAGTCAATGGGACATCGTAGTAACCGTTAGTAGCAGAAATTTGGTAAATTGGATTACTTAAAGGGACGGCTCATCAAGAACTTGTTCATGTTCGACTTGAAGACGATCAAAAGAAGGTTGGAACAGAGACCCCTGATGTGGGAGAAGGAGACATGGTAGTGGGGGTCTACATTGGAAGTTGGAGTTCTGGATTTAATTGTGTATTTTTTCTGGAGACTTTTCATGATGGAGCTTTGGGATTTGTGGAACAGGTCGACAGACTTGGTTAGAGCAGGGCAGAGAGGGAAAGTAAGGGAGAAAAAGAAACAAAGAAATATTTTTTTTGTAGCACATAATAAGGTCAAGTCGTAACAATTACCCCCTAATATAGCACGACTGCTCACACAAAAATACTTTTCCCTTTGTCAGAAAAATCACTCATTCTAAATGAGGACTGAGGGACAAATTAGGAGAAGCGAGAGTTACAGGAGCTGCAGATAACGCATCCACAATGCATTGTGTCTACTCTCATTTAAAAAAAAAAATAATAATAACAATATAAGTATTTTCGCTGAGTTCGACTCTAGTCTGTCATTTTTATAGATACGAGGTGTGTGGGGGATGGGGGGGGGATAGTCGTTTTATGCAATATTTTAAATCAGCATGCGATTAAAATGGATGCGTTCATTGGACCAGAAACTATTATACATTCAATAAAGCACAATCAAATAAAATAAAATACAATTTAAAAAGTGAAATCAATATAATTAATATTAACATTTGCATCTAATAAAAAAGAAAATAAATATCGCAAATTCGCAACATATCTGCTAGAAGCATCCATCTTAAAATACATTCGGTATAAGTTAAAATGTTAGAAATGTATTCCTATCCATATAGAAAAATAAGTTACATTTTTTATCACAAATAAAAGTGTGTAAGCATAAAACCTGAATGATATCAATCCTCTTGATCAAATTGCACAAAAAGCGTGAAACGTTACTTGATATTACCCATACCAGGGTTCAGGGCACTCACAGCATCCAAAATACCAAAACCAAATTAATAAAAATTATGAATTTTTAAATTCTGAAACTTACCTGGCTAAATACAAAAACTTGCTGGCCAAAAATCTTTCCTCTTCCAGTAACAACACTATCACCTGGGTACTGAATTAAAATAAAAAAACAAACAAAACATTAATAATCAGAAAACAAAAACAAATTGATTAAAATATAAAATATGGAAACCATTTGTTCTCTATTGTTAATCTTTATAAATCTTTATCTGAACCAGAGTTCCAGCCTGAGTAAGGTTGTATGAAAAATAGCAGTTGTCCAAGAATTGTGTCCCTCTCTGCACATGTAGAATAGTCATTAGAAGAAAATTTAATGATTTTGAATTCAGTATTGAATTTTTCTACACTGTTGGTTCACCAAAGCTAGAAAACCCTGATAACTCATAATCAAATAAAAAGAATTGAATTCAGACTTTTATTAAGACTATTAGTACAAAATGAAAGCAAAAACCTTTAACTAAAATTTAGGTTTGTTTATCTCCTACACAATCTATGCAATAAAAGAAATAATATATTCAAGATGGATTATATGGTCATTTCAGTTTTAGTAGTAATTTTGGTTTCCCAGTTTGAGTGTTATTCTTAGTTTGAATTCTAATTCTCCAGGAGAGTATCACTTAGAACTGAATTATACTCAATACTTTATCCATTACATCATAGGTTCTTGCATAAAAGCCTGAGAATTAAATAAAGAGTTCTGGTTCAAAATTCTGTACAGATTTCTGAGTTTGACAGATTCCAGAATTCGAAAAGAAGATCAGAAGTTACATCGTTCAAAACATAGTAAAAATAAAACTGGGAAGAGTAGTTTGAATAAGTTAACAAACTTTTAAAATTTACTCAGTACTATTTTGTTTTGCTGATTGCATGTAGTTATGATTAACACACTGTGACCTGATGTTGAATGTTTATCATCATTAAGAGAACTACCAGTTCATAAATAGATTGACATTTTCAAGGGTTTTTTTTTCATCATTAAAGATGAGATTATAATACTTAGCAATTTTCTGAAATTAAAATTTTCATATCATCACTGATTATTCCTAGTTACAAAAAGTTTAGTAACACACAATTCCAAAAGAAATTCTACAGAATTAATTCACCATTTAATGCTTACTAAGACAAAGATCGCTTTCCTTTAACAATTATAAAAAAAACTTTCCAATCACCCATTGCCATGACAAACAGTACTCTGCCTCAGAATCAACATTAAAAATCCTTAACTTAACATTTACTGGTAACATGAACTGGAACAAATACATAGAAGATATTGCCAATTCTGCTGAAAAAAAAAGTGAGCTCTCTAGGCTAAAATAACTTTTCCCACCTACAAATATCCTATAAATCCACCATTCACCTACGTATGGAATATTGTTGTCACATCTGGACTGGTGCACCTACTAATATCCTTTCCCTCTTAGACAAGGTTAAAAATGAACAGCTAATAAGTCCCACACTGTCTAGCAAGCTCCAACCCCTATTCCATCACTATAATGTTGCATCCATGTGGTTGTTTTACAAGTTATATTTCAATGGAATGTGCTCAAATGAACTTACTTTACTTGTATCTCTTCAATTTAAATACCTCTGAAAACCTGATAATCAGCAAAATCCCACCCCTTCACTGTAGAGGTTCCCAGATGCTTAAAAGCTTTCTACTCTAATAGTTTCTTTTCCTGTTTGCTTTTGGAATTCCTGCCCTACTTCCTGTTTCCATGACTTTACAAACATGCAGAAATGTAAATGTAATTTGAACAGACCTTTCACTGCACAACTTCCCATTTAGCATGTTCTTATAATTATGGTTTCTAATTCACTTTATGTCTTAGTGGCAATTTGTCTTTTTTGGAGTAAAAGTGTTTTTAAGTAAAAGTTTTTTTTAAGTTATCTCATAATTTTGTTAATGTGTTCGACAAAGCCATATACTGTGCAGGCCAAAAGTGTTTGCAAAATTATGCACAAAAATCTACTTAGCAAATACTAAGTAAAAATATGAATTAAAATTTTCAGAGAGAATAGGAGTTTTTTTTTAAATAATTATAAAAAGCTTAAGTAGGCCAAAATAGTTTGCAAAACTATTACCTATTAACAAAATTAAATGTTATTACATTATAAAGTTTTACAAATTTTGCCATTATGGTAATTATACCATATCTCAGTAAATTCTAAAAAAAATTAAATAAATGAAAAAAAAAAAAAAAAACATTATTAAATTTTATCCAAAAACTCAGTTTTGAGGAAAAAAACTTTAATTGTTAGTAATCAAATCATCTTTCCTTTATTTTTAATCAAGTCCATCAACCTTCTATCAACAGAGGATGTTAGATTTTGCACTTCTTTGAGTGAAATTTTAGAAGATACCTCTTTTATTCTCTCCCAGAGGTCTTTATTACTACTGAATTGGTGTGCATTCTTGTATACTGTCATCCAGAGGTTTCCTATCAGATTTAAATCTGGGTTCTGGGGAAGCCAATCAGTCATTTATCAAAGATTGCTTGATCTGAAAAGCAAGCCTATTTGAACATGGAAACATGGCTTATGATGTTAAGACAAGTAGACTGTGTTTGATATCATCATTCAATGAACCTAACCAAGGTAACAAATACTTTTCCAAAAACAAGAAATAATACACTGAATTCATTTTAATGCCATCAGGGACCAGAAATGGCCCACCCAACGATTTCACTGCTAAAGATCCCGGCCAAACTCATAACACCTCTTTGATGTTTATATTGTAGATGAACGCTGGCTCCTTTTAGAAGTCATCCTTTGATCAACTGTCAGGGCTATCCAGTATCATCCAAGCTTCATCAGTTCATAAAACATTGTGGAGATCTTTTTTTTAGATACTTAGTGGTCAATGTTAGTCACTTCTGCCAGTTTATATCACTCAAAGGGGGATATTTGGTCAGCGCCCTTGTGTTTGCCATTTGTTTCAAAATTCGATTTCGTGTCCTTTTTGAAATTTCTATAAATCCTACATGATCAAAAATAGTTTTGCTTCTACTGTGTGGTTTGCAGAGAAATTTTTTTGAGTTTCCTTAAATATCATGACATGTTCACTTTTGGTCTGCCATTTTTGTGGTTTTTTCCTTTCTTCTTTGCCTTAATTGACAAAACAGTTCACAGTTTGATGATTTCACTTCAGATTTTTTTACAATTTCTAATGTAGACTTCTCCAATGCAAGTAATTTCACAATTTGAACCTTTTCACATACTGTAAAATGCTTTTGAATCCTAATGGAGATATAAGACGAATGAATTCGCCAATCATTTTTATAACCATTGGCTGTGCTAAACAACCAATGAAAACCTTCCAAAGTTACTATAAAAATTGTCGAATTTTGGATTCAATCAGTTCACCGTTAACTACGTCACGGACCGCATTTGATTCTTGGCCGCCATCTTGGTTACTGCCAATTACACTAAGGATCTGATCTGAACTACGCCACCATCTTTGTTCAACATGTCTCAACACTTAACACATACTGTCATCATCTTTTCTTTAACCATAACTAGCAAGGGTACCTGGTGTTGCCCGAGTGCCAAGAGGTGGTGTAGTAAAGATATTGAGCAACCCCCAGAAAAAAAAAATTAGACGCAGCCCAGGTGGAGAGAGGTGTGAAAAAATAAAAAACAAATCACATTACGTAAGCCTCAAAATAAGAAAAGTATTATGGCAAATAAAAAGCTTTTAACCCTGCTTAAATATTAAAACTATCCAAAAATAAAAACCTTGTTTAAAAAAAAAAAAATAGACCAGTTACGTGGGTTCGAATGTGAAAATTAAAAGCTTACGACCGGATCTCATTACCCACTGTCCCATGGCACTATCAGCAAAATAACATTGTTTTTTTTTATTTAAACCAATTCAAGAAAGAATGCCTGACACGCATGTGTACTTGTTGAAGTCATTTAAAAAGAAACCAGTTTAAGCGAATTGTTTTAAAATATAATTCTATAAAATGTAATTTTTAGATCATAAACTGCTTCAACTATTTCTGGGATCGACTCCATATACTCCCTTCATCTTAAAAATATATATGAAATAAAGTAATTATGAGATCGTAAACTGCTTCAGCCATTTCCAAGATTGATTCCATATACCACTCTCTTAATAATATATATATGTAAAAAGTAATTTTTAGACTGTAAACTGTTTCAGCCATTTTCGGCACTGACTTCATATACCCCACTCTTTAAACTATATACGAAATAAAGTAATTAATAATGCTTGGGAGATTGATTTGTGACAACAAAACAGACACTACTTCCCTCACCCCAGCCTAAATAAAGGCTTTATTAATTTACGTGATTTTTCAAATATGACAAATATTATCAAAAACTATTTGATACTTGAACAGGATTTTTAGAATATGAACAATGAGGATGATAAACAGAGTTTTAGTACGTCACATGTACAATTATTTTTGTTTTTTTCATACAGGTACTATACTGTACAAGTAACTGATCTCTTGGGTAAGATACTGTGCAAATACCTTATTTCTAATTTAAAAATGTAACAACTTGGTTATTTTACGTAATTTTCTTTTATGCTAATTTTTCCGTTCATCAAAGGTAAGAGTTTGTTTGGTTTTTCATCTGGGTGCTATAGTTAAGAAGCACCTTATTTCTTATATAAATGTAATACTACTCAGTTATATTACATGATTGCTGGTTTAAATAACTTATACCTAGACCAAAGGTCGGGGGGGGGGTCATATGAGTACTATACTGCACAAGTACCTTATTTCTTGAATAGAATATCATAAAAGTAGCTTATTTCTAATTTAAAATGAAACTAGTTGATGATTTTACACAATTTTATGTTGTACTAACTTTTCCGTATGTCACACGTAAGAGTTTGTTTTTACATCAGAGTGCTACAGTGAAGAAGCACCTTATTTCTTATATAAATGTTATACTCCTTGAATATATTACATGATTTTCAGTTTTGATTACTTTTATGCATGTCACAGGTGAGATTTTTTTGTTTTTCATATGGATATTATACTGTACAAGTACCTTATTTCTAATTTAAAAATGAAAGAAGTCGATACTTTTATGTAATTTTATATTGTGCTAAATTTTCTGTACGTTAGGGGTAAGAAATTGTTTTTTTACCTGGATGCTATAGAAGTACCTTACTTCTTATTTAAAACTCATACTACTCGAATATATAACGTTAATTTCGCTTTAATAACTTTTATGTACATCACAGGTAAGATTTTCTTTGTTTTTTTATATGTGTACTATACTGTACAATTACCTTGTTCCTTGGGTAGAATTTCTTGTATACATAAATACATTAAAAAGTAAGTGATTATTGTATGTGATCTTTGGAATGTGACATCTATACAAATATAGAAATATACAATACTTAAAATTCATAATGATCATTTAATTAGTTTAGGAGTGAATTCAATACATAGAAATATATAATAATATACATATACTAAAAATTCATAATGATCAATTAATTAGTTTAGGAATGAATCCAGTATATACAAATATATAATCATATACACATACTGAAAATACATACTGATTGGTTAATTAATTTAGGAGTGAATTCAGTATATACAAATATATAAACATAGACACATATTTAAATTTTATAATGATCAGTTAATTAGTTAAGGAGTGAATCCAATACATACAAATTAATGTTTAGGGAGGAAATAATGCCTGGTAGAATTGTGAAAAATATGCAGTCACCTTAACTTATCTATTTAACTGATTTTTGGAACCAGCAGTTTTTCCATGTGATTTTTAGAATATGACATTGTCAGTGTCAAACATCATAAAGATTTTTATGCATTTTTTTTCATAGGCAAAGATAATGTTTATGAGGAAACTATGCTATTTAATACGGTTACTTGATCTTTTGGCTAAGGGACATAATTTCCGGTATAATGACTTTGCAGTTTTCAACTGATACTAAAATTCATTGTTTGCTTTTTAAAACATGGTAACTGTATTTTGTTTTTCTTATATATTTGGAATATGACATTTTTGTTACGTACATCAAAAACATTCTCCTGTATTTTTTTATTTTTTTAAGTGTCCTTGTAAAATTATTACAAAATAACATTTAAAAGTCAAGAATATCGGAATGTAAAAAAAAGGAATAGGTAATAGTGAAGATCGAAACCGCAACACTAGTATTAGTAGCCAGTCACGCTATCCACTGCACCAAAGGGGCAACCGATTTGAAAGTGTTGTAAAATAACTAAATAACTGTTTTACAGGAGACGTACACATGCGGAGAAAGACGCCCTTGTGCTATGTTTGCCAAGTTGTGATTTCTTTCAATTTTGACCCGTCTTTTGAACCCCTTAGCAATTATTTTAACCTAGTAAATACCTCTAATAAAATTCTGCACCAAAAATGAATTTCTTTTGAGCTACTGCACGCCGTCCAGCGGCCTTCTGTCTGGGAGGAGATACAATTTGAAAAACGGAGACACATACACACATAGTAAGATTTATATATTAGATTAACAAATTTTAGTAATCTGCAAAAACGTTTGACTCACCTAAAAAAAAAAAAAAGAATTTATGAAAATAAATTCATTTCGAGTCAATTTATAAAATTGCATTTATGTGAGTTACACTGAGTAGTGAAATGCAAATGATAGGTGATCCATCAAAATGTATACAAGATGAGACTGAAAGTGAGCAAAAATGTTGTTGCAAACAATTTTGGGCCACAGTACAAAGAAATTCTAAAAGATTTACCTTTTCTTTTTCCATGCCAAAATCCACACAGCTGTGCTCTAAAAACTGATCATATTCAACAAAGGATCCGGAATCAAGCAAAAGATGGACCCGTTGACGAGCGGTCAACTTTCCCTGAACAAAACAGAAAATTATAGTTTTCATGAAAACATGCAAATAAATTAGAGAAAACCATTACATACAAAGATAAAAAATTTCATTGATGAAATGCAATTTGGTTAGATGCCTGGGCAAATGAGTACTGGTGTTATCGTGAGACAAAGTATCTTTGTAAATCCGGGGAAAGTTTTTAACAGAATGCCAAGAAAGGTTGTATGATGAAATTGTGTAAACTAGAAGCAAATCTCAGAGGAAGGTGTGCGCAGAAGAGTAAACTCCAATGGTATGACCACATCGAAAGAATGGATAAGAAAGAGTTCTAGGTGTTAGGGTTAAGAAAAGGAGGAAATGATAAAATGAACTTGAGGGGAAATGTTAGATCTGATGTAAGATACAAATTCTATAATGGATTGTAATTAAAAAGATTAAGAAATTCAATGAGAAAAACATTGCAATCTATAAAAAAGAACTAATCTAAAAGTAGGGTTTAGAGAATTTGATGTGAGAAATTTAGATTGCTAAGAATGATGATCTAAGTACAGCCTGATTTCTTAGTGTTTTTTGTTTTTAAGTAATCAATTTCAAATGTGAGATTTAAGAAATTCAGTGTGGTAATTGCAGGTGATTTCAATGCCCCCAAGAGTGAATCTACTCAAAACTCTTTTCAAATCCATCTATTCAACTGTTTTAACAGTCTTAAAGCACTTCAATTGACTTGAGGACTTGTGGCAATCCTTCAAAAACAATATCAATGAAGTAACACATCAGATTCTTGGCACCATCAAAAGACAAATCAAAGATTGAACGTAAGGCCACACAAATGAGCTTGCAAACCAAACAAAACAAGCTTAATGTTCCAGCTCTGATGACTTTTACCAAGTGTGTCACAAAACTACCTACTCTGCGAGAGCTGATCACAATACTTACTGGCAGAAAATTGCCGAATACATGGGCAAGCTTTATCAGTACGTGACACAAGAAAGCTGTATGGTACCCTTTGATCAACCCTGAAATCATTCAGAGGCAGGAATGAAGTAATCTGTCCAGTGAAGGTTGAGGAAATGAAATAAAGATACAATGGGTATATAAGGCTTAGATCTGTTAATCTCAGAGAAAGATTAAATCTTAAATCTGCAGAGTAGAGATGACAATAAGGTGAGTCTATCACAAATCTTGATGAGTGCCTTCAATGTTGAAGTAATCACTCCACCTTGTTGCTTAACCATTCCAGTCAAATCCCTCAGATTCCAATGGTTCCTTCTGTAGTTTATTACTGCATCATCATCTCTCCTACTATTGATGAAATCCTGGACACCATCAAAAAACTGGAAAACAATAAAGTGACTAGAGAAGATGGTCTTTCATCTAAAATTTTCATATATTCTTCAAACATATTAGTCCCTACCTTCTATCAAATTTTCACCCATATCTGGGAAACTGAAAACCTCCCTCAAGACTGGAGCGATGGTGCTCTGCTTCCCTTTTACAAGAAAGGTGATAAACGCTGTTGCAGTAATTATCACGGTATTAGTCTTATCAGTATCAGTTCAAAAATCTTTGCTATCATCCTGTTGAAGCAGTTTCAAAAACAAAGAGACACAGACATGGGCAAACCAATGCGGATTTCATCCAGACCGAGGATGTACTGACCAGAATTTCATTGAGCATGGAGTCCTTTGGATAGCATGACCTCAAAACTACTCAACCTAATCAAAGCCTGCTATCTCTCCACCTACACTCAAGTCCATGTGCATGGTCAGGAGTCATGCTTCTTTGACATTCTACGCTCTTCAATTATGCCATCCACTGCATCACATCGACTGCCCTGGCCAATTTTAATTGTGTAAGAATAAGTCGTGGTCTACAGATATCTGATCTCGACTAAGCTGATGATATTCCTATATTGGGCAAAAACTTTGCTAACATTCAGTTAGTCATTGACAAGATACAATCTTATGCTTCAAATATCGGCATGAAGATAAATGCTAATAAGACATAGTAACTGATGGTAGGTCTCTTTCCAATTGAAAAACAGTTGGTTCCTCTCGAAGAGGTTGATTGATTTAAATACCTTGATTCCATCATTACTGCAACATTCTCCTTTATGGCTGCAAGACTGATGGTTTTTGACCATCACTGCTTACTCCATATCCTCCATATCCATTGGCAACAGTTTATCTCCAACGGTATAGTTTGCATTCACTGCAAGATCCACTCCCTCCAAAAATCTCTTCTTGCCAGACACCTTCGTTAGTTCAACTATGCCCTTCATCGACTCCCAGGTAACCTCATCCGTGAAGTCATTGACCAAGCAGCACCACCAGGCTGGAAGAAATGTTGTGATGACCAACTCAAAACCTGGCTCAAGATGCTGAACTGGGCCCTTACTTTTATAGGGTTCATTGCGAATGGCTTGCACTCAACCAGCTTTGGATCATCGTGCCTGGTCAGCCAGTATTTGGGATGTGGTGAACTTAGAAAGAGTCGGTGCCTAACGAACCCAGGGTGAATGCCGCAATCATGACCATGATTGTCTCTATCCTTTTTATAAAGAATAGAGACAAAATTAGATGAAGTATTTTTTTTTTACATAGGAATCACTACTTATCAAGGTCCAGAGGCCACTCGAGGGTAAAGGTTAATGGGTATACATTAATCAATGGGATTATAGTATAGCAAACATAAGTAGTGGAAATTTTGTAAATTGGGTTACTTAGAGGGACGGTTCATCTGTAGTTATAAAGGTTAAATCAAGGTATTTGAACTGCTAGACTTCCTTGACAATGGGGGGACCAGCTCCCCATATAAAGGAGAGCATCCAAGTTAATAGCAATGTTCTGATATAAAGGGTTTCCCCACCCCCACATTGATCAAAAGCTGATTGCTTTCTGGATATTCACGAGATGAAAGCCTGGAACCACTCCCGTTTCAACTTAGTTTCACTTTATTTATACAAAAAAGCCGAACCAACATGATATAGTAAGAATTTTGTAAAAGTCGATGTAAATAAATCTAAACGAGACGCGCGTTCGCAAATCCTAGATATTATCATTTAGACGGTATATAAAAAGTTCTAAGAAATAGTAAACCCCTCCCCCAGAGAATCCCGGCAAAAAAAGCCTTTGCTGGACATACAAAAAATGTGCACACACATTTTGCCTTTTATATATATAGATTATAATAATTTATATATATAGATTATAATAATTTATATATATAGATTATAATAATGTAATACAATTTCTTTCATTATTTCAAGGAGATTTATAGTACAGTTAATAGTGTTGGATGTCAGTCATTGGGATCCCAATTTCAAATCTGATTAGGTCTAACCACACACGGAAGACAGACATCTATATATAGAAATGTGAAAATGTGTGTGTGCGTGTGGCCACAAAAGGTTTTTTTCATCGGGCTTCTCGGTCAGCTCACTCCTTCTTAAAACTTTTTATATGCTATCTAAATCATAATATCTACGACTTAAGAATGGGGATCACGGCTATCTTTAATTTGCTAGACTTTTACAAGCTATTTTTGAGATATTTTTCGATCGCCGCGTCTTCGAAAAGCGAATGATGAGGCGGGGGAAACAGAAACTGGCTTGCAACGCAAAACTAGGTCAAACATCACATGACTTAACTTTCTCGCACTTGTATATTTCACTTTATAAACGTTTACTTATAACACTTATCACTTTCTCTCCTCTCGTGGCCGAGATGGCTAGGTCTCAGGTTTTTTCCATTTCATTTCCACCTTTGCATCAAGGCTTCGGGGTTCAAGCCTACCTTCCTACTAAAACTTTTTTTTTCTTTTACACCTCCAAACACCCGGCCAACGTTTTTTTTTTAAAACAGGGTTGTTTTGATCTACCCCCCCAACACACACACCTCCAAATACCTGGGCAACGCCGGGTACCCCTCCCCCGCTAGTCTATATATATAAAAGCAAAAATGTGTGTTAGTGTGTGCATTTTTTGTGTATATCCATCAAAGGATTTTTTCGCTGGGCTTCTCGGTCGGCTCACTCCTTAAAACTTTTTATATGCTGTCTAAATCATAATATCTACGAGTTAAGAACAGGGGTCGTGTCTATCTTTAATTTGCCCAACTTTTACACGCTATTTTCGAGATTTTTTTCAATCGCCGCGTCTTCATTACGCTTTTCAGTATAAAAAAAGCAAATGCTGGGGTGGGGGAAACAAACTGGCTTGCAGCGCCAAACTTAGTTTGACCTTAATAAGGTTAAACATCACGCGACTTAACTTTCTTGCACCTGTCAATTTCACTTTATAAACATTAAATTACTTCACTTCCTCTCCCCTCGTGGCCAAGATGGTTAGGTGTCTGGGTTTTTTTCCTTTTGTTTCCACCTTTGCGTCAGAGCTTCAGGTTCGAGCCTACCTTCCGACTAAAATTTTTTTTTTCTTTTACACCTTCAAACAACCGGCCAACTTTTTTTCTTTTTTTTTTTTCAAACAGGGTTGTTTTGATCTAACCCCCCTCCAACACACACACCTCAAAACACCCAGGCAATGCCAAGTACCCCTGCTAGTCTATAATATAAATGTCACCTTTCTGTTTAAATGCATGTATGTATGTACGTTTGTTTGTATGTCTGCCTAAAACTTTCAACAGAAGCAATAGATTTTTACGAGATTGGTATAGTTTTGAAGCTCAATCCTTCGGACAAAAAATAGCAAAAAATTGGCTAAAAACATTAATTCCTTCATCCTCAATTGGGCACATTTTTTCAGGGAGGGGTCGCTTTTTTTGACAATATTTTCAAAAGCTACTCCCTCTTTTCGATTGACTAGCCTTAATTTAAACATTCGTCACTTCTGGTTTGGCCATGAGAGCAACAACAAAGACGTCACATTCTTTTTCAAGTTTTTTTCCTCCTTTGCGATACAGGTTCGAGCCTGTCTGCCTAATACCACTTATTTTTTTATTTTTTTTTTTTTTTTTGCTCAACACACACCTCCAAACACCCGGGCAACCAGGCTAGTCTTCTATAATATAAATCTCATCTGTCTGTATGTATGTTTGCATGTCTGCCTAAAACTTTCGACATAGGTGACGGATTTTCACAAGATCAGTATCATTTTGAAGCTTGAACCTTCGAACGACAAATATCGAAAAATTGGCCGAAAACATTAATTCCTTCATCCTCAACTGGACATTTTTGTACAGGGAGGGTCGATTTTTTCGCTATTTTTTGGAAGTCATTCAACCCTAGCATTCACGACATTGCTTAAAATGTGTTGTATACTCGGGGAAACAAAAAAAAACTGCCTCGCAGCCAAAGTTAAATACGGGATTTCATTTTGATTTCATTAAATTTATGCACCTGTCAATTCACTTTTTAATCATTAAATTTCATCCATTCTCATGCCCCTACCTTCATAGCGTCGCGGTAAATCATCACGCTTTTTTTTTTTTGCTTTCACCTCAAGGATTCAGGCTTGAACCTACCTCCCTCCCCAAACCTTTTTTTTTTCAAACACCCGGGGCAACGCCAGGCACCCCCGCTAAGAAGTTTTAACACCATTTTGTTTGGGTTTTTTTTCCATCACGTTCACTGTCTTTTCTTTTTTGATTTTTGTTTTCCCGATTTTTTTTAGAAGTTTTAACATTGTTTTTTTATAATATTTAAACAGAGTTATTACTTCGCTTTCTTTTGATTCCCCCCCCCCAAAAAAAAAACACACACCTCTAAACACCCAGGCAACACTGGGTACCCCTGCTAGTCTTCTACATATATATAAAAGGCAAAATGGGTGCAAGCGTTTGTGTATATCCATGAAAGGCTTTTCAGATTGGGGTTCCACTGTTGGTTAAATTCCGTGAGAAGTTTTCCTATACTTCCGAGATCATAATATCTGAGATTCGCAAACGGACACCGTGTTTTTCCTTTTTTGATCAAATTAAAAAAAAATTTCCACCGTGCCATTGTCTCAAGTGTTTGTTTGTCTTTTTCGTAAAATAAAGTTTAAACGCAAACGACAGAAAGCGGAAAGCTTACCTGGCCCCCGGTCAGATTTAAAAGCAACGTTCCTTTCTGTGCATGCGTGGTGACTCCTATGATTCTTAAGTTAATTACCAACTCATTGAATTCTTTGGCATAATGGTTAGTGACGGAAACTAATTACTCTATGTTTTCGAGTTCGATCCCACCTCTTTTTTTTTTTTTTATTTCGTCCTTGTGCCAATATCCTCCACCCGAGCAAAAGTTGATTACCAACTCATTGGATTCACTATCCTCTTTAGCGTGGAAAACTAATTACCCACCTCTCTCTCTATCTTTTTTTTTATTTTAACCATGTGATAATTCTTAACATCGCTTTGTGTCCTTCTGCCAATATCCTCCACCCGGACAATGCCGGATAGTCCTCGCTAGTCTAATCTAAGCTATAAATGCAAATTTCTTTCTGTTGAACACTGCTATGATATGACTGATTATAGTTGCGTGGCATAAATAGAATTTATTTCTCATCACATCATGTAATGGTTGGAATTAGCCTCATTAGTTAGAGATTTTGGAATTGGAGCTAAAGGTGACTTGTCACATGGTTTGAATCACGAATCATGCAACTGGTTTGAACAGTTATGTTTTCACTGATGATTTTGCAAGGCTGAAACATGTGAATAATAATTAATTTACTATTAAATATATATATATATATATATATATATAAATAGCTGAACGCATGTGTGTGTGTGTTTGGTCACAAATAGGCTTCTATATGGTTGACTATTATAGAAAACTGATCACATATAATGATAGATGTATCGAGACACAGGAATGGGTATGTTTGATCTGGTATAATGATGATTCATTAAAATTGTGGGGTCTGCGTACGCGCCTGGTCCACAAAGAAAAAAAAAACGTTTACAAGTGTTTTTGATATAGATGTACATAATAATACTTTGATAAGTATGTTTTAACTTTTTGAACCCAGTCAACGACGGGTACTTTTACTAGTATATATATAAATGAATAAAGTTTTTTCCACCTATTCTAAGCATCAAAATCACTTATTTAATTCTATGATACAGCATGTATCTACCTCCCTCCCACTAAGGGAAACTGTGGCACAAGGCAAAAAGGTGGAGATAAGTAAGCCAGCACAAAAAAAATGTCTAAGCAGCCACATCAGGATGCCTCAGGTGACTGGCCGAAAATCATCTCTAATATAAATCTCACCTGTCTGTTTAAATGTAAGTATGTATGTTTTTATGTCTGCCTAAAACTTTTGACAGAGACAACGGATTTTCACGAGATCGGTATCATTTTGAAGCTCGACATTTTAGACGACAAATATCGAAAAATTGACCAACAATATTAATTTCTTCACCTTCAACTTGGCAGTTTTCTACAAGGAGGGGGTCGATTTTTTTTCGAGCTATTTTTGCAAGTCATCATATCGGTTGGATTGACTTCGCTTAATTTTAACATTCCAAACTTCTGGTCACATCATGAAGTAGCGGTAAGACGTCAGATTTTCTTTTACTTTCTTTTCTGCCTTCGCATCATGGGTTCGAGCCTGCCTGCCTACTACCAATTTTTTTTTTTTTTCGCTCAACACACACCTCCAAACACCCGGGCAATGCCAGGCACCCAGGCTAGTCTCCTCTAAAACATAGAAGGTAAAACCTAAGGAAGGGATCACTTTAGAACTATCCAGAACAAATACCTTAGCCAGACAGAGGAGGGCCAAAAGAAACCATAATGGACTACCTACAGTTGAACTGATCATTGAGGACATATCTTTGACTGGTACTAATGATCATCATCAAATTCGGTTTAATGTCCATTTTACATGCTGGCATGTATGGGCCTGCTTTTAGGAATTGCTTTTGAAGCTAATCTATCTTTGGCCAGGTTTTTATTTATATCTCTTTCTCTCAAGTCCATCTTTATCATTTCCTCCCATGTTTTCCTTTGTGTGTTGACTCTGCTACCTTGTTTTACAGCAACTAATCCAGGAACTATCCATTCTTTCTATGTGACCATACCATCAAAGTCTACTATTTTGTACACACCTCCATATACTGTACAGACTTAATCTTCCTCTGAGGTTATCAGATTTAAGTCTGCCTTTAAAATTCACATCAAACATATTCTCATATCATTTCTTTCTATGACATGCATGTCCTTCTGACTTTTGATCATCATAAACTACTTCTGTAGACCTATTGAAAAGAATTTGATGGCTGAGGACATTTTCAGATACTCCATAGCTAACAAGTTCATCAAAGCACATTCCATTAAAACACTTGTAAAACAGGCACAGAAATGCAACATTGCATCGATGGGACAGGGGTTAGAGCCTAGTTGACAAAATGGGGCCTATTAGATTGAAGACCCTTTTTTTGGACCCTATCCATATATAATGGTAGATGCATCAGCCCAGATGTGGCAACAATACTCCATGCATAGGCGAATGGTGGCCTTGTACAAGTACCGAATACTCTCAGGTGTGAATAGTTATCTAGCACAAAAGAGGGAGCCCACCTTCTTTGCAGCAGCCTTCACAATGTCCTCAATGTATTTGTTCCAGTTCATATTTCCTGTGAATGTTAAGCCGAAGAGTTTGAAGGAAGAATTCTCAGATAAGGAGATTTTTGTCATAGATATCGGTGGTTGGAGAGGCGTTTTGTAATTGTTAAAGGAGAGCAGCTTAGTCTTACTAGCATTAAATGTTACCATTCATTTACAGCCCCATTCCACTACAGTCTGGAGGTCATTTTCTAAAGATTCAGCTATTGTCTTGTATTTGTGTATATCCTTTCTTCCCTCATTCATATTATAAAGGACTGTAGCATCAGCACGTATACCCATCTCAGATGCAATATTATCAGGAAAGTCATTGATAATATCAGAAATAATAGTAGTCGAAGGATCAACCCCTGAGGCACTCCTGCATTAATGTTATGCTGCTTGGATGAACATCCATCAATGATAACGTAGATGGTTGTATTGTCTAAGAAGGATCTAATTATATTTAGTATTCGTCCAGTTATACTGTATGATTTAATTTTCATTAGTAGCCCTTCGTCAAAGGCCTTGAATATATCAAGCTCTGGCTTCACCTGCTTTATCCAGTGCATGGTATATGTGTTTCATTTTATCTTGATTTTAATCTTGATAAGAGGATGTAAAAAGTGATAGAAATCCTTTCTTTTTAGGGAAATTAATTTTACCATCTTAGGATAGGTATTCTAGGTAATCTTATATATATTATTTTTCTAGGTTAAAAATATCCCAAAGTAAAAACTATTGAATTTCAACAAGGTTGTTGATAGTGCTCAATGAAAAGAATAGAATATTATTTTATTCAATTTAGTTAAACAAAATTACCATAAGATACTACAATAAATTTAGTGCTTCAGTCTTAAAAGACATCATCAGGTGACAATAAATCTCTGGTTTTATTTGAGGCCAGTCATTTAACCTAAATTGGAAAAGCAGGAGTTATTTGCTTTATCTGAATAAAAAATACTTAAATATACAAATTCATTACGAAAAAGTTTGTTTGAAATTCGAATTAAATTTATTACCTTTGAAGACAGAAAAAAATATATAAATTTTTTTAATTATATATTTTTTGAAAACCAATTTGAACAAAAAGTGCTTTTCATTTTTTTTAGAAAAAAATGATTTTTATGAAATTAAGTTCTATAAATCATCAACTTATGAAATTTATTTTCTAAATAATAATTTAAAAAGTGATTCTATTAGAAGTTTGAAAATGTTTAGTCGAAAGATTTGCAAGGGAGATAATTGCAATGAATCAGCTTTCTTTTGACATTTAATAGTGGTCACACAACAGTATCTTATAGTCATTTATTCGTCCATGTCTGGAGAGAAAAGATGGCCATCTTTCCAACTTAAAGAAATGCAAAAAGAGTGAGACATGACAGAGAAGATACAGGTGTACGAAAGATTACAAGGAGAAAATCTGCATAACTGGATTTGTTAATTGTTGAGAAGTACAAGTGAGAAAAGGTCTCTGTAAATACAGAATGAATACAAAAGGTTTTTTTTTTTTTACATAGTAGTCACCACTTATCAAGGCCCGGAAGCCACTCGGGGATAAGGGTTATTGCGTGTACAGTAATCAATGGGATAATATCATAGTAATTGTTAGTAATGGAGATTTGATAAAGTGTCTTACTTAAGGGGGCGGTTTATCAGGAATTTGTTTATGTTGGACTTGAAGACATCCAAGTTGTAGTCAGGTGGGAAACAGGCAAACGGAACAGAGTTCCACAGGCGTGCACTTTTAAGAAAGAAGCTCTGCTCATGGAATCTACGTTTTGATTTAGGCACAGATAAAGAGTGGGGAAAATTATTGACAGTGGTTTCAGCTAGACAGGTTTTTTTCCGTGAAATATTGGCGAGGGGTGACCAAAGATTGGAGCTCAGACGAGCACTTGCCATGGAAATAACGATAAAACAAAGACAGGCTCGCAACATCTCTTCTGTGGGAGAGAGGTTGCAGGGAAGAGAAATGGGCACCCCCCACTAAGCCACAAAGTCTATGTTGAAGTATGGATAAGATCTCCATCTCTTTCACCTGGTTGGGTATCACATCTTGAATTGAAATAAAAAGGAAGAGACAGGATTCGTAGGGAAAGACAGTGAAAACTATAATCACATAAAATGTCATGTTTAAATAGGTAAATGTTTACTTTAGGGTCCTAAACTGCCAATAAATTGAAATAAAAGAGATCCAGTTCATTTAAAAATTAGGTACTCATGCACTTATTGATCCGTGCTGAAATAATAACGCTATTATTTAAAAAGCCATTCTTAACATGGGGAGGGGAGGGTGTTTTGTACCTATTCTGTACTTTAACCTTACAATTGAATAAAAAAAAAAACATATCATAAAACTTTGATTAAACTTGGAAATACGATTTAAAAAATAGCGCGGATCAGTAAGTGCATTAGCACCAAAAATTATATATTGATAATTTTGTCATAGCACATTGAGAAATGCACAAAAATTTATTCCGCTCCACCAGTTCTTCTAAATAGCCTAACAACTCTTTACCTATTAGTGTTCCACTCATCACATGTAATGTCATTATCAGACGCTACACATTCGAAATATAACTGTGTGCGTACAGAACAATCAACTTTACGAATGAATGATGATCTCAAGAATTGTACACCTTCGTTAAGGTTCACATATGCTGCCCTAGCAGTATCAGAATTTTTGTAGGAATTTTTGACACCCCTAACACGAAACTGCGAATACAATATAAAAATCTCGTAATTTCTCTGTTAAAAGTGGGTTATTTATTTTCTTTATGGATTATACTTCCAAAATAAACTATTACAGTTGTTTTAAAAGTAATAAAAATATTTTTATTTTTTTTTTAAACAGTAATGAATTTTCCGAACTCAATATTTTTAAATTTTTAAACTCAATATTTTTAAATTTTTAAATTTTAAAAATCTATCAAAATTTTTCTATTGATTCTATTTTTACGATATTTTGCTGCCCATTTATAAGACAATGCCCTACTCCTGGGAAAGATACATTTGCAAATCATATTCTGGAAAGTTTTTTTTCTTCTGTTAGAAACCAGCTTCAAACAGAAATTCTTTATTGTTCTCCTTTCAAATCCCATTGCCCTTGACCATGACTAGCTTTTCAGTCCTTGGAAGCAAGAATGACGTATCAATCTCCCCATCAACTACTATGTTGTGATGACTGAATTATTAAACAAATATTGTCGATTTTCCTCTCAGAATGAATCCAATCTACGGCCATTTATAGCATGTCACCGTTGACCATGTTTGCTTCACAAGTAAACCAGCATCATAATAGTTTGAAATGTGAACGTGACAAATGAGAATTAGTTCTCTCTTAACAGATGACATTGAAGAACATTATGAACATTTCCATTTGATATCCATCAACGTGGGATGCCGGCACATCACATTATAAATAACTGCACGTGTTGCGCACCGATTCTCTTGCTCCAACCCATTTCAAAGGAATTCTTCATGATGCGAAAATTGTTAAAATTTCTTGGAAAATTTCTGCAGTACGATTCGAGTCGGTGTATGTAGTCAACTAACCTGTCACCGTGTTGAGTTTGTTTTCTAATGATGTAGAGTTTGGCGCCCTAAATTTACTGACTAGGAATTGAGCAGGTACAGCCGGGAGTGCCAGTTGAACCCTAAACATTGAACACAGGAGTAGGACGTTATAATTTGTATCATTTTTACCCGATGTTCTGCGCTTCTGCGTTGATTCATACGCGCAGAAACCATTTTCCCGCCTATTAGGACAACGCAAGGTTGAACATCTGGCCTTTTGTGCGTCACTACAGTCCTAGTGACCAGATAGATGTCAAACATTGGGAAAAATTCTTCAGGAAAATTTTCCGAATTTTCAAAATAAATTATGGTATCGTCTACTCGTAATAATGGGAATTAAAATCTGTGTCGGTTCCCATCATACAAGAACTTGTCATCAATGTGCTCCCATAGAATGTGAATGATGAACAGTAAGCGTAAATAACACACACACAAAAAAAAAACTTGTATCAAACTCTGCCCTCGTGGAGAGACAAATATTCATGTTCGGACGTTTTCTCTGTATGTAAAAATACCATAAAAACATTTTTTTTTTTTAATAATGTCGTTTCATTTCCTTTTATTTCTTTAATTTCGAAAAGAGTTCATACTTTTTTGTAAAGGCTTATTCATAATTTTAATCGTAAAAATAAAATGAAAGATGTTTGTTTTTCTCCTCACTGACCTTTTTATGTTGGTTGTCGATCCGTCGTTGACCGCCCCCCTCCATGGCTTTGGAGCGAGTATTTTCGATCTTTTTTTTCACATTAAGTGTATGCATTGCGGTCGCAACATCACTATAATTCCTATTCCATGACACGATAGGAAAATGTCTAATTCTTTGCACAAGATTAGGGATTTTAAGCCACATGTTTAAGACACCAGAGGTAAATCAATGCGGGTGCAAAACAAAAAGGGGAATGTATTACAACAGCTTGTAATATTAATCCCGCACCAAACATTTACTTCCTTTTTTTTTTCAAGGTGTTTTGATTTTGTAACCAAAAATAAGTATGATATTTATATGATTTTTTTAATAATTAAAAGATGAAGCAAATGATATGACATTGCTAAAAAAAAAATATATATATATATATATATATATATATATATATATATATATGGTTATGAGTTGGTAGAGAATGTTGTGTGTGCATTTCAAACGACGACCACACGCGCCACGCACGTTTTTGAGGAGATGACGTCCGGACGACGAAAAAGTGTGACTCGAAGAAAAACTGCAGATGCAGTGCAGCCAGTCGAAAAAAAAAAGTTGTATTCCGTATAAAATGAAAATTTTGTTAATATTGAGAAATAATTTTGTTAGCCTAATATATGTGCAATAGTTTGTTTTCCTTTGTGTGGAACGTTCCACATGAGTTCGTCTTTCTTGACCCAGAAACATTTGAAAACAGGGAATGAAACGATCCCTTCTTCCTGATAGAACCATTTTAATTATATAAATCTAAATAATTAACCCTTTGTTTTTTTTTTTTGTTTGTCTTATTAAAAAACACACACACACAAACATTTGACCAAGTTTCCTTTTTTTTTTTTTTTTTAAATCAATATTAGGAATCCAATAACTTTATAGCTGCAAGCAAAGGAAAGGGTTAATTAATTGGTGCTTATGTATTTTTTGGCACCGCGTTATTTTGAAATAGTTTTTTCAGATTAAATTCAAGTTTCATGATATCTTTTTTGTAATTGAATTGTTAGGTAGAAACACAGAATAATTAGAAAACGCCCTCCCCTCCTCATGTTAAGAATGGTTTTCGAATTAATAATGTTATTTCAGCGCGGTACCAAAAATATATAAGTACCGGTTAATTTAAAGTTATGTTTACTTTTTAAGGGGTTACGGAATTATTTCGAAAAAATTCGTTAACTAATGATTTTTTTTTTTTAAATATTTCAAAGTATTTAACATAAAAAAGGGAATTTCTTTTTAAAAATATAATAACGCTGATTTAATAGATATTAGATGAAATATCTCTAAAAATGAATTCGCATTTTATTGAAACGTGTCCTTTAGAACAATTCCAATACAATGGCGATTTTACGATTTTTATATAAGTTATTGAGACAAAAATATTTTTGTTTGATGTTTCGAATTTTTTTTTTCTATTAGAATTGGATTAATCGGATAATTATTCTCATTTTGGTTATAATTCACAACTTTCCGATCGATGTAATCTCCGATCTTCCATCTTTTCAACTTGAGAATTTTTTTTAATATGTCGTATTCAGAAACAGACAGGACTTCAAACCTTATTTAATTCGATCGGACAGGAGAGCTAAAATTAGCTTTTTCTTACACCAGTAATATTGAAGCGGTTTGCTTCCAAAGTAGTTGCCAAATTTTATCCATTAGTTAAGTTCTGATTTTCAAAACGGTAGCAAGGCAAATTAATCAACTGTATTAATTTGTTTGATTTTTTATTTTATTTTACAAGTATTATTTTTTTTTTCCGATTATGTACAAATACTAATTTGTATTTATGATTTTTGCGGATTAAGTTAAACTTTTAAAGACAATTTCTCCCGTAGTATTCTATAGCCGTTTAAGTTCATTGAAATGCGAAACAAAATCTTTATTCATTTGATAATTTCGACACAAATTTATTTATCTTTTAAATGTGACCGTAAAGAAAAGAAAGCACAGAAGAAATCAATTTAAAAATAAATCGCAACTTGTTTGAAACCAAGTAGGTTCTTCTAAAGAAAGAAACATTTGAACAAATGCTAAATATTTGTCCAGGAAATAAAATAATATTGCGAAACAAAACAATATTAAAATCAAAATCGTAATTGAATTAGAAAACAATGATAAATAATAGTTAATAAAATCTCCTTTTTCAAAATCAATATGTAAATTAGTCAACCATGCTATTGATATCACGTGTTAAGTAGTGTGTTGTGTCGATTCTGTAACATGTCATTTTTACTGTTAATGCGAAAAATGTCTCCAATTTTGAATTGTATTCATTTAGATTAGCTGTATTATCATGATGTTTGATTCATAATATATTTCATTTTTATTAAAAGAAATTTTCTTAACCCTGCCACAGATCCTAGTGCCCATAATTCTGGTATTTAAAAATGCAAATAATGCCGGGTTTGTTTTACTGTACACATAGATTCGAAAAAGTTGTCACAAAACAAATATAGAACAAATAAATGTTATCAAAGGCGAGATGTTACTTTTCTACCCAACTGGATATGTTTTTAGTGTTTATATTTAATGTAACATGTTTATTCAGCTCAAAAAACATACAGTGTTTACCGATATATTGGAAAATTTAAAATGGCAGCCGACTCTTTCTCGGAGACGGTAAGTTTGGGAAAAGGAGTTATAAATGAAAAAACAGTCAAAATACTGTTAAAAACCCGCCGAATATACGTCAGCCTATGTCACAGTAACATATATTGAGCGAGTTTCTAACAGTATTTTGTCTGGTTTTTTATTTTCCTAAACTTACTGCCTGAAAGAAAGAGTCGGCTGCCATTTTAAATTTTCCAATACAGCGGTAAACACTGTATGTTTTTCGAGCTGAATAAACATGTTACATTAAATATAAACACTAAAAACATATCGAGTTAGGTAGAAAAGTAACTTATCTTGCCTTTGATAACATTTATTTGTTCTATATTTGTTTTGTGACAACTTTTTCGAATCTATGTGTACAGTAAAACAAACCCATAATGCCATTAAATATTATACAACATTGAAAAGAATTTTAAGAAAATAAAGTTTTTTTTTTAATGTCTCTTTTCATAAGATGGAAATTACTGACAAAATATCGTTAATGAAATCATATATATCAACATTATTAGTTTTCTATTGGAGAAGAAGCCATGTCCAATATTATGTTAATGGCAATTAAATACAACCTCGGAGGCATTGTAAATTTTACACATTTGAGTTGTAAAAGATGTCATGTTTCAGATTATGTATAGAATAAAGAATTAAGTTTTATTAATATTTGAAATTTATTTAAGGTGCCTCTACAAAATAGGATCTATATCGACACAAATGTTTCTGATTTATGAACAGGCCAAAAACAACCAAAGCAATTTACAAGCTGAAAGCAGAAAAAGAAAATGTATGTAAAAGGCTACATTAAATATCTAAATGGTTAAAAAAAAAATTCATTTTCACTCCAAAAAATAAAGTTAAAAAAACTTTCTCTCAAAAAAAAAAGAAAACTAATACTATTGCTTCAATTTGTGATTTGAAGAAAATTATTAAAACCATTCTTAACATTGATCCAAAACTTGCAGATGAAATAATTTTAATTTTTAACTGATTTTTTTCAGAGTATAGAAGCTGGATAATATTGTGAAATAAAATGAATAATGTATAAAACTATTTTCTTTTAAAAATAATGTAGAAAACTATTTTCTTTTAAAAATAATGTTTTTTTTTTTTGTTTTTTTTTATTATTATTACATTTTCACCCCCAAACAAGGCACATTGCCACTTTGGTTTAGGGGGCTACTATCAGGGGAAACATCTACTGGGATACTATGTAGGGATTTGGGCAGCGAGATGTTGGTTCATGCTGCACTTGAACTTATGCATGTCAGTACAGTTGGGGAAGCAGTGACCTGGAATGGAATTCCAAAGTCTAGCAGTTCTGGGGAAGAAACTACTGGAGTAGAAAGATCTTTTACATCTAGGGATCTCTACAGTGTGGGGGTGGGATTTTGCAGCTTGTCGGGTCTCTCGAGGGTGTTTACGTTGTGGGGCCACAAGCGCTTGCAGTTCATCAGAGCATTCACCATTATAATACTTGTAGAACAGGCAGAGGGATGCAACGTTTCGACGATGGGACAGAGGCTGAAGCTTAGATGCCAGTTTAGGGGCTATCAGATTTGCGACTCTCTTTTGAACCCTGTCAAGGAGCGAGAGACTAGTAGCCGATGCACCAGCCCAAATATGACAGCAATACTCCATACATGGGCGAATAGTGGCCTTGTAGAGGTACAGGATACTTTCGGGTGTTAGAAGTTTTCTAGCACGGTAGAGAGAGCCCACCTTCCTCGCAGCGGCCCTGGCAATGCTCTCGATGTAATTGTTCCAGCTCATGTTTCCTGTGAACGTTAGGCCAAGGAGCTTGAGAGACGTACTCTCAGATAAAGAGTCGTTGGCCATTGCTATAGGTGGTAGAGAAGGTTTCTTGTAATTATTGAATGAAACCGGTTTTGTCTTAGTGGCATTGAACGTGACCATCCATTTTTGTCCCCATTCCACTACTGATTGGAGGTCATCCTCTAGTGTTTCTGCCATTACTTTAGATATATGTTCGTTTGTTTTCCTGTCGTGCCTGCTATAGAGTGTGGTGTCATCAGCATATATCCCCATCTCAGAGGCAATTTTGTCGGGGAGGTCATTTATGAATATCAGGAACAGCAGAGGTCCAAGGATAGATCCCTGGGGCACTCCCGCATTTATATCATATTGTTTAGATGTACGACCGTCGAGGACAACCTGGATTTTTCTCTTATCTAAGAAGGATTTAATTATGTTAAGTATTCTACCAGTGATACCGTATGATCTAATCTTCCTGAGGAGACCCTCATGCCATACCCTGTCAAAAGCCTTGGATATATCTAGAGCTAACTATTTTCTTTTAAAAATAATGTAGAAAACTATTTTCTTTTAAAAATAATGTATAAAACTATTTTCTTTTAAAAATAATGTAGAAAACTACCTTCTTTTAAAACAGATTTTCAAAATAGTAATCTTCCCTTTTTGGTAAATTAAATCTTAAAAAAAATCAAAAAAAAATCCCTTTCTTTACAAAGCAGTAATTGAACATCTCCATTTAGAAGATCTTAAATGACAAAGCAGTTATTGAATATCTACCTTACTTTGACATTTACATCATAAGAAAAAGAAACATACACACAAAAATGATAGCTGATTTATCTGCTTAGAGTCACGTGAAATGGGACTAAATCTATTATATCTATAAAAGTGAACGTGTCTGTCTGTCTGTGTACATTTTCCTACACTATAACTCTGTCAATTTTAAGTCTACAGACTCGAAATTTTATATACAGGGTACTGTGATTTGGAAAAATCGATGTGATCGGTTTTCGGCCAAAAATTTGGCGATTAAGGGGTCAAAGTTCAACGATTTGACCTTTGAAAACTCTACCAAACTCCTCCGACAATTTTTGGTCTAAACACTTGAAATTTTAGATATAAGTTCCTTGGACATGGATCTAACTTAATAACTTGATTTGAGCCCAAAAAATAAATTTTAAGGGGTCATAATAAGGGTCAAAGTTAAAAAAATTGACCGCTTTTTTCTTTTTTTTTTCTCAACGTACACCTCCAAATACCCGGGCAACGCTGGGCACCCATGCTAGTTATTTTTATTTATGCTTAACATTTTGTCTGACCAAATTAGTCTAGATGTTTTTTTACATCATTGACATTTGTGCATTATGAAACTAAAATAAAATTTTATAATGCACAATCTGATTTTTATTTCCTGAAAAATTTGGAAATATTGGCTTCAAATCTAAATAAATATATATATATATATTGTACATCAATATGAAAAATAAATCTTTATTTTATTAATGTATTTATTTTTGTATTTTAAATTTAATCAGTTCTTTTATTTTTTTTTCAGAAATAACGGTGTTAACATTTTAACTAATGAACCATGGGCACCAGGAGGTTATACAGCTTTCAAAATTTTAATGTCAGCTCGATTATGCGCTGCCCTTTGGAATGGGATCAATGATTGCGATGAGACTTACAATTATTGGGAACCGGTAAGCAATTCGAATGAGATGCTTTACAAGAGTAAAATATAATCAATAATCATTTCAGGTGGTGGGGTAAGTCTAAGGTGCTTGTTTGACTTGCTATCTCACTTTTAATGATTTCTTCTAGATTGTAGAAAAATACATGTTTTATTTGCTAATAAGTGGATGGAATTACTTATATTTAGATATATAAATGAATACATATTGGTTTTTATTATACAGTGGAGAATGATTGGTAGAAGACCCTTGAATTACCTATGACATACCAGACAAAGATTAATATAAAAGAAACTTTCTTAGCGTATATGATGCTATCATCTATGCCTGGGTAATGTTGGGTACACCTAGTTAATATTTAAATATAAAAAGTTTCATATTAACGTCTGACCCTTGAACAAGGAAAAAGTGGCATTAAATGAATAGAAAATTATGTATGTACTTGTAAATATAAATGGGTTCCTCATTGTTTGGATAATTCTCTTGGATCTACAATTGTTGGATTTCATTTTAATGATTTTCTAAACTGATTATGAATACAATTGGGTTCCTCATCAACATGAAGCAGAATTTCCTATTAATTTTGAAAGTGTTGCTTTAAATTTATCATTTTATTATCAGAAATATATCTAATTTTATGCCATTTAAGTACCTCATTCAAATACGTTCATTTTATTTTATCTTCAGTTTTTGCAAATCCAGCAACGTAGATTTACATTGCTTGGTTATATGTATTATTATTCATCAGACTACTGTTCTCATTGTGAGTGTGATTTTCACAACGTTTCGGTCGATGTAACCTCCGACCTTCTTCAGGGTATCTTGTCGAACTCGGGAATTTGGGCGGAATTTCGAACGGAACCCTTTATTTACTTCACGGGGGTAGCGTGCTCTTGTTCCGTCAACCATGACTGGATAGAGGTCCTAAGTAATTCGCAAATGTATATTTGCGTCGCCCACACTGAGGATTGAACCTTCAATCTTCAGGAGAATATCATTTTTACAATTTCCCAGTACTCTAACCACTGTGCCACGGGTCCTTGCGGACAATTCTAGTACGTGAAGTAAATAAAGGGTTCCGCTCGAAATTCCATCCAAATTTCTGAGTTCAACAAGATACACCTGAAGAAGGTCGGAGGTTATATCGACCGAAACGTTGTGAAAATCACACTCAAGATGAGAACAATAGTCCGATGAATGATAATACATATAAACAATCGTCATCTCAAAAATTCAGAAACGTCATTGCTTGGTTGTTTGCATATTAAATGTTTTAGAACAAATGAGGTAAGAAATACTGAAAAAAAAGGTAAGAGGATGGTTTAAATAAATGACGTAAATAAAGAAGAATGGGAAAACTTGGAAATGACAGAAAATTATAAAAGGTAAAAAATGGTTTTATTGTACAACACATTTCTATGAATGTAACAAAAAAAAAGCCCATCAATTGAAATAACAAAATTAACAACACTTTACAGTTTTTAAAGATTAAAAAAATGTTTAACAGTTTTTTTTTTTTTATTGTTTCATTTCAGACTCATTTCTTATTGTTTGGTTCCGGTTTCCAAACCTGGGAATATTCTCCTGTTTATGCCATTCGCTCTTATGCATACTTGGCTCTTCATACTTTTCCCATGCACCTCTACACGTTTCTTAATGTTAACAAAGTAAGTATGATTTTCAGCTTTGACTTTTTTTTTTTTTTTTTTTTGCATTAAAAATGTCTTTGAGAATCAAATTTGTAATTCATGTGTTACGGGTTAATTCGTATTTTAGTCACTTAAATTATTTAAAGTGAAATGGTGAGGGAACAACTCCAAACCATCTATATATTTAAAAGCGAAAATGTATGTATGTACGCTTTTCCTCAATGTCCACAAAAGGCTTCTTTCAGAGAAGCGCTCGCTCGCTTCACAACTTCTTAAAACTTTTTATATCATCTATAAATTGTAATATCTCGCAGTTAACCACGGAGCTCGCCTGTCTATTTAATTTTATTGACTTTCAAATGTTAATTATTCCACATTTCCCGCATCGGCATGCGTTACATTCGGTTTTCGGTATAAACAAAAAGCGAAACTCGACTCTAATCACAGGTCCAGGCGCCAGCTTCGGCGGCCCGACAAGATCAAAGTGCAAGTCAACGGAAAGCGCTCGAAACCCTTTGTTATCTCTCGGTCGGTTCGTCAGAGTTGTCCGCTGTCGCCCCTGCTTTATGTCCTGGTTTGGAGCCTCTTCTCCGCAAGCTGAGACATGGGGAGGCAAATTCGGCCCTGCGCAGAATGGCTCTGCCTGGCGGCTCAGCTGCCAAGGTATCCGCGTTTGCCGATGATGTCACGATCTTCGTGTCGGGCTTCAGAGACATTGAGGTCGTGTCGGAGGCACTCACACAGTACGAAAGAATCACGGGGGCCAAGATAAACCGCAACAAGTCGGTAGGATTGCGGTTGGGCGCATGGAGTGGCAACGCAAACCTCCCTGCGCCCTTCAGCTGGACAGATGGCCCAGTCCGGATCCTCGACGTGTGGTTCGGACCGGGTCTCCAGCTTGACAAGAATTGGTTGGAGGTACGGTCAAAGGTGGAGGCTGCAGTCAATTCGTGGCTTCCTAGGAAACTTTCCTTAAAGGGTAGAGCTGAGGCGTGCGCCACTTACGTCTTTCCTCTCATCCTTTACCGACTGGCTGTACTTCCCCTGCCTGCACAACACCTAAAAGCTCTTGTCGAACTCTTGTCCTCGCTCCTTTGGGACAGAGGAAGACACTGGGTGAGCAGACAGGTCTGTATTCAACGTCCGTGTGAGGGAGGCTTGGGAATGCCGGACTTGAAGTGTCATCGAGATGCTGAGAGGCTGGCCTTCCTGAGCCACTATATGCAGGATGACCAACCGTGGCACCCCGTGGTTACTGCCGCCTTCCCCGACCTCGTTCTCGACCCTTCCATCGAGAGCCGTCGCAGGCCGCGGGGAGAATCTGCCTACATGAAAGAGTGCCGAGCCGCGCTAAAACGACTACCAAGGTCCAGTGACCTTGTGACTGCTACCCGTAGGGAACTCCACAGGGATCTAGTGAAGGGGGCCGCTGACGACCCGCTATGCGCGCGTTTGGGGTGGCAGCAGAGTGAGATCCGCTCCGCGTGGAGCTGGGCGCCAGGTTCGAGTCATCTGAACAATTCGGAGTTCTCTCTGACCTGGCGATTGGCCCGAAATGCACTTCCACTCAACAACATACAATGCAGTTCCGGGTTTTTGGAGTCGCCTGATTGCCCCCGTTGTGGGACAACGGCCGTAGAAACTACGGATCACGCTTTCTTCGATTGCCGCAAACTCCGCCAGTACTGGTCGTATGTCAGCGGAGTGACGGCTCGCATCGATCCTGAGCATCCTCGCCCAATTACTGTACCGCCGTGGGACCGGGAAAGACAAATGGTCTACGTTACGATCCTGGCCGTGGCGAGAATGGTGATTTGGACGTCGCGTCTGCAAGGTTGCCGGGGGGTGTTGTCTTTTTCTGATCAAGATCTGATCGCGTTCTTTAAACACCAACTACGGGTGAAGATCAGATGTGATAGAAGAAGGCTGCATCGCGCGGCATTTGACAGAAGATGGATACATGTGGCAAGTCTGTGTGTACGAAGAGGAGCCAAATTTGAATACGTGTTCCCCGCCTAGGTGTGGAACGCGCAGTTCTGTAAAGTAAAATTAAACAAGTAGTCTCTCAGCTAGCTGAGTGTGTGTTCCATCCCTCCCCGATTAGGAAGCCTCCAAGATCCCCATCCCCTCTTACCTGCAATTTTTGTTTTCACCCCTTCCTCTAAATTTTACCCATCTTGGAGAAAAAGAAATACAAACTAACCTCCATCCCTTACCCCCAAAAATTTTCTTTTCTCCATTCACCCCCATCTAGAGGGCATCCCCACCTAGAGACTGACCCGCAGAAGCGAGGTTCCTTTTACAAACCTAGTGGAACGGGCAGTCTATCAACTAGACGGGGTTGGGAGGGTCCTACTAATCACCTTTTGTTTTTTCTTCCCCCGCCCTCGACACAAATGAATTATTGTACCATTTTATTGTTATCTTTTTTGTTTTTACACGTCAATAAAAAATGTTTTAAAAATTGGGAGTTACTAGGACGTTCCCAATATGAAAGGGTGAATGCAGTATTATGGTGAAAGAAGATACTAGCTGGGAGAAACTTTTGACTTTGTTTAGTTCTGGAGTGACAAGGATGACCAACGACCCCCAAAATCCCCCCTTTTGAGTTGGCCATGTGCCTAAGTTTTTTGTTCATCATTGATTTTGACTGTATTTTTTTTTAACATGAATAAAAGATTTAATATCTCAAAGTGTAGTATCTGTTCCGACAGATGCTGCAAGCTATGACTAGCAAAGACCATATGTGGGGTTAACCCCACATGTCTGACCTTGGTCACTGAGGAGGGGCGACCCTTCATACCAACAGTTACTAATCCAGCTCCCATTTCCCACCTCTCGGGAGCTGGTCCCCCCTTTCCCTCCCCCCTCCCCCTATCTCCACATTAAAAAACAGCCTTGTGCCTAATTTGCTCAGTGGGGAAGCAAATAAACCCCACAGGCCCAGAGCCAGTGGTCTCTAGAGAGCTAAGTAACGTTTGGTCAATGTCGACTTCGTCATATCAGACGGTAGCTTTCATTTCGAAACGAGGGAGCGGGTTTTTAAAAACAAATAAACCGATTTATTGACCTCATTAAAAACTGTCCCGCACAAAATGCTAACTGCTGAATAGCTATCGCCGTCACGTCAATCAAAAACGCGCACCTGTTTTTTTTTTTGTTGTTTTTTTTTTCACACTTTACTATTTTCCAACTGCGCGTCGTCAAGGCTTTTTTTTTAACGGGCACCTGTTTTTTTTTTTTCACACACACCTACAAACACCCGGGCAACGCCGGGTACCCCTCGCTAGTCTATATATATAAAAGGCAAAATGTGTGTGACCATTTCGTGTATGTCTTCAAAACGGTCCTCTCATGACGACGACCGGTTCTACGCATGCGTCAGATGACGTCATGACCTGATTTACTTTAAATAGTTGAAGAACTGACTAAATTTCGTATACGTCGTGTTAGCTCAGTTGGTTAGCGCGTTAGTTCGTTATCTAAACGTTTTGGGTTCGAATCGTGGTGTGAGATGTCTCCTTTTTTTTTTTTTTGATTTTTTAAATTTAAATATTGAACCAGTGTTATTTAAGCCATTTTTCACGTAACGTTTGTTTTTCTGTTTTTTTTTGTTTTTTTTACTTCGCTTATCCACCCCCGACCACACACCCCAAAACACCCAGGTCCCCACCAATTTTTTAAATTTTAAATCGAAACAGGCTTATTTAAGCCATTTTTCACGTGTTCGTTTTTCTGTTTTCTTTTTTGTTTTTTCGATTTTTACATTTAACATTGTTTGTTTGCCTTACGTTAGTTTTTTTTGTGTTTTTTTTTGATGTTTTGATTCCTCATCTGCCCCCCTCCCCCGTGCGCTTAAGTTTTAACGTTCGTTTTTATGTTTTCTTTTTTTACTTCGCTTATAACAAACAAACCTGGTCATTGACCTCATTTGCTGAATAGCTATTGCTTACGTCGTCGTCGTAACTCTCTACGACTTCCGTGCGGGCACCTGTCAATTTGGTTCTTACTTAAATAAATTCAAACATCTTTCAGTAACTCATTCTGGCTGGCCATACGGTTCATGTTTTTTTCACATTTTATTTTCAAACTTCGTCTCAGGGCTATGGGTTTGATTCTACTCCAAGTTTCTTTTTTATTTAAGAGCACACACACCTCCAAGCACCCAGGCAACGCCGGGTACCACCGCTAGTCATATATAAAAACCAAAATAGATATTTTACGTCAATAATCAAACAATGCTGGGTGAAGGCAAAAAAAAAAAGTAATTTTTGGTAGTTTTGGCATGAAAGCAAAATTATTTTCGTTTATAAAGTGAATAAATTATTCAGTATCGAATGCTTCAACATACACATCAATATCATGAATGATAAAAAACAGATGAATGAAAATGACAAGCAAAAGAACTTGATAGTCTTTTTAGTTTTTGATTAAAAAATATATTGTCTTTTCAGATTTTCTTGTTTTACTTTCTTCGATGCCTTCTCGGAATTGCCTGCGCACTAGCAGAGCTTTATTTTTACAAGTAAGTTGCTTTGAATATTACCCCACCACCTGAAATGACATTATTTTGATTCTTCGAACTACTGTTCTCATCTTGAGTGCCATTTGCACAACACTTTGGTCGATGTAACCTCTGACCTTCTTCAGGTGTATCTTATCAAACTCAGGGATCTTTCTATCCAACTTGAGAATCTGCACGGAATTTCGAATGGAACCCTTTATTTAATTCACAGAGGTAGAATGTTCTTGTTCCGCCAGCCATGACTAAGTAATTCACAATTGTGATTTCAGTCACCCACACTGAAGACTGAACCTTCAGAAGGTCACTTTTACAACTGAATTTTTTCAGGTACTCTAACCACTGCACCACAGGTCCTTGCAGACAATTCTAGTATGGATTTTAGAAGCTTTTAAGCCTACTTTATTTCCAGATGCAAATATCACTATTTATTATTACATATTACTATATGCGTGTATATATATATATATATATATATATATATATATATATATATTTTTACATGATTTGTTTTTACATTTATTCAGTCTATTTCACACTTTCAAAAGACATTTTCAACTAAAAGTTCTCATATATATTTGTCTTTTGAAAATATTGTTTGGTGCTTGTCCCCATAAAAACGTATGATGTATGTATCCATGGCGCAAAGAAAATATGCACCATAAATTATGTCTGTTGATCAAGTAGTTTTATTTTTAAATAAGAAATCAACTTTTATAACTAACAAGTGACAATCTTGCAACACCATTTTGAAAACAGTCTGAAGGAACAAGGGATACAGCTTCAAATAATTCAAACTTTTGCAAGATTTTAGAAAGTCATTCTTAATATGAGGAAAGATGATATTGTAAAAACTAAAATTCACTTAAAAAAGATTCTCATTATAAAAATAAAACTACTTGATCAATTTAAGTAATTTTTATTATACAATATTTTCTTTCTATCACGGGTACATACATCTTACAGGTTCTTCTTTATTTTTGTTTTTGTTTGGAAAAGTGCTCATTATTCCCCTCAATACTGTTTCAAATACTAAACATATTTAATTATTTATAAAAATAAATGTTTCATTGCATCAGTTTTTAAATATTTACTACTGACTTTAAAGTTTTCATACATTTCCAATTTTCTTTTAATCATTTGGACTGAATTTGATAATTATTCAGTAATAAATTTAACATTTCAACAATTAGAATTGTAATAATATAACTATATGAGTATAATTATTACATTCTTTAATTTCTGCCATTGAAAAAACAATGTGTGCAATTTCTACATTTTTGCATCAATACCACTGAATGGTTCAAAGCAGCAATTGAAGCACAGAAGTTCTATAGCAAACCCTACTCTCCCTAGTGGTTTACTTCTACTTGCGCAGATACCATTGCTCAGAGGCAACATATATACCGCAGATTTATCCGTACAATTTATCTAGTACAAACAGACAAAAGTTTATAGAAGCTGGAAGTAATTGTAAGAAAAAAGTAGCGACAGCTAAGAGAAGGCTTTTGACAGGGTGTGGCACAATGGTCTTCTCATGAAAATCAGATCCTATGGTATTACTGGGTTAATACTCAGCATAATTAAATCCTTCTTAAATAAGAGAAGAATCCAGGTTGTCCTCGATGGCCGTACATCTAAACAATATGATATAAATGTGGGTGTACTTCAGGGGTCAATCCTTGAACCTTTATTGTTCCTTATATTCATAAATGACCTCCCTGATAAAATAGACTTTGAGATGGGTATATTTGCTGACAACACCATGCTCTATAACAGGCATGGGGGGAAAAACAAATGAACACATACCAAGGCAAAGGCAGAAATTCTAATGGAAGACCTCCAGTCTGTAGTGGAATGGGGTCAAAAATAGATGGTAACGTTCAATGCTGCCAAGACTAAGCTCGTTTCTTTTGATAATTACAAGAAACCTTCTCAACCATCAATAGCTATGGCTAAAGATACATTACCTGCAAGTACTTCATCAAACTCCTCGGCTTAACATTCACAAGTAAATGAGTTGGAACAGATACATCGAAAGTATTGCCAGGCCTGCTGCGAAGAAGGTAAGTTCTCTCTACTGTGCTAGAAAGTTACTTATGCCTGAAAGTATCCTGTACCTTTACAGAGCTACCATTCGCCCATGTATAGAGTATTGTTGTCACATTTGCGCTGGTGCATCTGCTGCTGCTGGTCTCTCACTCCTGGACGGGGTTAAAAAAAGTCGCCAACCTTATAGGTCCTGAACTGTTACCTAAGCTTCAACCACTGTCCCATCGATGAAATGTTGCATCTCTCTGCCTGTTTTATAAGTATTTTAGTGGTGGATGCTCTAACGAACTACAAGCTCTCATACTCCCTCAATGTAATTTTCTCTGACAAGCAGCAAAGTCCCACCCCTTCAAAGTAGAGATCCCTAGATGTAGGAGAGCCTTCTACTCTAATAGTTTCTTCTCCAGAACTGCTTCCCCAACTGTACTGACATGCAGAAGTTCAAGTGTAATGTGAACAGAACTCCCTACATAGTATCCCTGCTACTTATGTCTTAATAGTAGCCCCCTACATCAAAGTCTCACTGCACATTGTTTGGGATGAAAATATAATTAAAAAAAAAAAAATATATGCAAGATCTTCATTGTTTAAAAATAATACTAAACGTTTCCCTAACACAAATAATAAAAAAATGTCTTATTAAAAGTCCACAGTGAAAGTTACAATGAAAATTTTTTATAATTTGAAAGTCTGTTTATTTTCCATCTTTTTTAGAGGAGTATGCAAACAGTTTGGTATGAAAATTGCTCGTCTGATGTTATGGTTAATGCTGTTTAGCACGGGCATGTTTATTGCTTGTTCTTCATACCTTCCCAGCAGTTTTTCCATGTATCTTACTATGGTTGCAATGGGAGCATGGTTTAATAACAATACTTCAGTAAGTTATTTTTTGGCATACATTTTCATAGTTTTGCTTTTTAAATGTTTCATAGATTAAAGAAAGGGAAATGTCATCAGTTATAATCATCTTGTGATTCTGTATTTAACATGAACATAAAAATGTTATGATTATGGTTAAAGTTTTTCTTTACCATCTATCATTTTGATACGTCATTGTTTTCATTAAATATCCATTCTATTGACTTCTTTGAGCATTGGAAGAAAATGGGATCTTTTTATTGTAAACTAAAAAATTGAAAAGGCAAATTGGATGGCTTTTTCCGCAACTAAAATCAAACTCCTTATGTATTTTGTATTTGACAAATTGAAAACATTTCAAGAAAAGAATTTAAGAAATCAGACACTGTTTTAGAAAAACAAAGTTTATTGTCGGTTTCTTTTATTCAACAGAGAGCGAATTGCTGTCCTAAAATATCTATGACATCAAATTGACATAATGTAGCTAAAAAAATTGTTTGTATTTTCTGTTGACATCAAATAGCTTTCCTCATTAGCAATAGATTATTCATTTTTGTCTATTATTCCACTACAAAAAATTTTAATTCAGTAAATTGTAATCTCACTAGTTTACTGTTGGTGTCAGGATATTTGAATAAAGTTCTATTAACACAAATGTAATATCTCTGTCACTTTTACTACGAATCTATATAATATGAATAGGTTTCTTTTTTTTTATTTTTCATTTTCCAAGAAAATGTTTCAAAATTATTTGAGAGAAACAGTAAAACAATCATTGCTAACAAAAATATTCAACTACTAGCAGGGTTATCCGGCATTGCCCGGAGTTTTGGAGGGGGGGGTAAAGAATAAGCAAAATAATAACCCTGTTTCAAAAAAAAAAAACGATGTTAAACTTCTTAAAAAAATGGTAATTAAGCAACGTAAAAAGTAAGCATGGGATAAGAATTAATGTTTGTGGGAACGTCGCTATTGGTTAATTCCGTGGCGCGTTTCACCAAATAGGAAGCATAAAACAGAAAGGCACGGCAAAATTCCATTCCAGGTTTTTTAAGCAACTACAAAGTACAGAAAACCGAAAACGGCGTTCCTTCGTAAGTGGCCCTTGTGAATGATCCCGTAACAGTGTAAGTGGTGACAGAGGGTAGAAGGAATTAATTAGAGAGAAAAGATTTTACTGCTTCCATTGATTTTTAACCGATTTTGGCAGTGAACTCTCAGCAGAAAAAATATAGGAATCTACGATTATCGAGGAAGTGGAGAGGTAATATGCCTATAACACACCTCAGATATTGTGCTGCAGTTTGTGCATATTACATTTGCATGAAATGTCTTGATTTTCAATCCTATTAAGGTCAAAATCAGAGGGGAAAAACGAGTTCAGTTTATATATATATATAGGGATAAACAGATAGTGTGTACTTTTCTTATGATTCACATCAACAGATTTTCCCAAATTGAATATGATTGTTCTGTTTTTAATTATTTCTTTGTTAGAAATTATTGTTATACAAAGTAATAAGTTGTGCTGTATTTCATTTCAGATTGCTATTTTGTCTATTGCTGCCAGTGCAATTATAGGTTGGCCGTTTTCTGCTGCACTTGGGTAAATTATAGTTTGTATTTACTTTACTCTCTTATTCAACTATAACAATCATTTGACTGTGACAATCATTCAACTATGCCATAAGTTCTATAAAAACCATACTAGTGACCATTCCAGCTTGGAGCCTATCCTCTATGTATTTTCAATATTTGGCATATGTACGACTCACCAACCCGAAATCTCTTCTAAAAAAAAAAATTGTCGATTTTACGTAGAGATGGAGGGAGAAAAAGAGCAGGTGGATGGCACAAAAGAATGAACTCTCACAAGGTTCAGTTCTGGCCTCCATACTGTTCAACATATATACAAATGGCATGTGATATTCCTCAACATCAACAGGTTCATTTATGTGGACGGCATATGCCTTGCAACCGAATCAAATGATTTGAAAGTTATTGACGATCAGTTGATGAAATAGGGCAGATCGATTTTGGAACCCCGGTGAGGCAATGGTGATGATAGTTGGGGTTTGACATAAAAAAGACCTACACGAAATATTTTTTTCAAAATCGTTATCTTCGCTTGAGGAAATGACTTTAAAAGTTGAAAAATTGAAGTTATTAAAGGTTTTTCAGTTAATTGCCAAGAACGTCCTGTCATCAAAACAAACCGTACTGTTTAGAAAATGGAATCATTATTTAGAAAATTTTAAACTACATTTTTAAATAAAATGAGTGAAGATAATGAATTAATAAAATAAATATTAAGTGTAAAGGCAAAATTATGTTTTTTAAATAATAGCGACCAAAGTTTGCTTTTTCATTTCAGGAACTTTTTTGGAGCGGAAACATTTTAGATTTCACCGTCGTAAAACACGCTTGTTATTGATATTGAAAAAGAACGTTTATTATTTAATTTGAAAACATTACGATTTAGGCTTAATTATTTCGAAAGGAAAAACGAAAAAGACTTGTTTAAAATATATATTATTATATTTCAAGTGTCTGCAGTGAATTTAAACATATTCGTTTTATCTTTTTTAATTTGTTTTTCTATTAGGTTGGTGCAAAGATAATGGCATATTTTTGACGTTCAAACGAATGTCAAAAACATTATTTTGGCACCAACCTAATATTTCACATAAAATTCTATTTGAAATTTTTATTAAAATATGGTAATACTCCAGTTTTATATTTAAAAAAAAAATAGTCCATGCAATTTTTTTCTACACATTCTTTATGAAACATAACCATGTAAATTTTCAAGTTGTTCTATTTCATAAAAAAAATACTTTGCAGAAAATTAGTGTCAAATTTTTATTTCTTTTATTTTCAGGGAGTAATTGTTTTTAAGCTGTATTTTTCTTCTAAAATTATAGTTTTAAAATCAGATAACCCACAAAGATTAATACGAGTAAATAAGGAAACTGCTTTAAAGGTTTTCCTTATTTGTGCATCTATGTTATTGTGCTAAAATAACTTTATTATTTAGAAAACAATTCTTAACATGGGGAAGATAAGAAGTTGTGTTGTAACTATTCTGTACTTTCACCTAAAAATTTAATAAACAAAAATTTCATAAAAATTAAATTTAACTTGAAAATACTATTAAAGATAGCATGGTAACATAGATGCACAAGCACTGGTTTTTCACACTCTAAACGCTTGTTTAAAATGGCACAGCGACAGCAAGAATGAATCTCTTTATGAGTAAATTCATGTTATCGAAGGAGGAGCTAAAGTCTACTAAAGATGTCTAAACTAAACACTAATATGCCTCTGATTTGGTTTTGTCCTCTCTCTTCAATACATCTTATGCAACTCTACAAAGTTTTTCATTATTTCTTATAACTAGCACTTACTTTTTTACATATGAAACTGGAAGATAGCCTAAAACAGTTTCCTTCAGTTTTAATCCATTTATTTATTTTACTTTTCAGATTAGAATGTCAGTAAAAGCACAACGTTCAGTTTTAACCCATGGTTCACAAAATTTGCTGGTCCACCTTGTCGTTTGGATGAAACAGCACCTCCAACTTCACAACAAGTCATCCAGTTTAGTTATTTCCTCGAAACCAGTTATCGCCACTTAAAAAATAGTGGGATTTCTATGTTAATTGCTAAGGAATTAATTAGTATTTGGCAATTGCCCTTGTTAGGGGAACGTTATATAGGACAGAATGTCACTATATTTTGCTATAAGAGGGCCAAACAGATTGACAGGAAATCTCTTGCAGCAACCAAAGTGAAAAAAATGAAGGAACAGCTAGACAGATTGTTTGATATGTTTTCTTGTAGCTGTAAACTTCCTGTCTTGAGACGTGATGACTTTGCAGTAAAGTGTAAGACAGGAAATTGTCAAAAAGGCATAGAGTCTACACTTGTCCTCTTAACAAGGAGGTACAATTAATTCTATAGATTCACCTGCAATTATGTTCCTTTTTTTGTGAAAAATAAAATAATATATTGGTATTTATTATGTAATCTGGCTCTATTATTAACCATGCAAATTTTGCAATTTTCAGGTTCCACTAGAAGAAGTGCCATTTAGAGCAATTTTTAAATTAATTGATGGAACAACAAAAAGCCTAGCAACATTTACTGGTCCTTTGGGAAAACTTTGTATCAATAATTATCAAGATTTGCCTCAAGTAGAATTCTAAAAAAAAAATAGTGTCCCTCCCGATCATCATTATCTCACAGCAGAAGAAACAAATAATTTAAGTGTGAATACCAGAGTCTACTTTTTGAGAGTATGCTGTTGGCATTTCTCAAGAAGATAAACTAAGATATGCAGCTTAGAAAATTGGGCCCTTGAATCAAGCAAGATAACTTAAGCCACAAGGTTATTGTGTTTATGGACCAGAGGTGTCTATCCTCAAACACTATGATAAATTAAACATTCTGGTCAAATTTATCATCCAAGTGTATGCAGTTATTTGGTTTAAGATCCAAACCGACAATAATTTTTTTAACTAACGGTATATTTTAATATGATTCAGAGAACAAAACAGTTAACTGAAACCCAAATTAGTTTTAAACTGTTCCAAATATAGCGCTTTTGCACTACTTCCGGAAAATATAATATCGATGCTAAACTCAGATGAATTGGATGTAGAAGAGGTCATTCAAACGATTTTGTCCATTAGGTAAATAAATACTTATCCATTAAATTTTATTAGTTTTCTCAATTTACCCAAACAATAGTCAGTTTTATTCATATTTCATCACAAAAATATAAAAAATAAGTGTTTTCAAATAATTGTTTTTTGTGTTGTTTTTTTTCCGAAAATAGTGAACAACTCAAAAAAAAAGATTGAAAAAGATTACGGCTATCAATTTTGAAGCCAAACATTGGTCAAATTTGATTGATTTTTCTAAAAAAGTTATATATAGGCAGAAAGCAAGACATAGATACATTATTATAAAGTCATCGTGCCAGCAAATTAGACCTTCATTTTTCTTGAAAAGAAATTATACAGAACAATATAGTTCTATTATAACAGTTTATATTATTGCGTTTAATAAAAAAATTAAAATACATGGTTCTGTAACTTGTATCAAGTTACAGAATTACAATATAGTGTAATACATCTCCACATATCTTTTTAGATTGTGAAATTTAAAAGACTTAGTTGCTAATTAGCTTTTTTTACAATTTTTGTTTAATCAATGCAGTAAAAGTTGAGATATTTTGCTAGTTGTGATTCATAATTAAAATTATAATTCATGTATTTATTTTTCTTTCAATGTATCTCATATGAATATATCAATTTTAATTGGATTTTTTATAAAAATAGTAAAATTTCAAAGTCAGTGTTGTGTAAAATGCTATGAAAATTAAGGATTTCTCAGCATTTTTCTACACGATTGTTAAAATTAAATGCTCAATTTTCTGTTCAAGATAGGAATCTGATTTTTGGTATCTGCTCTTATCACATCAAATCCCAGCTATCATCACCAGTGCCATGTTGATTTTCTGAAAAAAGTTGCAAATCGACCTGCCCTATTTATGCAAGCACTCATGTACTTGTCATCATATTATTACAAGTGGCATTTCAACCTGAACCCAGGTAAAACTAAGCTGTGTTCATTCCCTCTTCAGAACCACTAGCTCAAAGGATGCTCAATATCACCTGGAAAACAGACAACTCAATCTCAATGTGACACTCAACAGGACACTGTCATACAGAATCCATGTTGATAAGCTTCACAAGAAACGATAAACAAATAACAGCCTGCTCGCGACTCTGCCTAACAGCTCTTGGGCATCTAAGGCACAGATGTTATTCCTGTCAGTGTTATACTACTTATTACTTAGGAATATTCCACTCATGCTGCAATGGTCAACGTCGCGCTCAACAAAATATGCAGGATGATTACTGGCAACTTGAAATCAACCAACCTGCCATTAGTCTACAGGATGTCCAGAATCAGTCCATTACAGATTCCCCTGAGAGGCAATAGCTAGAGCATGATGAGCAGAACAGTGACAATTGGCATCCCCTATATGAGCACCAAGAGGTACTGCAGCTACTATTATTTTGCAAAAGCTTTGCCACTGTAACAGATCTCGGATGAACAACACCAGTGTCTTTCCGATTGTATTCGTGGAATGAGTCAGTCAAAGATGACAACAACGAGGCTTCCTAGCAGGCTCTGAACTACGCCAGAAAGTGGGTAGCACTAAACCGAACCCAAACGAAGGGACGGCCTGCACAAGTGAGGTTATGTACAGGATGCTTGATGTCTGCAGTGTTGTTGTGCAGACTATCACACACACCCTCACAGACTGTAAGTGAGGTATGTTCCAATGCCTCAGACCGTGCCCAACAATGGATCTTAAGATTGAGTGAAACGCTATGATGATGATTTGAGTTTCACGGCAACATATTCTTCAATCTATTCTAACATTGTCAAGTCAACATGTGAAAAGTATGTTGTTAAAAATTGTATTGATAACCATGACTACTGCAACAATAGTCGCTAGCAAAATACATTTGCAACCATTTTACTAAAAATAAAATGTTACTTTTTTTCTTTACAAGTCTTATTCTATCTATCAATTTGTTGAACATCTCTGAAATATACTGTAAAAAAATCCTAGTACATTTCTGTTTCATTTTGCAAGTGTAAAAGTATGTTTGTCCTACCTGTTTTTTATTGGACCCTTCCACATATGAAGTGTTGATTGGAATGATGTATAAATAATCAAATTGAATCTGCTTTATATCTCATAAAATGAGTCAAATATCAAATCTCATCCTATATTTGTATATCTTTATGTAATATTGTCAGATTTTGAATATTAATCCAATTGTATCTGTGTATTTGTATAAATGTTAAATTCATTATCTCTTTCAACTAGAATTTGGTTAGAATTTTTTTATTCAAAAAATGAAAATAGATTTAAATATATTTTTGCTGTAAATAAAGAAGGAATGGTAAAAAATAAAATGAAGTTTTAAGATTTTCATAATATGAATAATTAAATTTCATAATACAAATAATTAAATTTCATAATTAAGATAATTAAATTTCATAATAAAAAAAATTAAATTTTATAATTAAAATAAAATTTTATAATTAAAATAAAATTTCATAATACAAATAATAAAATTTCATAATTCAGATAATTAAATTTCATAATTCAGATAATTAAATTTCATAATACAAATAATTAAATTTCATAATTCAAATAATTAAATTTTATAATTAAAATAAAATTTTATAATACAAATAATAAAATTTCATAATACAAATAATTAAATTTCATAATAAAAATAAATAATTTTCATAATATAAATAATTAAATTTCATAATTCAAATTATTAAATTTCATAACAAATTATCAAATTTCATAACAAATAATTAAATTTCATAATACAAATAATTAAATTTCATAATTCAGATAATTAAATTTCATAATACAAATAATTAAATTTCATAATTCAGATAATTAAATTTCATAATACAAATAATTAAATTTCATAATTAAGATAATTAAATTTCATAATACAAATAATTAAATTTCATAATTCAAATAATTTTATAATTAAAATAAAAATTTTATAATACAAATAATAAAATTTCATAATACAAATAATTAAATTTCATAATAAAAATAAATAATTTTCATAATACAAATTATTAATTTTCATAATATAAATAATTAAATTTCATAATTAAAATTATTAAATTTCATAACAAATTATCAAATTTCATACCAAATAATTAAATTTCATAATACAAATAATTAAATTTCATAATTCAGATAATTAAATTTCATAATACAAATAATTAAATTTCATAATTCAGATAATTAAATTTCATAATACAAATAATTAAATTTCATAATTCAGATAATTAAATTTCATAATACAAATAATTAAATTTCATAATTCAAATAATTAAATTTTATAACACAAATAATTAAATTTCATAATACAAATAATTAAATTTCGTAACACAAATAATTAAATTTCATAATTCAGATAATTAAATTTCAACGGTAATTTGAAGGTATTCCAATTATAGTCCTCAAAAGACTTCAACCAGAACTTGCGCCCATCCTTACAAAACTGTTTAAACGTTGTCTTGGGGAGAATTGCTTCCCGTCACTCTGGAAAATCTCAGCAGTATACCCCGTATTTAAAAATTCAGGTGATCGCTCATCTCCCTCACAGTACAGGTCAATAAGTCTCCTGTGCGTCATGAGTAAGTTGCTGGAATTTGTGTTAAATGGAGAGGTGATCAACCATCTTAGCAAAAATAACCTTCTTAGTGACACGCAATATGGTTTCCGTTCTGCTAGAGCTACAGCAGATGTGTTTACAGTTATATCTCATAGGATTAGCGAATCTTTCGACGGAGGCTACCTTTCTAGGGCAATTGCTCTTGACATATCAAAGATATTTGATGGAGTATGGCATAGGGGTTTACTTCACGGGATCTCCAACTACGGTGTGGCTGGAAATATCTTCTCGGTTATTAAATCATTTCTCTCTGATAGGTTCATAAGAGTAGTGGTTGATGGGCAGAAATCAGAAGCTCTTAGTATTAATGCTGGAGTCCTTCAGGCTCCAACTCTCTTCCTGATCTATATTAATGATCTTCCAAATCACATCTTTACATCATTCGTAGACATCTATGCTGATGACACTACTATCTATGGTAGCACATCTAAGACCGTAAACGACCAAGTTCTCTCTCCTCTGATCTTGAGCAAGTTGTACAATGGGGAAACAGGTGGCTTGTTACTTTTAATGCATCTAAAACCAAGCTTTTATCTTTACATCATCAACGCTCTGATCCCCATCTGGAATCAATTGAAATGAATGGCTCTCGTCTTGGGGAGACCTCATATTTTAACAAGCTTCTGAGCTTGACCGTTACTCTTGATCTTAGATGAAACACATACATTAAATCCGTTGCCAAGGCTGCTGGAGGGGTGGTAGGATCCTTCTATCGATCCAGTAGATGTCTCACTGCTGATGCGGTTCTCTATCTACATAAGAGCCAGGTACGTCCAAGGATGGAGTATTGTTGCCACATCTGGCCAGAAGCTGCTAGGAAGGACTTATCCTGCCTTGACAGAGTTCAAAATAGACCGTAGCCTTGTGGGGGATATCCTTTTCTCTTCTCTGCAACCTCTTTCTTGCAGAAGAGATGTTGCGAATTTGTCTCTGCTTTATCGTTGTTTTCATGGCAGGTGCTCAGCAGAGCTTCATTCTGTGGTCCCTCCTCACCAAACTTTCACAAGAAACACCCGTCTAGCAGAAAACACTATCACTATTTTCCCCCACTCTTTATCTGTGCCTAAACCTAAGCATAGATTCCATGAGCAAAGCTTCTTTCTTGGAACTGTGCGCCTGTGGAATTGTCTTCCATTTTTCTGCTTTCCAGCTGACTGCAGTATGGTTGATGAGCCGTTCCATATTAGTTAACAAATTTACCGAATCTCCATTACTAACGGTTACTATATTGTCCAATTTCTACTGTACACTTCTTTAACCCTTATCCTCGAGTGGCCTCTTGGCCTTGATAAGTGGTGATGCCTATGTAAAAAAAACAAACAAATAATTAAATTTCATAATACAAATAATTAAATTTTCATACTACAAATAACGGTAACAAAGTTCAATTTTGATTTATTGTTTTTGGGGGTTTTTTGTCAAAAAATCTGTATTCATCAGTTTGAAACATTTTTCTTCATAAACAATTACGTTTGTTTTACATTACCTTTTTTGTTGGGGAGATGTTAAAGACATTTATTTTTCTTTCCTTTGAATTTTTTCTTTTTACATTTTTCATATGAGCATTTTCTCTTTTCTACTCATTTTTGGATTTTAGATTCCCGATTGCTTGTGATATTCTCTTCAGACATAAAAAAATCAAGCATTTCATTTATTGGTGTCTAATTGCTTTGCTTCTGTTTCTGGTAAGCACTTTTTATTCAAAGTTCTTTTGGGGTAGTAAAATGATTAAATTAAGATTTCCTAAAACTTCCTTTGAATTAATATGTAACAGTTAATCTAGATTTAGTTTTATCTTAGAACAAATTGGTTATCTATGATTTATTTTTATTGAATTGATTTCTTATTACTACTGATACCAATATTATATTTATTTTATACTCATATATTCAGCACATATTAATAAAACCAATAGTGTTTATTTTTCTCACTAGTAATAAATAGAAATGTCCTTCAAATATTATATTTTTATTTATTTTATCCACTAATGTATATATGTGTTAAAATGTACATTATAACAATGTACACTTTTATTTTGTATATTTCAGGTTCCAGTTGTCATGATTGACAGTTATTATTACGATAAATTAGTTATTGCACCATTAAATATCGTTTTGTATAACATCTTCACAGAGCATGGTCCCAATATTTATGGTAAGTATGACAATTTTAATAAAGCTGTTTTCTTTGCCTTAAAAGTGAACATACTTTTGTTTTTTTACTTGTAACATAAATTTTTAAAAATCAGTAACAAATGACTTTTTTTTTAAGAAGAAGCCTCTAAACTAAATTAGTGAATAAAATTTACATTATTCCAGTTATTATTATTTAAGTAAATACAAATAGGTACATTTTATTTTGTAAAAGAACTTAAGAATATTGTTGTTGATTTTTTAATTCATAGATTTGTTCAATAATTTAACTAGTTTTCTTGTTACTATTTAATTAAGTCTTGCAGAGGAAGCAAATCTGCAAAATGCACATATTTTCAATTGAATGTTATAACCTTGATGCTTACGTAAGAAAAAAAAACACTAGATGGAATTTATGTGTTTGATTTTCAACTTTATTGTTTTGTTTTTTTAAACGGCTTAAAAAAATTTTTACAACTACATGAAATACAAGAATGAATTAAATAAAAAGTAATTTTTATCTATTTTTTCATCATAGAATTGAATGGAAATTACCTTTTATGACAGGCTGTTAATGTGAATTGATATTGTTGCTAATTAAAAACAGCAATAAAGGGAAAGCACAGGAAATGTATTTATAAAGAACACACAAACAAATTTTAATTCATTGAGAGAAAAAGTAACATCTGCAACTCATCTGTAATAGTAGTGTAACAATAGCCAACAAGTATGATTGAGCAGTGGAAGCTGAAAGGTGATGACTGTTTTCACTGCATTTTTTATTGTCAGCAGGCTCACCATGTCCAAACTTGCTGTTCTCTGCCAACAATTTAATCTAAAATATTTGTCATCTGTCATTGTAACCATGTCTCCAGTGGTTTGGACATGTAGCTCGTTGCCAAGAGGGAGAATTAATTTATGACATAATTTTGTCTGGATGACACAAGTGTATCAGTGGACAGCTGAGAACCCAGACAACAAATATCAAGGACTGAGCTCAATTCTCAGGTTTAATGGTGGCCAGCCTTCAATGGTTAAATCACAATTAATTAGTTCACTAATGCTGTGCATGGGTTGCCATCCTAAATCACACAAGATAGTTAATTTACTGATATGTTTTTAAAAGACGCTTTCAAATCATATCAGAATATTCTTGAATATTAGAAGGTGCCAACATCATTTTGACAACCATGTTTTAAATTTTTCATTTGAAAATTGATGTTTTGTTTTTATGTTTTTATTTTAAAGGCGTTGAACCGTTTTCCTTTTATTTTCTAAACGGTTTCTTGAATTTCAACATTGCCTTCATCTTTGCTCTCCTCTCTCTTCCAATATATGTGAGTATAAAACATTCAAATTCTTAATTATCATCCACTTTATTTCTTTTTATTTCACAAACATTCTAAATATTAAAGTTTAGTAAAAAGAATTTACACTTTTATTAATCAACTCTTTAGGAATCAAAATACAATTTTTCATTGTTTTTATTGATGGTATCAATCATTTTGAAAGTCGCTCCATTTCCTAGCAAACCCATTGTTTTTGTTTTCAGACAAAGTAAATATAGCATCCCTATCCCTTTTTAGAGTTAATCCTTTTTCTTTAGGCTTACCTCTCCTTTCCCTCACATTCTAGCGAGAGCTGAACAAGGTAATATGACGTCTTGTCACTGTTAAAGATGCAAAATGGTCTTGTGCAAAAATGGAAAGAACTGCATGTGCAGTATTCCAATCATCCGACATATCACTACACAAGTAATAACATACCTGTCTCTGTCTCTCCCTCTTTCTCTGTATATATATATATAACTACTTAATTTACTCACATAAAATTAATATACGAAAGTATAGATTTATGCGTAAACTTGAAGTATTTACTTCAAAAGTGCTCAATACGTAGGTAGAGCTAGTTAGTAATTTATAAAATATATATGGCGATTAAGCTACACTGAATATTCCGCGTTTCATCCACTCTAGGACTCTTCAGGCTTATACGCATAAGCCTGAAGAGTCCTAGAGTGGATGAAACGCGGAATATTCAGTGTAGCTTAATCGCCATATATATTTTATAAATTACTATATATATATATATATATATATATTTAAATAAGGGAATAATCACCAACAATGTGTATTTGTTAACATTATTTTATTATTCTGTGTCTTGGTTTTTCATTGAGAATTATGTTTGGATCATTGTAATAATGTTTTTAAGTCATTGAAATCGTTTTTACGCGCGTTTCAAACGTTCTGTGAAGCGTCCTCGTCAGAAATTATTTTCAAATGTGTTGGAGATGTAAAAATGGCAATTTTCGTAGTTCATTTGAAGTGTTTCCAAGGCTTGTAAGTGTTTATTATTCATTGGCATGTTCAATTTTTATTACTTTTTTATTGGACTTGTCCAGGCCGCTGACCTGGTTGTAGTCACTCTCTCTTTCTGCTAGTGTTTTTTTTTTCCTTTTCCTTTAGGGTGGGGTAGGGTGTGTGTGTGTTTGTATGTGTGTGTGTGTGTGTTTGCTTTTATTGGTTTGAGAATGTATATACTGTTTTATAGTATTATGTGGTTATTTTCTTCCTTAGGAAGGTGACTGTGATCCGAGGTCGTTACTAATGTGTATGTGTGAGGAGGGGGAGGGGGGGGGCAGCTCTTCTGAAATAAGGGTAGGGGTGCTTTCATTCTATTTTGATATTTATTTTTTGGATTCTTGGATTTTAGTATTGTGATTTTTCGTTTTACTCTTTTCGGGTATTCCTTATATTATGTTTGTTTAGAAAGAGGGGTGTATTTAAAATATATATAGGTTTTTTTTTTAATGTTTCTATTTATTTGTCTCCTCATGTGGATATAGCCATATATATATAATCTGTTTGCAGAGTTTGTATTTATGGTTGGAAAAATTTGCATTAGAATGTAGAAATCGAATTATATTAAATAATATGCAAGAACTACATAGTTTAATGTAAACATAAATGTTTATTCAATTGCAGTAGTTTGAGCAATGTTGAAATATTTGCTGATAATATAATCTTATTTTTCTTTTTGTGTGATTTCTGGCTATGATCATCCAGTCACCTTTCTCCAAATTCGGATTACTTGATTTTGACACTGGCTCTAGTGGTCTTGATCAGTTCTATAACAAAAGGATTTTCTTTTCAAGCAAAATCACAACTCACACTTAATATAAATAATTTTTTTTTAAATTACTTTGATACTTAGTTTCTCTTCCAAATAACAGAATCCTTTTCCCATCTGTTGATTCTATGGCTCAGAAAATATAGACATCGACTATCAGTGAATTTATCATAATGAATCCATTTAAAAATCATTAGCTGTTTATCTTCAAAAGATAATGATTCTTTCCTTAGTTAAAGCATAAATACTCTGGAATTTAAATGGTTTGCTTTACTGTAATGTGACTGCATTCTGAAAAAGCAATTAGTTTTTTCATTAAAGCTAACCAATTTTCTTGCTGGTCAGATCCCAGGTATTTTTCTCACTGTAGGTTTGGCAGTTCGTCACTTGCGTCTATCCATCATTATGTAACATGCATCAGGAATGCATATTTACATCTAGAAACAAATATCAATTTATCAGCTTAAATGCCGAAAATCCAATTTTAATTTATGTCAGATTTGCATGCATTTTTTTCACTTAGCCTTTCATTAAATTCAAATTATAATAGATGTTTTGAATTAAACTTTAAAATATATTTTTTTTTGTAGTATTTGATAAAGTTTTGCTGCAAACAAACTAAAAGTCCAGGTAAATATTATTTCTTGTTGATTTCTGTACTTGATTCAGAAATAATTTTAGTGCAGTTTTTGATATTCTATATCTTTCAGTGAAGTTTGGTTCAAAGCTGCATGAACAAAGAACCTCATGATCCTTGTGCCACAATATTGCATTTTTTTTTAATGCCATTCGTCAAAAAATTTTACTCATGTTTTAACCTCGACATAGAAGAGAGCGTATTCCATTTTATCAATATTGATATTCTCAAGAATTTGCTTTCGTTTTCTGTTTTTCTTCATGTTTTTCCTTTTTTCATTTTTACATAAAAATAATAAATCTTAAACAAATCTCAAATATGAACTAATGTTTTAACAAACTGACATTTGATGCAGCTATAAATTCTTTTTTATTGAAATTATTATTTTTTTTTTTTTTATCTTTTGAAGGTTTATCTTTATGGTTAGCAATGGCACCAATGTTTATTTGGATAATCATCTTTTTTACAAGGCCTCATAAGGTAAGTTATAAAAAATTGATATATATTTTTTTAAATATTCTTATTACATACAGAACATAATTCATGTGGAAAACCAACAGTATTTACCTATTACAGAAATTTGAGTTGATAATCAATATTTGTGGTTATATTACAGATAAAAAGTAAACTATTTATAGAATAATTGAAAGAACAAACATTTCCTTCTTGACCTCCATCTTGTCTTTTTTAAAACAACTAGTGGCTATAAGTTTAATCCAACACCCATATCTCTTTTTCTCTCTATCACTACTTTACAAACCGGAAACAATAAGACTACAAATATATATACAGGGTGGAACGATAAAATTGTCGTCCTAGAAAAGACAACATGATTCCATTTCCTTCAATGAAAACCGCTTTTCTTTTTTTGATGCAGACCATCTACTAGTTGGCCAGTTGTGTACAAATCCCAAGAGCAGTAGGAGCTTTCTGAAAGTGACACAATATTCAATGAGCAAGATTGGAGATGCGCTGCTGTACAACTTATGCTTTCTACCAATCTAAGTTATGACAGCAGGACCATTGCCGCCACCTTCAAAATGCACACAGCTCAAGGAAGTTTCCAGCTATGGTTATGGTCTTTGGTATGGTTTCAAGTGAGGGCCACATCATTCCACCCCACATCTTCGAAGTCAGCTTGAAAGTCAATACCAACGTGTACTTGGATGTGCTGAAAAGTGTGGTGATCCCCTTGTGCAATCAGGTGGTTGCTGGCAGACTCTGGGTGTTGCAGCAGGACTCGGTGCCAGCCGACGTCCAAAGACACCCAGGCTTGGATTCAGGAGTGCTACGACTTTGTACCCTTCTCTCACTGGCCTCCCCCCTCCTCTGACCTGGACTACTTTGTTTGATTATATGTCGAGAACATCACCAACATAACCTCCCACAACACCAAAGCCAGCTTGATCACTGTCATCCGCCGAGTATTTTTGGTGAGCTCCTGCCGGCGCTTGTGGAAAAAGCATGTTCTTAGTTCCGGACCTGTATCGAGGCAGTAATTGAGGCTGAAGGCGGCTACATTGAATAGATGTCAGCTTTACTACATAATCAAGTTATCTGAATTGATTTTTTGAATAAAAGTTTTAAAATAAAGCTGTAATGTTGTTTTCTTTAGGCCGACAAATTTATCATTCCACCCTGTAATTGTAAAGTTCAATTTTGGGTATCATCTGAAAATTAAAATGTCAATATTGTTTTATGAATGTGATCCTGTTTTATGTGTTCAGAAGTAAATGACATTTCGCAATTGCTTCCAATTTAAGTTTTCTTTTTTGTTTAATTTAAAATAAAAAAAAAATTTTTTTCTAGTTTGTGCTTCTGTATTTCATCACTAGTTTTACAAATCCTCCAGAATGTGACTAAAGTGTTCAACACCATTTTCAGAATTAACTTTCATCGATCCATTAGAACTTGGAGTTATCTATGTGTATTGTTTTGAATTTAAATGCATCCTAAAATTTTTTATTCTATTTTTTTGTAGGAAGAACGCTTTCTTTACCCAATTTATCCTTTTTTTGCCTTGGGTGGTTCTGTAGCTGTTGTATATATTGAGGTAAATGTTGAGTTTACATAAATTATTGAAGCATTAAGTTAAAGATAAATTATGCATCATTATTCCTATGTCATTTTGTTTTTTGTTTCAAGAATATGGAATTTTTTATTAGTACAATCTACTTCAGTGCTTGTACGGCTTAATCAAGACATTAAAAAATGAAAATATCAAAAAAAAGGTTGTATTGTATGTATCTGTTTTGGACTGAAGATCCCCCAAAAAAAATTTCATTTAATTTGATCGAGTAGTTTTTTTTTTTTTTTTTTTTTTTTACAGCAGAAAAACACGTTTTTATGTGAGCGCGTTGAAGTCAGCCATTACGAAATTTGTTGAACACGCCAAAGGGAGATAACTCCAGTTCAAGCGCCGACACACCCTCCCTATCTTTATTACTAGCTTTTCTTCCTAAAAATCGAACCTTTTGCTCGATATCATAACAAATGTTTTTTCGCTGTAAAAAAAAAAACTACTTGATGAAAATAAGTGAAATTTTTTATTTTTAGGACAACTTTCTTCCATAAGGGATACGTACAATATAACCTTTTTTTTTCGATATTTTCATTTTTTAATGTCTTGATTAAACTGTACAAGTACCTCTATTTCAATTGAAATGTTAAAATTTGTTTAACATAATTTTGTCTGTTTAAAATGAATCCACATAAAAAAATTTGTCCAAAACTTTTTTGGACAAATTTTTCATGTGGATTTATTTTTATATAATCAGTCCATCATTTTTGATTTTTTAATTTTTATTTCATTTTTTAAATAAAGAAAAATTACTGTTGCAAATAGTAGATAATTCTATAGCTAAGACATTTCATTAAATTTTTCATCATCAAATATAATTTTAGCTATTTTCTATTCACAAATTAATTTATCAGTATTTCTTCTTTTTTTTTTCTTTTTTTTTTTTTTACAGAATACAGTTTGCCCATATATTTACTCTAGAAAAGCTACATCCAATCGCTCATTTTCCAGTCGTTACCATTTTATAACACTTGGTTTTGCTACTGTGTTCACATTGTTTTCTTTGTCAAGAACATGTCAACTTCATAAAGGTAGATCAGCTTTTATTCAATCATATTTTTGTAATTTTTATTTTTTTGTTGATTGAAGACAAAATTATGCTGCTTGTTAAGATAGTCAACAAATCGATTTTTAAAAATATGTTGTTTTAAGCAAAACCAATATTACGTACTTGTCATGACGAAAATAGTAATATATCCAAAAATTACGAAAATTCATTGAGTAGAAAGTTATTTATAGTTAAAAGTAATTTTTACAGAAAATTGGGTAAAATTGTATTTTTCTTAGACATTATAAAAAGTCTACACACAGGGGACATAACCCAGAACGAATATCTTAGATTACTTGCTGCAATATTTGTTGTCTATCACAATAGACTGTTTTTTACTAAAAACATAATAGCAATTGTTCTACTTGATGAATTTTCGTAATTTTTGGATATATTACTATTTTCGACATGACAATTAAGTACATAATGTTGTTTTGCTTAAAACGGCATTTAAAAAATCAGTTTGTTGACTCTATCTTAACAAGCACCAAAATTATCAAATGCTTTCAATGCATTTTTTAATTTTATGTACTTTTGTATTTCTAATTTATTTGTTACTAATTTTGGTATTCTTGGAAATCTGCTTTGGTTATTTTCTTTCTCATATTCTGATGCATTCTTTTTGGTGCTTCTTAGCCATAAGTTTTGGTTTTAATCGTCATCATTCTCGTCTATACACACCTTGTAGTACACTTTGACTAAAAATTTATGAGAAATGCCGAAGGAGGAAACCTTATATTTAACCTAATTGTGATTGTAAGCGTCCGTGTTTCATCGATTTCTCTAGTCACATCTAGTGAAAAGTCTGGGATACACAGCCATGGTGCGATCTTTCAGATTGATTGACTCTTGCCACTGACTTTTAGCACTTATTCATAAGCTGGCCAGTTGATCATATGGGGCCTCTCCTACCTCCTATTTAGCCAAAGGAGTGTTGCAAGTCATGTAACCATTTATGTAATCAGGTCACAAACTGCTCAGCTACCAAGATCTAACCACCACCCATGGCCTACAGGTGGCCTTATTTTCATTTTTCTTTCTGCATAAAATTAAGAAAATCAAGTTAAAAGAATTCTTTGGCACAGAATATTCAACAAATGCTCATTGGATATATTTTTTTTTATTTTGTTTTGTTTTGAATATTATCAATTAAACACATTTTTTTATTATAATGCAAAGTTTTTTTAATTATTTAAATATTTCTTAGCACAAGGTGACAATTGGCTATGGTTAACGTAAAATGATGCATCTGCTTTTAATATTTCCTGAGGATTTCTTCACTAAATTTTTATTCAACATTTTCAAAGGATATATTTAGTAAATGCCTGCCACATATTGTTTTTAAACAAACTTTATTAAATAAAAACATAAAATAATGTAGTATTTGTTAAATTACTACTAAACTAACAGAAACCATGGAAATTCCACGGTAGTTGAACATTTTTTAAACGCATTATAAATAAAATGAATAAAAAATAAAATAAAACAAATAACGATGAATTTAAACAATTTTTAACAAATTCATTTTTAACATAAAAAGAATTGACTTAAAAAATTTAGATTTATTACAATGAAAATTCACTGCACAACACATTGTTTTGTTTTGTTTTTTTTATGAATAATTTTAATATAAATTATAAAGGAACAGATGTCAATTCACTTGCACATTTTTTGAAATAAAAAAACAATATAATAAAAAAACAATATAATAAAAAATATAATCTCCTCTCAACATGACTTTTTTTTTAAATTATAAAATAAAATAGCCAATTTGAAACCATAAACAAACAGCCACTTTTTTTTTTTTTTTGAAAGGAAATGATTTTTAACTGATAAAGGGAGATAATTTTAACTGATAAAGGGAGATAATTCTTTTCTCATGAATTAATGTTTGCAATGATGGTGTTTTTTTTTTTATGATACTGGACATATGGACAAGTAAATACTTATTTAGATATGTGAGTTTTTGACTAACTTTTACAAATATTTTTTCAGATATCAAGCAAACGTTCTAGTTTCCCCCCCCCCAAGATTTTTTTATTTTAAAAATAGAAATTGATAAAATGAAATTATGTTTTCAGTTTTGTTTCTCATTACAGATGATTTTAGAGAAATAAAAAAGGTAAATCCATGTAATTTCCAAGATATGAGCAGAACTTTTGCTAATATTGTATTAGCAAAATAAGTTAGCATATAAATAAGATTGTCTTAATTATAAAATAAAATTAATTAGCATATAATTAAAAACAAAATATAAAACTAAATTAATATAAAAACAAAATTAAAAATAAATTAATTTGCATATTAATTATAAAACAAAATAAATTAGTATATAAATAAGATTATTTTTTTTGGTCCCCCATGACAAAGGAGGGATTGGACCTAGTAATTCACTCCCGTTTGTTTGTTCGCCCTTTTCTCAATAACCACGCCTCGGATTTTTTAAAAAATTTGCATAAACATTAGTCATGATGAAAGTAAATGTTTACCAGAACCAATTTTCTGGGATAACTCTGGTTGCCACCCTAAATTTTCCCCCAAATCATTCATCTGTATGCTTGTTTGCACTTTTCTCAATAACCACGCCTTGGATTTTTTGGAAATTTTTCACAGACATTAGTCATGGTGAAAGTAAATTTTTCACTTGTGGAGGGGCACCGCGCATGTTCGGCTTGTTTTAAATGAAATTTTTCAAACTGAAATTTCATTTGGATGAAATCGTTGATTGTTAAAAAAAAAAGTTTTTGTGTTAACAAATGGTCTAAAAAGTGACAGTATGAAAAAATTTCCTAGAAATAATACATAACAACTTAGAATACTTACAATTTATTTTAGGTGAATAATTTTCAATGAAGAAAATATGCATAAACAATGAGTGTGTCCATCATTAAAAGAATATTAATTAAACAAAAAATCTCTAATTATGACAAAGATGTCATATACCAAAAATCACATAAATTGATCAAGTTTGTTTTTGATTTAGCTAAGAAAATCATGACAAGCAAAACATGGTCCAAGAGCTGCCATTTTGTTTTATGAGAAAAAAATTTTTTTTTTTTTTCCTCATGTTTTTCCTTATAAGGGAAATGGGTTCCATATTGTTCATTGTTAAAGTGTTTTTTATTCAATACGTCTGATGAAAGGCTGTTCTTATGAAAATTTTCAAACGCTATAGGATTTGAATTTGTCCGAATGGTCTTGAAACAATTGTAACTAAGGATGAAATACACTATTTGTTGCTATCAATCTATTCCTTGATGTCTTGATTTTGTTCAAACAATATATATATATGTGTGTGTATGTATGTCTGCGTATTCTATATCTGTATGTGCTGATTTTTCATGCGTTTTCACAGGTGATTTTTTTTTTGTTTTTGTTTTCTTACGAGCAAAAAACTTTTTAATTTAGGTTACCATGCCCCAATGGATTTGTTTCTTGAATTGAATCAAATTGCTGACAATCCTGGTATCCACACATTGTCTTCAGACAAATCTGTTAATGTGTGCATTGGTAAAGAATGGTACCGATTTCCAAGTAGTTTTTTCTTACCTGATAAAAAGTAAGTATTTGCTTATTCACTAATGGCAAATTATGTTTATTATAAAAATTAGAATTTAATTATAGAAAAAAAAATCTGCCAATATAGCGAATGCCAGCAATATTGGATGAGCTTAAAAAACAGACTTATTACCACATGCTTAATTGATTTTGCCTTTCATTTGCAGGCAAAATGCAATGTCAAATTGCCTTTCATTTGCAGGCAAAATGCAATGTCAAATTTCTTTAAGAGATTTTGTTCCATTTCTGTAGCTTTTATTCTTATTCTATAGTCATTATTAGTCAGGCCAGACACCAATTATGCAGTGTGTGTTATTTTTGTTCATTTTATCAGTTTATAATCTACTAGCATGGGTGCCTGGCGTTGCCCGCTTATTTGAAGGTGTATGTTGAGCAAAAAAAAAAAAGCAGTTATTTTTTTTTTAACTTTGATCCCTATTATGATCCCTTAAAATTTATTGTTTTGGGCTCAAATCAAGTTATTAAGTTAGATCCATGTCCAAGGAACCTATATCTAAAATTTCAAGTGTTTAGACCCAAAATTGTCAGAGGTGTTTGGTAAAGTTCTCAAAGGTCAAATCGTTGAACTTTGACCCCTTAATCGCCAAATTTCTGTCCGAAAACCAATCACATCGATTTTTCCCCAATCTTAGTACCCTGTATATCAAATTTCAAGTCTGTAGACTTAAAATTGACAGAGTTATTGCATAGGGAAATGTACACACAGACAGATACACAGACACGTTCACTTTTATAGATATATAGATATGTAATGTAGATGTAAAACTAGTTTTAAAAGTGATTGTTTGTTAAGGATTTTAAAAAAATTCACATATGCTAGTATTTAGTGTATGCATGCTTATTTTAAATTGTTCACTGCGTGGTTTTCAAAATTGCCTTCAAAGAGCGTAGTGAAGATTTTTAAGGTCATTTAATGAACCAAATTAAACATTTTACATAGGATTATTTATTGAAAAGTATAATAGTAATAATAATTTTGAGAAGTGGATTATTTTTAAATTTTGTTGTATGTCAGTGAAAAAATAATACTAAAATTGAGCTTTATTTCAAAAAATTATGAAAAACGATAATGTATAAAATTATTTATTAATAAAACAGTTTTCAAAGACAATTAGTGAAAATTAAGTTTTGCTAAATTGGCCAAAGATTTTCAATTTTCAGAAAAAATTTACCTTTTTGTTACAATTGGAACTTTTCGGTTTCTTTTTTGCAAAACTCGATTTTTGCTAATTGTTTTCGAAAACTATTTTCATTAATAATTAATTTTTTTTTTTCGTAATTTTTGGACATGTTCATTACTGCGATAGTAGATACCATTGGTTTACTTGAAATTCAATATTTCAATTTTCGAATTTCATTACAATAACGAAGAACCGTTTTGTTTTGGTAGGTGGTTACATCCTTTGAACCTGTTAATTCTAACACATTTTGTGCATTTTTGTATATTGCTTAAAGAACCACCAACCATTGGTTTCCTCTAGTTTACACAAAATCCACCAGATAACTTCTCTTGGCACTGTCATCATCACCATACCATACTTATCGATAAAATTGTCTGTTTTGCATCAGCTTCAGCTGTCTATAAAATAATTATAACACAACACGGTTTGGAATAAAAAAGAAAGTGAATACTAACATTTTTAAAAATATTATTGTGACTATCTAGTTATTGTATAATCTTTCATTTTTTTTATGTCAAAGTCATTATTTTTAAACATATCATTTTTGTTCTTTTTTAGTTGGCATTTAAGATTTATACAATCTGAGTTTAAAGGGCAGTTACCAAAGCCATATTATCCTGGACGAGATTCTACCTCAACAATTCCATCTCATATGAATGACATGAATAAAGAAGAACCAACACGATATGTAAGTTATATACAAGATGTTTCTTTAAAAATGCTCAGTTCATCATTCAGATTTGTACAATAGTCAAGCAAACGTGAATTTGATATTTTTAATGACTGAGATATTGCAACATCTCCGTATAGAATTCTTAATCTATAAAAAAATAAATAATATTTCAGTTGTTCTTGTTAAGAAGATTTTAATTTAGTTTAAATTTGAGAGATAAAAGGATGAATAAAGATTTTAGTTTGGAATTCAATTTTTTAAAGATTTTCAACACATGCCAGCATGTAAAGCAGACGTCAGTTTGATGACGACAACTGCATTCCAGACTGTTGCTTTTATTTAATTTATAGAAAGTACAGAATTTTGATCTATCAGATGTATAGTCAATCTGAAATACCAACTTTCAATTGCTGTATTAATGAATATAAATATAATTAATTTTTTCTCAACTAATTGTTTGTGATGTTCTTTGCGCCAACATTCATGGCATCTCATTCGGATGACTTTCTGTTCTAATGTTCAGATGTTGTTCAAGTAAAGAAAACATCGATATTCATACAATGACATCGCCTGGAAGGAATGATGTTACGAGCATTTTCACAACCTGATTTCATAAAAACCCTCACTTTACCAGATGTCTACAATAAAAATGCGACAAATAAAAATAAAGTTTCTGAAAAAACATCACAGAATTTATAGTCACACGGATTGTTACATATTATTTTCTTATTTTTCTTTTATATGTTAAATAATGATTGTTTATCAAGAAATGGAAATAACATTTGCATTTCTTGCTTAAAAGCATTAAACGTTTTCATTTTATTTTCCATAATTTTCCAATGTGCATTCATGATGTAAACAATCTATTTTAGAAATGTTCAAAAGAACATCTGATAATTTTTTTCAGTGAAAATCTTCACATTCTGTTTTTGTTGTTTCTTTCCTTAGTTTAATGTCAGCAAATGCCATTATTTGATTGATTCGGATATTCCAATGGAAACAGAATTGGAACCGAGGTATTCAGAAAGAAAAAAAGAATGGAAAATTGTTTCATCTTATAAATTTCTTTATTCTCCTGAGTAAGTTGATTTATCAAATATTAAACCTTGTTTTATCATTATTTATTACTATCAACCATCTTTTTGTAATTTTCATTTCACTGACAAATTTTTTTTTCTTTTTGTCTGTGTCTGAAAAGTAATGGGACTATTTATTTATTTTTTTTTACAAAGAAGTCACCGTTTATCAAGGCCCGGAGACCACTCGGGGATAAGGGTTATTGCGTGTACAGTAATCAATGGAATAACATCGTAGTAATCGCTAGTAATGGTGATGTGATAAAGTGTCTTACTTAAGGAGGCAGTTCAACAACAAACGACACAATTATCAGTTCATTTTGAATTTTAACATTTGTTTCTGCTATGCTCCTATGCACTGTTGAAAGGAATCTTTTGAAATGAAGTTATCAAAATGGTCCCTTCAAGCTTAAAGAAAAGCAACAGTGATATGGAACAAGACCAGATAAAACGGAGGTTGTTCCAGTATGGTGATCTTTTTATTCATTCCGCAGTGCTCAAAGTTGAATGATCCCAAAAAACGGACGTGCAAACAAAATCATATTGGCAGAAGAAGCTGAGTTAGGATTCTATATTCCCAAGATATTATATGTAGGGATAATTATTGAATGACACATGAATTAATCGGTCACACCAGAATTTACTTTAGTTGGATGGGAGATCGGAAACCTGATCCAACCAATCGGCTGATTATGTCATGTCCTAGTGTCTATAAGTTCATCCCTAACCATATTATTCACTCTAATTCTTCAAAAAAAAATTAAAACCTTATTTCTATTTTTTTTTTCCTTCCCAAATAGATACTAGAATGTGTTGAGAATAAAAATTACCAATGCCAAGAAGTAAATTTTTCAAAAGTAATGTCTTCCAAGAGTAATGACAGATCCCTCTCTGTAAAATTCCATTCTAAGAGAAATATTTTCTAAAAATACTGCAATATATTCTAGGGAGATAAAATAAATATCTTACATATAGAATTATATTTGACAACTTTATTCAACATTAACCCATACATGGTTGATATGCTGTAAAACAAAACAAACCTCTTGAAAAGTAAGAACCAAAACGATGATCAGTGGGTGTAGTGTTAGAAATTTCATCTGTGCCATTTTGTGAAAAGGGTGTCGGGTGCAATTTTTTGTGATACTTGGAAGTATTGATTACACAAGAAGTGTAAGAGATGAGAACAAAATATATCGAGGTTGTTGAGAAGTTTTTCGTTAGTGAAACCATTGCAGATTGCAAAAGTTAGGAGTGGATGAAGTAAGTTCAGAGAACTGTCATTACTAAGCAGCATAGCATTACAAATATTGACCACCCAAAGAGTTTATCCGGCATGTGTATGGTGTGTAATAATATATGGAATTGAAATCTGGCCAGTGAGGCTGGTCATCAAATCAGGTGGTTTTAATGGTTGAAATAATGGAAGTCAGTTTAAGTCATCTAATGTCAGCATGTAACAAAAATCATTAAAATAATGAGAAGACAAATTACATGGCCTCCATTCTCACCTGATCTTAATCTTTTACATTTCTATCTTGTGGCCATCTGAAACTTCAGTACATAGTGAGGAAGATCTCTACAATCAAATTGCAGTAGGGTACAAAACCATACAACATATGCTAGGTATTTGGAAACGTATTCATATTTCCAAAAGGCGTCGCCGTGAGGCCAACATTTTTAATAGTTGTTTTAGTGTAAAAACATTGTGGTTCAGTATTTGTTTCAGTGGCTTACGATTTGGAAACCAAACGTTTATGGGAAGTGTTTTCATTATTTACACATGTAGAACATAATCTCAAATTTATACTATCAATTTTCCAAACGTATAGTTACTAAGATTTGTTAAAGACATTTTTTTTTTTTTATGAATAAAAATGTTTTCGCCTGATTTTATATAAAAATCCTTTTTTTTCTTTTCAGGTCGCATAGAATTTTCCGAGCATTTTACATTCCCTTTGTTTCTTGGAATCATTGCAAATATGTGGACTATAATCTGATGATCTCTTTACGAAATATGAAACCATCAGGAAATTAAAATCATGACTGAAGTATTTTATTAAAGGCATTTTATTAAATCTGGTTATATTAATGATATGTTAGTGTCATTATTATTATTATTATTATTATTATTATTATTGAATCTATGTTCCATGAATTTTTTATAGGTTAATAAAATCTCTTTTCTAAAAGCTTCAAATATCACAATGATGGTCACACCCCATCATTCTCAAAGGCAGGACTATTATCAAACAGAAATACTGCATTAAAAGCAGAATATTAACAAATTTCTAGTTTATAGAACAAACAATCCCTATGCTGCACCTCACTTTTCTATGATCAAACAACCAAAATAAAAATAGCTGCATGGTAGTTTTTTTTGTTTTTTACCAAAAAAATCTGGTGCATAAAGATTTTTCTATCATCCTGTAATAAATGAAATAAGGTAAATATTTCATAGATATTCAGAAATGTTTTAATTTTATGAAAAACATTCGACAAAATTTACAAAAGCATAAATCAATTGTAATCAAGTCTGAATTTCGCATAAAGTGAGAAACACCAAGATTATAAATCCAACAGATACAACAATTTAATGTAGTTATAAAAGTATAAAATATAAAATGAAATCAATGCAAGTGGGTATCAAATGCTGTGTTTTATAAATAGTTCATGTGAAAAGATTTAGCACATAAAAATTATTTTATATTATTTTGGAGAATAAAGAGTGTTGTGAAGCAGAGAGTGGGTGTGGATGTCGGTTAATTGTTTGCAGTATGAAATCTTTGTTTTGATCATTTGTTAGGATTCTTTTTTATTTACTTTGTATGAAAGAAAATTTGGTGCTTATTTAGAATTAAACCTATTCTAAAAACTAAATTGCAGAAAATTCTTTATAACGTATGGCACCCATCATGGAATGAAAATGGCATATTTAAAATGTTATCTAAATTGATCAAGTAGATTTTTTATATGGAAATCTTTATGATTTTTAGCGATTTTAATAAGATACCGTAGTTATTAGAAGACTGATTTTGTTCTTAATAGTTCAAATTGAGTTGTCTCGCCTTTATTTTTGAAAGATGGCGGATCAAAACATAATGCCTCCCTTCGTCATAAAATTAGATTTTCAAAAAAAAATTACTTGATCTACATGATTTTTGGAATATGGCATCTTCATTTTGTGACGTATACATTACAAAGTTTTTTAACGATTTTCCTTTATTTTTTGTTTTGAAAATAAGTTTAATTGTAAATAAGCACCCAAAATTTTCCCTAGAATTAATTACAGTTTACAGTTTCTACTTATAAAAGCTTAAATGCAATTGAATTGAAGTAAATGGCAGCTTTAGTTAAAAGTATAAATCCTTGTATGTTTTCATAGTGAAATGTTTGGCATATCATTCGTGCGGATCTTTACTAGGATACAAAATGTCACCATCAATTGAAGGAGAACATTTAAGTAAAAAAAAGATTAATGTTTTGCATTTTAGTTTAATTCACAATTGTTTTAACTGCTGTTCATTATAGAAAATGTGTGTATGTGTGTTTATTATAGAAAATGTGTGTTTATTAATTGAAATTTTTTTTAATGTTTTTCAAAAATGTATTTCATTCCATGTGTAAAAGAAATGTAATAATTATGAATGCTAAAATATTTTTTACAAGTTTTGCATTCAGAATAAAAATATTTTTTAAAGATAAAATAATTTGAAAATGTTTGTTTTTTTTACTAAAAAATGCAGTCAATGTTGCTAGTGGCTAAACAATGGTGACTAATAATGTATTTACCAGTCATCAAAAAGCAATTTCCTCGGTAGCAATTGCATCCAAGACCCAACAATTTGCGTTCCTCCCATGTCTGTCTATCACTTAATCATTTATGCAATTTTTCCTTTTTTTTTTTTTTTTCTGCTATATTGGAATTAACTAAAAACATGTTAATTAGCACAAAAGAATTTGTAACAAAATTATCAGATTGAAAGGGTACATACAAATATGCTCTGCGTTTTCAGTAAAAGAAAACTTTTACATTAATTACAAGACTGACAGAATCTGATAAGAAAGAAAGTTGTTTGTCTTTTATCGAGATTTTGGAAAATAGGACATCCTAATATAAAGATAATGCTTTATTTTTGAAACAGAAAACAAAACAAAAAAATAAATTCGATAAAAAAAAAATATGTGGTTTTGAATGTTTTTAAATGTTTTTTTACTTTTATTTAGCCAGACACAAGCATTTTCCATCATGTGAGTTTACCCTCACCCAAGTGCTGATGAGGGGACAATAGATAGGAAGTGTCATACAAATTTACAATGAAATAGGAAGTAGCAAACAATGAATCTGTAGGTATTTTTAGATCAAGCCATTTAGATTTGACAATGACAATAGAAGCATACAGAAGAGATTACAAGGGAAGGGCAGCATCCGGGTGGCCGGGGGTGGGTGTGACTTCAGATACCAACGCAGAGAACACAGTTGACATGGACCTGCAGGTTGCGATGGATAGGAGCTGATAGCGACACGTAGGGACAGTTTTTAGAGCTGACTGTGAAACAGAGATAGACTAATTGCGACTGACAGACAAACGTAACATCGATACAACGGGGAGAAGACACACACACACACACGCTCCTAAGTCCAACTGTCAAATATATGTGAAACATTGGCGTTGTTTTTCTTATTTTACTTCCACTTTGTGACCCGTGTGCATTCCGTCTGCAGCTGCCAGTGTAAACTAAAAGATGATGACACGACCAACGAGAACGATGAAGAGATTGGGGTAGTAAACCACGGCACACACTATGGGGTCGGCAGTTTGTCGAAGGGAAGGCCACGTGCTATCACAGAAGAGAAAGTGGAGAAAGAAGGAGAGGAGATAGAAACAGTTAATAGGGGATACAGAAATACATATTTTGATGAAGATAAAAATAAAACAATCTGAAAGGGAAGAAAAAAAAAATTCCTGTCTTTTTCTCTCTGTCCTGCTCTAACCAAGTCTGTCGACCTATTCCACAAATCCCAAATCCTCAACATGAAATATCTCCAGAAAAAAAAACACAAACAAACCTAAAACCCCATCTTCCAACGTAGACCCCTACTACCATGTCTTCTTCTCAAACATCAGGGGTCATCGTTCCAACCTTCCAGAGGTTGAAACCCAATTACAGGAGTCGAAGCCGGACATATTCTTTCTAACTTGCATAGGGCCTACCACTTCCCTAGACGAGTCCATAATTAAAGGATACTCTAACTTAACATCTAAATCTGACCTCCAAGATTACCATGGGCATAGTATATGTGCCTACATTAAAGATGGATTTCCGTGTGGTAGGGATATCTCTAGAGAAGACCCTAATTTACCTCATATGTGCTTCCGGGTTGCACTTGCTTGCCTCTATCGCCCCCACAACAGCGGAGTTACTATCTTTAAGAGTATATCTGAGAAAATTGACCACATCCTGTCTGCTCATCCTTCGGCTAACATCCACATTTGTGGTGACTTCAATGTCCACAATGTGGAATGGCTAAACCACTCGAACAAGACAGATGATGAGGGGAGGTTCTGTCATGATTTCGCCATTGCCTATGACCTCACCCAGATTGTTCACGAACCCAGCTGTGTGCCCGATACTTCCGATCAGTACGCTAGCCTTCTAGACCTTTTTCTCACAACTTCCCTTGAGCTATGTTCATATTCTGTTCTGTCTCTTCTGGGATCTTCCGACCACTCGGTTGTGTCAGTTCTGATTATACTCTTATCCCAAAACTAAACTTCTAAGTAAATACTTACTAGCCATAGTCCTATAGATTAAAAGTGATCTATAATGAACAGCAACCCTTAGTATCTTCTTTTGATAGGAGATAGTATTGCAATAATTTATGCACAAACTGAACCGGTACTTATCATAATACAAACTTCTGGATATTAAGAGAAAGGCAAAGACATCTTCCCTCGTTAGAAGTCTGAAGACAACATACTCAATGTCTAAAATTCTATGCATTCGCATGCACTGAAAACATGGCACTTATCCATCCATCTATATTTAAATATACTTACAGAATATGCCATAACTTGTATCGTCCAGGCTAACCCTAACCCTAAACTGTACTCCAAATCAAATGTTCCCTTGTATCTATATTGAGCATATATCTTATCTTTCAGTCGTATTAAATACTCAGTCTGGGCACCAAATTTAAATTTCTGATATTAAGTAGATCATACTTTAACATATTATCCTATTCCTGAACTTACAAAACTATATCTAACCTTGCATAAACTCGTCTCTCAAACCAATTGCTGTTGCAAATTTAGTGCTTCCACTGTATGAATTTGTACCTATCCCCTCTCCCAATCACAATGGAAAGCATAGTAATGTGCTTTTAATCACTTCGAGGAATAAAATCTTACAGTAGATGTTAACCTAAATAACCTTTTTTTTTTCAGTAGATATTAACCTAATAAACCAATTAATATTAACTACCCATGCGGGATCACAGAAATACCTGGATTAGGACCCAGGCGCGGGGCAAACCCTCTCGGTGCTGATGGACCTGTAGCTCTTCCCAGGTCATCCGTCTAGGAGAAGAAAAACTCTGAAGCCAAACCTAGGGGAGGGAGGCCTCTTCAGTCCTGGACGACAACCTTCCTAGAACTGGTGATTCAAACAAATCACCGGTTGGTAAACCTAAACTGCTTAAGGAGGAGATAGGCACTGTCTATCGCCCGGCTCTCATACTCCTTTGCCTATTAGCCAAGCGTAGAGGTGCTATCACAGGGACTCGTCAGAATCACCCAGTGGTTGACCTTGTTTCCTGACTAGGGCAATGAACGCCGTTTTTTTCCCCGCTCCTGCCACATCCCATCCCCCACAAACTGGACACTGTGGGGGTGCTTCAGTACCATATATGTCAGTACAGTGGACTGGGCTGACTTTGCTTAATGGATTGAGGGTAACGGATTGACAGTTTCCTGGCTGCTGTTTCCGACTGATAGTACAGGGGCCCTAACTCTTTGGTAGCGCTTAGAGTGGCTGCTCCATCAACAGTTGTATAATATTGGGATGTTTGTAGTGCCATGTCGCGCATGGAAAGGGATCCTGAACTCATCCCCAGTGGGCTTTCCTGAGGCCACAATCTTGTGGGTGAGGACAGCTGATGGTCTACTTGTGTTGTACGCCTGATATTCTGCACAACCACTTGTCCAGCACCCCTCACTCCTTACCCTAACTGAAACTTTTAAATTAAACAAAATGAAATGACATCTCAAGCAAAAGATAAGTTTAAACCAGGACCAAACTCAAAGAAAACCAACCTGCCTCCTCCCTTGAGGCTTGCATTTACGAATGTCCGCGGGCTTAGAACTAACTTAGATGATGTTGAATCATATCTCCTTGTAAACACCCCGGATATCTTAGCATTAAGTGAAACTAACCTTCACTCCTTCATTCCCTCTAACCACTCCCACTCTGCCGTAAGGACTCTGACAGACATATGCATGGGCTTGGAGTCTATATTCGTAACACCCTCCCCCTGACTAGAGAAACAAAACTAGAATCAGACGACCAGGCCTTTATGTGCTTCAGGCTAAACATGCAACATAATATTAGCTACTTTTATTTTCTCTACCACTTTCCCTCAACCAAGGACTGTACCCTAATTAACAAAGTCTCTGACAGCAAAGATATAGCACTCTCCCTCTATACTAGCGCTGAAGTACATGTATTTGGTGACTTCAATGTCCACCACAGTAACTGGCTTGGATTCTCTAATTAAACAGACGTAGCTGGTAGCACAACACATAGCTTTGCTATATCCCATTCCCTATCTCAGACGGTTACATTCCCGACACGTTTCCCAGACCAGCAAGACCAACATGCCTCACTTCTAGATCTATTTCTGACAACAGTTCCTGATGATTGTACAACAAATGCCCACAGCCCACTCGGGAATGTTGATCATGCTGTGATAATGGTAGAAAGCACCCTAAATTCTCGCCCTAAAACTGAAGATCCACTACTCAAAACAACGAGGTATTACAAAAAGGCTGACTGGGAAGCCATCAGGGAACTCATCAGAGATGCCCCATGGCAAAATATCTTTTCTCTCCCAGCTGAACAGTGTGCAAATGAGACCACTGAATGGGTAAAAACTGAAATTGAGGCACATGTTCCCACACGGAAATTCTATAGCAAACCCCACTCTCCTCAATGGTTTACCTCTGCTTGTGCAGCTGCTATTGCCCAAAGGCAGCATGCGTTCCGCAGATTCAACCGACATAAGTCCAGTTCAAACAGACAGAAGTATATAGAAGCTAGAAGTAATTGTAAGAGAGTAATAGCGACAACTAAGACAGATTACACTCAAACCACCAGGAAATGCATTGATGCACAGAAATTAGGAACCCGTGATTTTTGGAAAATCTACAACAGTGTAGTAAATAATGGGCAGTCAACGATTCTCTCAATATCAAACAATAATGAGGTTGCTTGCATGGCAACCGACAAGGCAAATCTGCTTGCCAGTCGGTTTGCCTCAAACTCAACACTTGACCCGACACACCACTCCCTCCCCGACTTTCCTTTGCGGACAGACGCCACACTAGACGATTCGAAAATTACCCCTTCTCAAGTGCATGGTACCATAAAAAACCTAGACACCTTAAAAGCATGTGGACCAGATCTCATCCCGGCTGTGCTAATAAAAAAATGCTCTGCTGAAATTGCCCCAGTTCTCTCCAAACTTTACAATAAATGCCTTAGCGAATCTTGCTTTCCCGACTGCTGGAAAACTGCTTCTGTGGTACCAGTCTCCAAGAATTCTAGTGAAAGAACTGACCCACTAAATTATCGCCCTATTAGCCTCCTCCCACTTTTCGCAAAAATATTTGAGTCCTTAGTTAATCAAGCATTAGTCCAACACCTAACAGCTGCTAAACTCCTGACTGACAAACAATATGGATTCAGGCAAACCCGTTCAACAGCAGATATCTTAACTGTAGTCTCTGAATGTATATACCGTTCACTGGACAAAACAAGGGAGGGTAGAGTGCTAACCCTTGATATATCTAAGGCTTTTGACGGTATGGCACGATGGTCTTCTAAGGAAAATTAGATCATATGGTATCACTGGAAGAATACATAATGTAATTAAATCCTTCTTAAGTAAGAGAAAAATCCAACTTGTCCTCGATGGTCGTACATCTAAACAATATGATATAAATGCGGGAGTACCCCAGGGGTCTATCCTTGGACGCTTATTGTTCCTGATATTCATAAACGACCTCCCTGCTAAGATTGTTTTGGAGATGGGTATATTTGCCGATGACACCACTCTCTAAAACAGGCATGAGGGGAAAACAAATGAGATCGTCTGAAGGTATTATTTTCATGCCTTCAACTACATTTGGTAATTTTTTAATATCAGCAGTATTGCAGTGTCCTAGAATTTTATGCCAGGTTTCCAAGTCGTAACAGGCAGTTTTTGAGGGAAGCATACTTTTTAAATAGTATAGTCGGCCATTTTCTTTAATATCAAATACAGTTCCACTGGGGTATATCAATTTTGATGTATTTTGGCCAAATTGTATATTCGCGCCTTGTTTAATTGCAGCCTGCATGGAAAATATGTCTTGCTTAAATGTAGGTATGAACAGAGCATTCTTTAGAATACAGTTACAGATTTCTCCTTTATTATTTTTTAGGGATATTTTAGAATCGCCTCTTTTCAAGACTATATCATTTATTTGACTACCGTCGGCAAGTTCGACAAAATGACTTTGAGGATTAAAGTCTGAATCAAAATTAATAAAATCAGATACCTTGGTGATAACATGCGCTGTAGCACCACAGTCTACAAGGAGATTTTTACCGTTTGTGATATTTTCAAAGTTACATGTGAATAGAAATGTATGTTCTTCCTCAAAGTTCTCAACGTTTTTTACGGAGTCTATTTTTAGAGCATTTATATCGACATTGGAAACTTTTGTGGTTGGGTCGTCCACAATTATAGCAGATAATTTTATTCTTTTTCTTGGGAAAATTACTTTTGGAGACGTTGCGGTGAGGTGCGTAATTTGGTGGTGTCTGCTTTCGAGAAGCATTTTTGAACTTCATAATATTGCTGGAGTTATTATTGTCCACAAGCATACCATTAGTCTCTTCGTAACTGCGCAATGCCACTTTAAATTCGCTGAAATTTATGGATTTGTCTTTCTGAGTTATAACAGTTGTAAATGGTTTAAAACTGGCTGGAAGTCCCTTGAAGGTCATTGATATCAACAAGCTATCGCTTATTATTTCACCTGAGAGTTTTAAGGCATTGGTGGTTGTTTCTGCCCTTATAACATAGCCTGTAATTGTTTCATCCTCGTTACGTTTCAGAGACGTTAGTTCTGTATATAGGGATATTATTTTCAATTTCCCTTTTGATAAATAATGTTCTCTTAATATGTCCAATACTTTCCGTCCATCATCCAATGCGTCTCATTATCAGAGACAGACTTCTATCGTCTAAACATTGAATCAGTTCTGCAAAAACAGTCGCGTTCTTTTCAAGAAATTCAGAGTCGTTTGGATTCTCTGTTGGAGATTGTATGCCTTTGTGTAGTTTTTGAATCCTTAGATATCCCAGAAATTTTACCTGCCACAATTCGAATTTAGACGGTGGCTGGGCGCATAACCTGTTAAGTTTTGAGACATTGTGTTGAACAAAGATGGCGGCGTAGTTCAGATCAGTAACCAAGATGGCGTCCAAGAATCAAATGCGGTCTGTGGCGTAGTTAACGGCGAACTGATTGAATCCAAAATTCGACAACTTTTATAATAATTTTGAAAGGTTTTCATTGGTTGTTTAGCACAGCCGTTGGTTATAAAAATGATTGGTGAATCCATTCGTCTCATACACCCATTAGGAGTCAAAAACATTTTACAAACACATATCTAAGGAAATGGCAGAAACACTAGAGGATGACCTCCAATCTGTAGTGGAATGGGGACAAAAATGGATGGTCACGTTCAATGCTGCCAAGACTAAGCTTGTTTCCTTCAATAACTACAAGAAACCTTCTCTACCACCAATAGCAATGGCTAAGAATACACTACCTGAAAGTACTTCCTTTAAACTCCTCGGCCTAACGTTTACAGAGAACATGAACTGGAATATATATATTGAGAACATTCCCAAGGTTGCTACAAGGAAGGTGGGTTCTCTCTACCGTGGCAGAAAATTATTTATGCCTGAAAGTATCATGTACCTCTATACGAGGGATGTGCAATAAGTAATGCCCCTGACCCACTTCCAGTTATCTGATCTAGTTGAAATTTTGCATGTGCAATGATTTATATCTCTACGGGTTATGTGGCAAATTACAGCTCTGAACTAATTGTGGTTTCTGTTTTACAGGTGTTTGAACTGAGTCAGGTGTGAAATGGAGCCTGTTGAATGTAAAACGCTGGCATCGTGAATTCAAACATGGCTGGAAGTCGCCCCCCCCTTCTGCCATTAATGAGGCATCTGTCTGTCAAGGTGAGGCTGCCTTTTGGAAGATCGGCGCATTACTATTCGCCAAATAGTTCAAGATGTCAAGATTAGTAGAGGGTCTGTGGAAACTATCATTCATGACCATTTGCATATGCATAAGGAGTCTGCCAGATAGATTCCCAGGTTACTCACACCATTCCAGAAGCGAGAACGCATCGAGTGCTCGAGGATGAATTTGGAGATGTACCAAGAAGATGAGTCAAAGTTTTTCAAAAGACTGATTATACAGGATGAAACCTGGGTCCATCACTATGATCCAGAGACCAAAGCCCAGTCAATGCAGTCGAAGCACTTGGACTCACCACCTCCAAAGAAGGCAAGGGTACAGCCTTCTGCTGGCAAGGTCATGCTCACAGTCTTCTGGGACAAGGACGGAGTAGTGATGACAGATTTCCTGGCAAAGGGTACCACAATTACAGGAGCCTATTATGCTTCACTTTTGAAGAAATTAAGGGAAGCTATCAAAATCAAGAGGCGGGGCAAGATCAGCAAAGGTACCCTCCTCCTGCAGGACAACGCTCCGGTCCACAACTCTCATGTCACCAGATCAGAAGCATGGGCGCGTGGTTATGAAATCCTCCCCCATCCTCGCTACTCTCCTGACCTTGCATCCTCTGACTTTCACCTCTTCCCAGCCATGAAGTTGTTTTTGAAAGGAAAGCGTTTCCCAGATCATGCAGCCTTGATTTCTGAAGTCACGGCGTAGTTGGAGGACCAACCTGGGGTGTTCTACAAAAACAGTCTCCAGAGCTGCATCAAACGATGAGAGAAATGCATAACTCTGGGTGGTTCCTATGTAGAGAAAGACTAATAACTGTGCCAAGTTTCGTTGTTCTACTGCTATGGGAAGTGGGTCAGGGGCATTACTTATTGCATGCCCCTCGTAAGGCCACCATTCGCTCATATATGGAGTATTGCTGCCACATTTGGGTTAGTGCATCTGCTGCTTGTCTCTCACTCCTGGACAGGGTTCAAAAGAGTGTCGCCAACCTGATAGGTCCTGAACTGTCATCTAAGCTTCATCTCCTGTCCCATCGACGAAATGTTGATTCCCTCTGCCTGTTCTACAAATACTTTAATGGTGGCTGCTCTGACGAACTGCAAGCACTTGTACCTCCTCGACGTGACTACCCCCGACAAACCTGACAAGCAACTAAGTCCCACCCCTTTACAGTAGAGATCCCTAGGTGTAAGAAAGCCTTTTACTTCAATAGTTTCTTCCCCAGAACTGCAAGTCTTTGGAATTCCCTCTCGGGATTCTGCTTTCCCAACTGTACTGATATGCAGAAGTTCAAGTGTAATGTGAAAAAACATCTTTCTATTCATCTCCCTTCATAATGCTGCTGCAAATTGTCCCCGAATTGCCTTGTTTGGGGTGAAGATTGAATAAAAAAAAAAAGAAAGAAAAAAAAAAGAAATATAGTAAGTAATCAGACGTACCTCTCCACTGTACTGTATATCGATACTCTACGGCTGACTGGGATAGCTTCCGTACATTTATATCTGATCTACCCCTGCATTCTATGTTTAAAAAGGATGTATCCTCTATAGTATCAGATCTGACCGAATGGCTAATTGTAGGCATAGAACAATTCATACCATCCAAAAAATTCCAACAAAAACCTAACAGCCAGCCATGGTTCTCCCCAGAATGTGCTGCTGTCATCGCACACAGAAATCCCTTTTTCCATAGCTACCAACATAATAGATGCACTGAAACAAAAGCTGCTTTCAGGATTGCCTCTGTAAAAGAGTAACAAAAAATGCTAGAGAACTATATGCTCAGTCCGTTAAATCCAAAGTAGCTGAGCAGTGGCTTGGTTCCCACCAGCTTTGGCAAATAGCAAACAGGATCCTCAACAGGGTATTTATTTGCTTTCCCACTGAGCAAATTAGGCACAAGGCCGTTTTTTAATGTGGAGAGTGAAAGGAAAATGTGACCAGCTCCCCGGAGAGTAGGGGAGTTGGATAGTGACAATTGTTATGAAGGGTTTCGCCTACATTGACCAAGGTCTTATATGTGGGGTTGCTCCTACATATGGTCTTTGCTTGCAGTATCTGCCAGAACAGATACTACACTTTCCTGGCCCGAAGGCTAAGAACAACCAAACAGGATCCTGAACACAAGTGTGTGTTCTATCTCAACCATCATCAATGGACCTGAGGTCATCTCGTCAGCATCAGACAAGGCCAAACTATTTGCCAAGAACTTTGCAGCTAATTATACCCTATGCGACGAAGGCCATCAACTCCCTATATTTCCTCCTATATCAGACAACACGCTATGCAACATACAACTATCTGTGCATGAGGTCGCCAAGCTAATCAAGAACCTTGATTCCAGTAAAGCAACTGGCCCTGACAGCATTCCAATTATAGTGTTGAAAAAGCTTCAACCAGAACTTGCTCCTGACTTGAAATGGAACACGTACATCAAGTCAGTTGTCAAGAATCGCTGGAAAAATGGTAGAATCCTTCTACCACTCCAGAAGATATCTCACTACTGATGCAATTCTCTATCTATATAAAAGCCAAGTACATCCAAGGATGGAATACTGCTGCCACATCTGGGTAGGAGCTGCTAAGAACAGCCTATCCTGCCTTGACAGAGTACAAAATAGGCTTCGTGACTTAGTGGGGGATGCCCTTTTCTCTTCCCTGCAACCTCTCTGCCGCAGAAGAGACATTGTGAGCCTGTCTTGTTTTATCATTACTTCTATGGCAAGTGCTTGTCTGAGCTCGAATCTCTGCCCCCCCTCACCAGTCTTTCACGATAAACACCCGTCTAGCTGAAACCACTAAAAAATTTTCCACACTCTTTATCTGTTCCAAAACCAAAACGTAGATTCCATGAACAAAGATTCTTAGAAGTGCATGCCTGTATAACTCTCTTCCGTTTGCCTGTTTCCACCTGACTACAACTTGGATGTCTTCAAGTCCAACATAAACAAGTTCCTGATGAACCGCCTCTTAAGTAAGACACTTTATCAACTCAAATTCTGGCCCTGGTACCAATAGATTCGCCACTTGATGTTGTGGCAGATTCAAAATTTACTCTCAGGCCCACCAAATGGTCCACCAAGTTGAGAATTACCCGGGGAAACCACACGCAACAACGCCTTGAAGATGAGATGGCTCAGATACGTACAGAGTTGAGAGACCTAAGATCCCCTACACCAGAGACAACGAAACCCAGCATTATGTATACATAACTAAAGCCTTACCCGCAGCTCAAGTTAAGGACAGAGAAACAAACCAGATGAATACAGACAGAATCAAAGATAAATTGACGCCAAAGGTTGTTTCACACTAAAGCGTGAAAATTCACAAATTCATTTATACAATTCAAGGCTAAGCTTTTTTTCACATGTTCTGCCCATCCCCTGTAATATTAAACAATGCTGACTGAGGGACCTTACAAAAGTCTACTGGTAAAACCCAACTGGACAAAAGCATAAAATAAATAAACTAAAAAGATTACAACAAAAAAAACAACACCTTTTTTCTGTTCTACTTATGATAAATTAAAAAATAATGTTTGATAGTATTTTTCTTGACAAAAAATGTTTAATTTATTTTGAAACATTTTTTCAGAACCTTGTATATAAACTGCATTCTTAGAGCCAATTTTTGCAAAGTTTCAATCTTTGTTTTGTTTATTTTACGCAAATAAAATCAATAAACATCTTATTTTGATGCTTTATGATCTGTAGAGTCAAGTTTTACTCAGTTTAAAATAATAAATATTTATCAGCAATGCAAAATTATGTTTAAAAAGTCTTAAAAGAAATTGTTTTTGGAATTGGAAATTCGGCTCAGATTTTTCTGATTCCGATACCCCAAAATTTCTGATTTTTCCAATTAATAGTCCCAACATATATATATATATATATATATATATATATATATATATAGTAATTTATAAAATATATATGGCAATTAAGCTACACTGAATATTCCGCGTTTCATCCACTCTAGGACTCCTCAATCTCTTTAACACGGTAAGTTTGAGAAAAGGTGTTATAAATAAAAAACTAGATAAAATACTGTTGGAAACTCACTCAATATATGTTACCGTGACATAGGTTGACATATATTCGGTGGGTTTTTAATAGTATTTTGTCTAGTTTATTATTTATAACACCTTTTTCCAAACTTACCGTGTTAAAGAGAGAGTCGGGCGCCATTTTAAATTTTCCAATACATCGGTAAACACTGTATGTTTTTCGAGCTGAATAAACATGTTACATTGAATAAAAACACAAAAAATATATCCAGTTTGGCAGAAAAGTAACTTATCTGGCCTTTGATAACATTTATTTGTTATATATTTGTTTTTTGACAACTTTTTCGAATCTATGTGTACAGTAATACAAACCCGACTAAACTTTTACATTTATACACTAGTAAAATATTTTTATGAAGATTTTACTGCATCATAAATTTAAATTTATTAAATCTCATTTTCTTCTAAAACGGTCAAGAAGGAAAATATTTAAATCTGAACAGAGAACAATTGTTCTTCCTCCTCCACCTTTGTGTCAGTAACAGTAAAAAGAATGTTACTATTATGACACTTTCTGTTGGAACCAATAATTTTAGTGAAAATAGTTATAAAAGCCTTTTTCTTGCCTTTATTTTTCAAGTAAAAATGTACAATGCTTGTCTATGAAAATCAAATTGTGAAATATTGCAGTTGAAAATAAAATGACCAAAAAACTTTATAAAATGCTTTCCATTAAAAAATATACATCGAAGATTAAGGAAAATAATTGAGCATTTTTCTTCATGAAATTCAACTGTGAGTAGTAGTCACAAACCGTTGACATTTTTTTAGCCATTATCAGAGATTTTTGTTTTAGTTAATGACTAACGAGTCACTGATTGCCTCCCTTTGGCATCATATTTAAGTGTACAATTGTTGTATATTAGTTTATATTAGAGGCGATGATATATTAAAACATGTCATGTGTTATCTAGTGGATGTAAGATATTGTTCTTTTAACAGACAGATAATAAACGTATAAATTGTATGTATGTTGTCTACCCAGGAGGACATGATATTGACGTGTAAACTGAGTCATGTTGTATCAGACTTATCACACGGGATACTTTTACAGTTCATATAAGAATAATAATATATGCTTCATACCTTTTTCTTGAAGAGTTCTTCTGTATCTTCCCGCTGCGCCGTGACGAACCATGAAGCGATCAGCACCATATAATTGAGACATCTGTTCTTATTTGTGAAACCATTAAAACAATTCTTTATATTTTTATAATATAAATTTATTACAGTTGTCTCAAATGGTTTTCACAGGATCTGCAGTTAGTCTACATTTTCTGTTCATACAGCCCGCTCCTAGCTGTCTGTATACCCCTGTCTGGACGTCTGTATGCTCTGGTGGTCAATCCTCAACTCTGAATCTCTCCAAAACTAACTACATCACGTGTTCTCTTACGTCACCTAATTACGTGTCTCAGACCAACCTAATGTCCACAGCTAGTTATTTGTTTATTCAAAATCCCAAAATAATGTTTACATATATTTTCTATTTTCACATTCCTTTTGCGATTCACACGTCAATCATTTATTCCCCAGTTTAATTGTTTATTCTTCTAATCATAATAACTGATCCAGCAACCATCCGTCGCTCAAATCAGTTAATAAGAACACAATAACAATAATGTTTTGACCATTGACCCTGCTTGCCACGGTTAACAGATACTACGCTATGATCACAGCCTAAAGGGTCATAACATTACACAATTAGTAAATTTTATTTATTAAAATTCTAGTCACACAGGTGTCAATTTTTGGTGTATGCTAATATTTTTCAATAAGTATTTCATAAATTTCCCTGCCATATTTCACGATAAGTTTTCCTAGAAAGCACCAAATATACTTATGGCAAGTAAGCTACATAGGAACATTTGTTTCATTCTACGAGGAAATCAGGATACTAATTTCAGTTAGCCTGATGATTTCCTCCAGAGATGAAATAGACCTTTCTGTGTAGCGTAAATATATTATCATACTAGTAATAAGCTCTTCACAATTATCGAGCACTGTTGAAGTACATACATTAGATCAGTGATCACAAACTTGTGGTTTGTGGAAAAATTAAACATTTCCTTTCTTTGAAATTTCAGATCAGAAAATGACACAAAAAAAAAAAAAAAACAGTTTGCATACATGTTCAAACCTTTCATAAACTCTTTTTTTTTTAACTCGACAAAGAAATAAAAAAAAAAAGAAAAAAGAAGTTTGAAGAATTTATTTATTAATTTTGGTGTCAAATGTTTGTAACAGAACTCATGAAATTTTTCCTGAAAGTTTACAAGTTTTTTTTTTTTTTAAAAACACTGCCATGAAATATGATTTGATTCCTCACAAGATTCTTTTATTCAGGTTCCATAGCTACAGTAGGAATTGGTTCCTCTGCGCTAGGTACGGCTGGTCCAGACGGATCTTCTTGTTCCATAGGAGTCTGTAGCAAAGTAGAAAGTTTAAATATTTATGACAAAGGACAAAGAAATCAATATAATTAGGAAAATAATAAAAAAAAAGAAAACATTTTTATTTCATAGTACTTTTACTGGTGCAAGAGGTGATGAATATAAAATACTTAAAGTAGCAATATCAGAAAACGAACTGTTCAGTGCTGGACAAGGTACCCATGGATACTTAATCTAACAGCCATAGTTTTTAAATCAGTAATTAGTAAATTTCTCCTATGTCTATCAAAATAAAATTTATATGAAATGATTCACAGTCAATTTTTTTTTTCTTAAATGGTAGTTTAATATTTTTATTGTGATTTGTGTATTCCAAAAAAACATCGCTATTTAAATCTGACTATTAACAATGAAACATGCAGATAACGGTAGATAACTTTTCGCAAATATGTGGTTGTGTGTATTCACAAAAACATTTTGATATGTAAAAATTCTCCCAGTCAGTAATATTTCATATATTTTTAGTCAATCAGGGAAAAGAATTGCCTTCTATAGAATTTGAACTAAACACAAGTGTCTTTCCTATCAAAAGTTAGAACATCTCAAAGTTGAGGCTTTGTAGTACAAAGTTAACTCAAGATAGAAACTTCATTTAAATGGTATTTAATTTCTTTTGTACTAAAATTTTAAGAGAACTGATTGAGTACTTTTTACATACTGAAAATGGTGACAAGCACTGATGTTTGTGTGCTATGATATGCACAAAAAATTCACAACAAAACGTTTGTGTATGTTCAAACTGACAACAATGAAGTATTCTTTTATTTTTTTTATTATTTAGAAAAAAGTTTTTGATTATGAAAAGAAAAAAGAATAATTTTAAAAAAATAAATTCTTTAAAAAAGAAATACTAATAATAAACGTTCATGTTTTCTTTTTTTTCAAGGGCTGAATTGGAAAAGTTAGAATATCTCAAAGTTGAAACTTTGTAGTACAAAGCTAAGTCAAGAAAGAAACTTTGTTCAAATGGTATTTAATAGCTAATATATGAATTTCTTTTGTCTTAAAATTTGAAGAGAATTGGTTGAACACTGGAAATAGCAGATAACTTTACTATGAAATAGAATGCCATTTAGATTGACATGAACCTCAGCAGGAAAAACCTCCAACATTTATGGCAGACATAATTTAAGTCACTTAGCAGCCTTCCAGAAAGACCACTATTTTTCTTGTGGACCTATAGTCTGCACTGAAAACACTATGGAGTTTACACTCACACTTCTGCAATAGACAACACAGGGAAACTTGCAATCTTACAGGAAGTTGAGATCTATATGGAAAATTAGAAACTCTCTCTATGCTTACTAAGAGTGTCACACTCCACATCTGACTTTATGATACAAACACAACTTCAAACATTTGCATACCTGGACAACACAGATAATCTATTTCTCCATGCAAAGACTTCTCATTGCTCACCAGAGCACTTTCCTATGCACACAGAGTCCAAAGATTTTCCAAGATCAACAAATGCCAAGTAAATAAGCCTGGAAACAATGTACTTTTTTCGCAGTTCATGTGCAATGAAAATGGCATTGAAAGTGTCTCTGCCTGACATAAAGCCAAACGACATTTTGAGAGCATCTTTGAGCATGTCCATTACAATGTAACCATATAATTACTAAAACCTGCATCAGTATACACCCCTTCCCCAACATTACTTTAGGGTATAAACTAAGATGTCAACCTTGTAAAATTTTTAATTCCAACTTTAGGCTCTTTTTCAAGAAGGAAGATAACTTGAACTACACTTTCAAGAGACACCCTCCTCATCCACGATGACCTCTTAATTTCACACACACACATCAAGTCACTTATGTATGTATGTATGTATGTATGTATGTGTGTGTATATATATATATATATATATATATATATATATAAAACAAACAGGTCCATGTGCTAGAATGTTTTCATCCTAAATTCTACACAATTATGCAGAATGTAGAAACTATGGATAAAAAGAATTAAATGAAACCAATCATTTCATGAGAAACCATAAAAATGAATAATTAATTAATGAACGCTTGCTTTTCAATGAGATATGCAAATTAGTTAACTTTTATGAAGTCACTTGCATATTCATGACTGAGTATATTTAGAAGTTTGTTATAAAAATAGAAAAAGTAAGTTAGCATCAACTTTATAGGTGTATAGATGTAATCATGATTGAAAGCATAAATATGTTAATTATAAATTAAGGTGAAGAACTTACCTCAGCAACTGAAGGTGGAGGACCTCGTGTACGTTCATCTTTTTCAATTAATTCTAACTAAATAAAAGTCAAGGAGGCATAAAGTTTGACAGCTTTAATTATACTGAACACCCATTGTTCTTTCCTAAGCTGGTTTGGTAGTACACAATTGAATAAAAAAGCTTTACAGAAAATATTGCAAAAACTAAATCACGTGCTTATTTATATATTTTCAAATTGGAGAACATCATATGATAAACATAAAACCTATTCAACAATATATTTCAAAATTATTTCCGACTTATTACTTTTGAGATCATTTGTGTAGGCTGACTACATTCTATTTTATAATAGGAATAAAGTATCTTTAGATGAGACTTAATTCCAGTCAAATGTTTGTGTCATTACATTTGGACAGATTATCAATCTGGATAGTATCAATGGGAAAAACTGTTCTTTAATATGAGGCTGTCATTTGTCCTAAAAATGTTCTGCATTCATGCTTTTTGATTAATTATATGATAATATATTCATAAAAAGCATAAATAAACATGAATAGTGAGTTTGATGGTAATAAAATTGGTACACTTACAAAATATCAAAAGGTCTGGTAAGTGCTCCTGCTGATCTACAAAATAGTCCAAAAGACGTGTGCAACAAGATCATTTCTGCCAGTCAAGCAGCAAGCGAAAGATAAAATTACCATTCATATCAATCTGGCTAGAACTGCGTTTGTCTGTCTTCAAAAACAACTTTGATACGATAAGACAATCCACAAAGTTGTGAATCTATGAAGCCAGGGTCAAAACAATTCTCTATGGACGTGAGATCTGGGTATTGTGTAAAGAAGATCTTCAACAAGGTCTTCGATCACTACTGCCTCCACAATACCCTGCACATTTACCTCTGAGAGGATCCTCAACTCAACCATCCGTCCTAGAGGTAACATTCTTGGCCTGGAAGAAACTGTTCAAAAAGAGATTCAGGTGGTTCGACCACGTGCTGCACCAGCTTGGTGAGTTTGTCTGTAAACTGGTAAAGCACCAAGGTGGTTAACTCAAGGCGTGTCTTGCAATGATCAAAGCAGACATGGAACTCGTGTCCAGTCCTCGCATTTTTGGTGTCCGACACTGGAATCAGAAATGGATAGATCATGCCGTTAACTCTGCGACCAATTGACACGCAATATGGTTAACATCATTGGAGCCAGCTCAACACACCTTGAGTGAATGCCGCTACAAGTAAGTACTTACCACTGAATTTCAATCAGTTTATGGATAAAACAAATAAAATGCACTACATGTGTATAAAGGTGTTTTCTCAAACAGTTTATGTTTTTATTATATTGTTTATGATTCACATGTCCATTAAAATTATAATAAATATTTTAAATCTATAAACAAGAACCTAAGTCGTGAGATTAGATGTTTCTGTCTGACAATGTAAGGATGGGCAAAAATCTTATCTGGGCCTTATTATTCCACATTATCATTCAAACACTATTGTGTTTGAATAAATGGTTAAGTGGCAGTTTTAGTCATTTAGAACTGATTTAAAGCTTCACCGCTCACTTATTTGTCAACCAAATTTCAAAAAATTATTACAGTTTACAGATCACCTTCTCAGCTTTATTGTGAAAAAAACAAACAAAAAAAAAAAAAAAACACTTAATTTTTGTTCAGTAAAACAAAAGTTATGAATTTACCGGTGTTCAAAATCATTAAAAAACATAAGTGAGCAACATTTTTTATGACTGGTTTCCATAGCAACCACGTCGCTTCAGCAACTACTATTGCTACCAATTCACCGCTCTCGTGAAAAGATAAGTAAAAAGTGAAATAGAGAGAATGAAAGAATAAAAGGGAGATAATTGGGGGGGGGGGATTTTATTGAAAGCAGATGAGTGTCGTACATTGTTATTTCATATGTATATGTTATGTTTATGGGGGCAAAAAAAAAATAAAATAAGACTGAAATTAAACAAAGAACAAGTGAATTTACTGGAAGTCTGGAAAAATTATGGATTACAATAGAAAAATGTGAGCATGAAAAGTAATATGGTTAAGCTTAAACATGGAAAAGTAAAGAACTAGTTGTTAAAACTGGAAAAGAAAAGGACAAGATATTCTAATAAACAATAATAAATTTATAATTTAAAATATTGCAGCATTAAGAAATCTTTTTTTAAATTCAATTTATAACATTACATAATTCTTAATGCTGCAATATTTTAAGTTATAAATTTATTATTTTTTACTAGAATATCCTGTCCTTTTCTAATTTGAACAACTAGTTCTTTACTTTTCCATGTTTAAACTTAAGCATATTACTTTTCATGATTGCATTTTTCTATTGTAATATATTTCTGAAATTATGCCATGGAAATGTTAAGTCCATTTATCTGATGTGACTGAAATTATCAAAATAACATCAGATTCACACACAAACTTTGGAAAAATTAGAAGTTGAAATTCTATCATTATTTTAATCGTGATTGCATTTTTCAAGATCATACAAGATGAACTTCAATGACGACAATATTGGCCAAGTAGAGAATCTCCACAATGAATAAAACCAAAGTTATCAGCAACAGAAAGACATTTATCTTTTTCCATGACCTTGCCCTAAATCACAAAATTTAATCAGGTCCAAGTTAGGTCAGAATTAATATTTTAAACAAGTTTAATGATGATTGATCAAGCAATGCGGACGCTAAGCTGTACACAAACAAACGCAGTGATAAACCTTACTGAAAACAATCTTCGCTTCAGATCAAGTTATGTAATGTCTAGGATTAGGACAACAGAATATGCTTATCGTTTTGATTCTGTAGTATAATATCAGACATAGATCCACATCACTCTATAAAAAAACATAAGATATCAGCAGATATATACTCGAGAATCAAAACAAATGAAAAGGATATTCTGTAATGTATTATTTACAGGTCAGGCTAATTGAATACAAATAGTTTGGGTGAAAAAAAATTACCGATTTTAATTTTTAACTTATGGTGGATAATTATGGAAAGTTCAAAAATGCAAAATTGAAATAAATATGAGTACAGACATAAGTCTCAAGAGGAGTGTGAAAGTTACTTTCCTTCCACTGGAAAGTTTTAAATGTATTTAAAAATAGATTTAAACAAAGGGTTACAATTTTGTGCATTGTTGTGTTCTATGCAAATATGAACATCACTTACGGTCAATTCAATTTTATGTGGTATATGAAACGTTAACAGTAAAACAGAATACACTTTATTCAATGTAGCAATCATAAACTAATGGCATTTAAAAAGGATACAAATTCAGCAACAGCTTCATTGTCATAAATGGTAAACTTTGTATCTGGGCCAACAATAGATAAGGAACAATTCTGAAAGATTAAATCAAAACAACAATGAAGTAAAATGCAATCATTTAAAATAATTATACTCATAAAAAATTCATATTTGAACATTTTAGTTTTCTCCATTCAAATGCGAGTTATTTAATAACAAATGTGTGTTTTTATTTTGTTTGTTTTAAATTCAAATGTCAATTTACTTTTTTCTTTTACATAATATACAATGTTCACTTGAAAACTGATATTTTCAGTGAGCTAAATGGCACAAATTTTTCAAATTTTATTTTTTTAATAAACAAAACAAAATGATTTCATTATTGAGATATATATATATATATATATATATATATATATATATATATATATATATATAGGAACTTACCTTTATTGTTAATTCCACGTCTTGTGGCAACGTATCACGCAGAGCCCTCAAACCATATCTTATAAGTTCATTGACAGTACCTGTAAAAGTTACATTGGTTAATAAGAGTTATTTTATGTGAACGTTTTTAATTGTAAAACAAATTCTACAAAAAATTCTTATCATAATAAATAAACAGTAATTAAGACCCATATTTTCATCTTTGGAATTTAAGTGATTAAAAGCAAAGTTCATGAATTAAAATGCAAATCACATGACAGAGTAAAATGTTGGTGATGCCAAAAAAGTTTATTTGTTTGTTGTGAAATAAGTTTACAAATAAACTTGTATTTTTAAACCCAATTAATTTTATTAGGAAATTGTCATATATAAATTGAATTTTTATAAACATTCTATTAAAAAAGATTTAACATACATTCTTTATCCTTTTACATTAACCATTTATGATTAGTGTATCTTCAGTCAAAAAATTTTCCAAATGAAGAAAAATTATTTACTTAACAAAACTACAAATGAGCAATAAATAATTCTGAATATTCCACTGATGACAAATTAAAAAGTTATTTTTAACTCTAAACAAAGCAAATTACCACTAAAGCATACAAGACTACAGTAATAAAAGTCAGATTAAGAGTGGAGAACAAGATATTTGTTCACCTTATATTTAAATTCCTGCATGTTTGTGTAGACGAGAAAATAGAGTGGGCATTCCAAATGTAAGCAATCCAGACAAAAGAAGCAATCAGAGTAGAAATTCTGTCTGCACCTCGGAATTTAGTAAAGAAGTGGGGTTTGGCTGATACAAGTGTGGTGAGTTTGTCAGAGCACATTCTGTTGAAGTACTTGCAAAACAAGTACAGGGATGCAACACTATGGCGATGTGACAGAGGCTGGAGCTTGATAGACAATGTGAAATATATTAGGTTAAACATTCTTTTTCAAACCCTGTTTAAGAGGGAGAGGCTAGTGGTTGATGCACTAACCCAGATTTTGCAACAATACTGTATGCATAGGTGAATGGTGGCTTTAGAGATATAGAATACTAACATAGGTAAGAAGTTTTCTAGCCTAATAAAGGGAACCTACCTTCTTTGCAACAGACTTGTTTAGATGTATGACCATTGAAAACAACCTGGATCTTCCTTTTATCTAAGAAATATCTGAATATACTAATTTATTTGCCTCATCCAGTATGTGGTATACATGTTTTATAGATGACCGTTAGAATATCGGCAGTAGAATGGGATAGCCTTGTTTCATACTCTTAATCAGATTAAATTTAGTATTTTCAAGAGGGTGGACTATCGATAGACTGATTAAATGATTCAAAGATTTTAGCAAAGAGTAAGAGGAAATTAAAAAGGCGATAATTTGGGTTTTTTTTGAAAACTGGTATCACAAAGACAATTTTCCAGTTATCAGATATGCAAGGTTCTGCAAGGCATTTATCAGAGTTTGAAGAAGATAGGGGACAGCTCAGCAGGGTATATCTTTATAACCATAGCTAGGATAAGATCTGGTTTGCATGCTTTGGAGTTGTCAATGTTGTTTTTTTTATGATAGCTAGGACATGAGAAGTGATAAGATCATCTTTTTTTCTTTTTTTTTTTTTTTTTCAATTTTCACCCCAAACAAGGCACAGTGCCACTTTGAAGCAGGGGGCTACTATTAGGGAATTAATTAGCGGGGTCATTATGAAGGGAGAAGAGTAGAAAGATGTTTGTTAACATTACACTTGAACTTCTGCATATCATTGCAGTTGAGAAAGCAGAATCCCGGAAGGGAGTTTCAAAGACCCGCAGTTCTGGGGAAGAAACTATTGGAGTAAAAGGCTTTCTTGCACCTAGGGATCTCCACTGTAAAGGGATGAGACTTAGTAGCTTGTCGGGTTTGTCGGGGGTAGTTACGTCGGGGAGGTACAAGTGTTTGCAGTTCGTCAGAGCATTCACCATTAAAGTATTTGTAGAACAGGCAGAGGGATGCAACATCTCGTCGATGGGACAGAGGTTGAAGCCTAGATGACAGTTCAGGACCTATCAGGTTGGCGACTCTTTTTTGAACCCTGTCCAGGAGCGAGAGATAAGCAGCAGATGCACCAGCCCAGATGTGACAACAGTACTCCATACATGGGCGAATGGTTGCCTTATAGAGGTATAGGATACTGGCAGGCGTAAGTAGTTTTCTAGCACGGTAGAGGGAGCCAACCTTCCTTGCAGCAGCCTTGGCAATGCTCTCAATGTATCTATTCCAGTTCATATTCCCTGTAAACGTTAGGCCGAGGAGTTTAAAAGAAGTACTTTCAGGCAATGTGTTCTTGGCCATTGCTATTGGTAGTAGAGAAGGTTTCTTGTAGTTATTGAAGGAAACAAGCTTAGTCTTAGCAGCATTGAATGAGACCAACCATTTTTGTCCCCATTCCACTACGGATTGGAGGTCATCCTCTAGTGTTTCTGCCATTTTCTTGGATATGTGTTCATTTGTTTTCCCCTCATATCTGTTATAGAGAGTGGTGTCATCGGCAAATATACCCATCTCCGAAACAATATTATCAGGGAGGTCGTTTATGAATATCAGGAATAATAGAGGTCCAAGGATAGACCCCTGAGGCACTCCCGCATTTATGTCATATTGTTTGGATGTACGTCCGTCGAGGACAACTTTGATTTTTCTATTACTTAAGAAGGATTTAATTACGTTATGAATTCTTCCAGTGATTCCATATGATCTAATTTTCCTTAGAAGACCATCGTGCCATACCCTGTCAAAAGCCTTAGATATATCAAGGGCCACCGCTCTACCCTCCCCTGTTTTATCCAATGAACGGTATATACGTTCAGAAACTACAGTTAAGATATCTGCTGTTGAACGGGCTTGCCTGAATCCATATTGTTTGTCAGTCAGGAGTTTAGCAGCTGTTAGGTGCTGGACTAGGACTTGATTAACTAAGGACTCAAATATTTTGGCGAAAAGCGGGAGGAGGCTAATGGGGCGATAATTTAGTGGGTCAGTTCTTTCACTAGAATTCTTGAAGACTGGTACCACAGAGGCGGTTTTCCAGCAGTCGGGAAAACAAGATTCGTTAAGGCATTTATTGTAAAGTTTGGACAGAACTGGAGCAACCTCGGCAGAGCATTTTTTTAATTGCACAGCCGGGATGAGATCTGGTCCACATGCTTTAGAGGTGTCTAGGTTTTTTATAATAGCATGTACCTGAGAAGGGGTGATTTTCAAATCGTCAAGTGTGGCGTCTGTTCGCAGAGGAAAATCAGGGAGTGAGTGGTGTACCGAGTTCAGTGTGGAGTTTGAGGCAAACCGACTGGCAAGCAGATTAGCCTTGTCAGTTGCCATGCAAGCAACCTCGTGATTGTTTGTTAGTGGGGGAATAATTGACTGTCCATTATTAACTACGCTGTTGTAGATTTTCCAAAAATCCCGGGTTCCTAATTTCTGTGCTTCGATGCGTTTTCTGGTGGTTTCAGAGTAATCTGACTTAGCTGTGTCTATCACTCTCTTACAATTATTTCTAGCTTCTATAAACTTCTGTTTATTTGAGCTGGACTTATGTCGGTTAAATCTGCGGAACGCATGCTGCCTTTGACAAATGGCAGCTGCACAAGCAGAAGTAAACCATTGGGGGGAGTGGGGCTTGCTATAGTATTTCCGTGCGGGAACATGTGCTTCAATAGCAGTTTTGAACCATTCAGTTGTCTCATTTGCACACTGTTTCGCTGGAAGAGTAAAGATATTTTGCCATGGGGCATCTCTGATGAGCTCCCTGATGGCTTCCCAATCAGCCTTTTTGTAATACCTCGTTGTTTTGAGTAGTGGGTCTTCAGTTTTAGGGCGAGAATTTAGGCTGATTTCTACCATTATCACAGCGTGATCAGCATTAAATCAATCTAGTGTGGTTTTTGTCTGCAGTGAGAAATTGGGGATGGGGTGCTTTGGTGCTACCTTTCCAAGGTAGATTTTTTAGCAAACCTTCGGGTAAATAGTTCAACCGTATCTATTGCTGTGAAAGTGACTTCACAATGGTTGGATACAAAGAAAATTGTTGATTGCACATTGTTCATCATACAATTAAAAATTTTCCGCAAATTATGGGTTTTTGTGACACGATTTTGAAGTCATCTTAGTTTACTTACATTTACATGCAGCTATTACTCTTACAGTGGATTTTTGATGTTATAAATTTATTCCTATTTTCAGCTGAATTACTGCACAGACTGAAGTAAACCATTAAGTGAAACTTTATTTGAAATTTCCACATCTGACAGTTGCTTATTAGACTTAATTCAACCCATTCTGTTACTATTGCACACTGCTCAGCAGGAAAAATGTTTTATCCAAAGCACATGTCTGATGATATCCAAGGGATTTTCAATCAACACAATGGTAGAATAGTGCTATCAAGGTCCTCACAATGTGGGAGACAAGTCAGGAAGGTGACAATTTGTGAAAGGGCATGGACAATTGGGAAATTATGTGTATTATTAACAGTTGGGTCTGTGGACTTTAAGAAGCTGAATCAATGGTCATGGCAAACATTACCATCAGACCCATGGATTGGAACACTCTAATCCGATGAAAGTTCTGCGTCAATATTATCAGAGATGTAGTTATTTGAGCTATAGAACTGGATCAAGAGAGAATGATAGAAAAAAAAGTTGCAAGTACATCTAGACCCGAGCATTGAATTCTTTAGTTAAGGAAAAAAAGTGTTACAGATATAGATTTTAAGTGTATGCACATGTTTATACAAAATTATAAGCAAACGATTTTTTAATCAGATATATCAATGGCTAATTAAAGATACATTTTAATTATTTGTTGTGCCTCGTTGTGTATCTAATGTTGTATATTTAAAAAGTTGATCCATTCATGGTTACTTGCATCAGCTATCACCTTGGTAGAGTTGAACTGACTTCCTTTAAAGCAAATACAGCATCTTTTGCAGTCTGATCAATAGGGTTGATACCAGTTATGTTGTATGTAATCAACTTACTTTGTACACACACAAACCAGGTTTTCCTTGGTCTTCCATGCACTCATGTGTCAGCGGTATTCATGCATGTTATCAAGTTGATGCAAACCACCAGAAAGGTATCCAAAATCACAATAATACCAAGCTTCTGATAGAGGATGGCTAAATGGATTTTTCTTATAGTTTGCTGTTACATGTCCATTTGATCATGATCATTATGCTGAAGACATTGCAAAGCAGAAGCATTTCAGACCCCATGTCTCACTGCCATGCAAAAGGGCAGGCCAAACAACTATTATGGCGAATCTCAAAGAATGTGATAACTACATTATAATTATTTAAAAATTGGGTTATTATTTCACAAGTGGTAGAGAAAAAAGTCATACAATAGTTTTTAAAACTATAAAGAGAATACAAATAAAAGGTACTTACAGTCAGGAAATTTATCCAGATTTTTCTCAAGAGAAGTACGAGCAGATTGAGACCTTGCACCAATAGCCATACATTTGCAATCATAATAGTTTGCTGAAGGACATGTTTGGTAAATATGAGGCCCCATATCCTAGAAAAAGAAAAGTTATTTAACACAACTTGAAAAACAGTGTTTTTATTTTATTTTATTTTATTAGTGTGACAACAACAAGGTACAGAAATTTTGTGAATTGCAAATTGCATTCCATTTTTAAGAATTCTTTTCATTGTCATAAATTTCCAACCAGAGTCATCAGATCAGGTGATTGTAAATATTCATCTGCTTTCATGTTACATTTTGACTTAAAGTTTCGACAGAATATTAATTTCTTATGCAGAGTTTATGAGCTGAACATTTCATGTATTAAAAATTATCAAGATGGTTTCAATAATAATAAAAAATAAAAAAAAATGAAAACTGATATTTGTTGCACTGAAGAAACATAATTGAATAAATTTTATATTCCACTTTTTGGATGGGATACTTTAAAACCTAAATATTTCCAACTTTATCCTGTCCCATGTATCTAAGGCATATTCTCACAATGCTCTGCACTCAAATCTTATCTTGATTTTATGAACATTCTATAATAGCCATATACCAAGCAATGCATTCTTTGCTGAACTCTAACATTCACATCAGATTATTTCAAATGCTTTATACTTATTTTCATATCAGTCATAGATCTTACAACATGTATAAAGAAAAATTAATTCTTTAATTATTTAATAAAAGCTATACAACAAAATACAACTACTCATCTGAAAGAATAATATAAGAAATAACTGCTAGTAGTGAGTAAAAGCTTATGCTGAATCTGAAGCAGAAGAAACATTAAAATTTAAAATAAATGATGAGACACAATCATTAGATATTAGTATGGACTTGCACAGACTTTGATGTATTTGCTGAGGTCAATGTCCTGGTGATGCAAAAAGACATACTGAGCTTCGACCTACTACTTAGACAGGGTACACATTGTCTTGGATTCTGTAGAACTTATTCCTCAATTTAAAAAAAAACTCTTAGTAGAATAAATAAGTCTTGCCTATTTTTTTTTATATAATAGAGAGCCTTCAAAAAATGCCAACTTCCTGCATTTTATTTGGTTCTCAGTTATCCTAAACTGTTGTTTTAAATCTTCCATTCCCATATTCCACTCTGATCTCATAGATTTATTCTACATCCCAATTAGCTCCTGCTCCTATTTAGAAATTGATCCAGAAAACAGTGGGCAGTCTATACATAGAAGAGGGCTGAGAGGGCTTTACTAACCAATATTTTTAATTTTTCTATTTTTTGTAAATATCGTCCCGCTCCACTGATCTTATATACTTTTCCTTTTTAAATGAAGTAACCCATGAAGTGAATGCAGTATTTTGCTGAGAGTCACTAGTGTAGTTCAGAACTGAAAAAAAAAAAGTATGACCTCTTCCTCCTACACACACCAAACGATTAGGGTTTCTTGTCTAAAGCAACAAGTGAACTTTTGTAGAAACATGGTTATCAGTGTACTCATATTTTGTTTAAAGAAAATTGCTTGTTCTTTTTTAATGGATGGCATCACCTTTTTATTATGTCAGCATCTGGCATCTTCCTCATGTCTTCAACATGTTTTAATGATGTCATCCATAGTGTATGCAGTATTACAGCAAATACATATAATTCAAGTACAAAATAATAAAAATGCTTTAAGAATGTCAAATTCTGTCAAAATTGCTCCAAAAATAGAAAAATGGTGAATAAATTAATGAAGTTCTTATTATAAATGGGTTTGTGATTTTAAGAAATTTTTTCATAAAATGATGTCAATTTTTAACCCAAAATTTCAGTTTAAATTTCTTATGAGTTTTGAACCACTAGGGATATTTGTAGAATTCAAACAGTTTTTAACTATTTGTAAAATTCCTTATAATTAATGATTTTTTAATAATGGCCTCAAATTTAAAAAAAAAAAAAAAAAAATCAATTGTGTCTACAGAACAAAATTCATCAAAAATCGGCTCATCAAGAAATTGAAAGAAAAATATAAAAGGTGAGAGGACAGCAAGATCCAGACACGGCAATGTAGGCAAAAGATAAGACTGTTAGAGTGGGGAGTGTGAAAAAAAAAACAAAAAAAAAAACTGAACAATTATCTTTGCCACTATTTATACAAGATGTTGCAAGAGTCCAGAGAACCACCTAATGAAAAAAACCCCCAAAAAACTTCAAAATGAAACAGTCAAGCTAAGGATGCTTCAATTCTTTTTAAAATCAATTACCAACCACAAAAAGTCTCGTGTTATGAAAAACAAGTTCTTTTAAACTATGATCTTTGAGTATGTTTCCAGCAAAGGCTCCATCATGCCACCTTCTCATCTTCAAAAAGGGACTCAAATTCAATTCACATGCTGTTCACTATTGTTAACTACTGGAGGGGGGGGGTAGCTATATGAAGGCCACATGTATAGTAGCAAGATGCATTTCCGTGTCACATTTCCAGAGAAACACAAAAGTGGCTGTCTAAAAACTGACAACTTCACCAACCCTAACATGCTTACCCCCACCCAACCACACCTGCCTGATTGCAACCACATGGACTATTATGTGTGAAGTCCAGTTGAGAAAGACACCAATTGTGCTGCAAGCAATACCAAGGACTAGTTGATTGCCAGAATCAAACTGATGTCTCCAAGGACACTGAAGGCTGCATGCTCCATGTTCAGGTCCTGCCTGGAGACCATGGTGTGAAGGCTCAAGGTGACTTTTTTGAGAGAGTTGTATTCAAATAAGGATCCTCTAAAAGATACTCTGAATTTTGAGAATACATCAATTGTTAACTATGACGTTTTTTTCTTTTCCAAGTCTCTGACACCCTGTAGACACAATCTTGGTTCTTAATGTAATCAAGATTTATTGTTATGTTGGGTATTTTTTATTGGAAAACAATATTCAAAATTGAAAGAAGGTACTAAGTAATACAGATTTTATAACACACAACTAAATTATATGGCATGAATTATAAGAAGCCTTTTTTTGGTCATATTTACAACTCAAGACACAATGTTTATGGTTTTTATAGGAGGAGGGCAAATTATTAGTTACTTTTTTTTCAACTCTTGCACATTTCACAAATAATTGGTTATTAGAAAAAACACATTCTTTAAAATGCAATACCTTTTGAAAATGATTCTATCGATACATGTTGAAAGTTGATCATAATAGTGAAGTTCAATTTAAAATCATAGTTATTGGTCTAATCTAGCAAAATATTTTTAAAATATAAAAAAAAAATTACAATAATATTAAAAAAAAGTCTTTATCAAAATTTAAATTGCAAAAATACAGGAAAAAGTATTTTATTACTTACATCATATCCTGCAACCAATAAACCAACACCAAATGGTCTTCGGCCATATCGCTGTGTAGGGATTTGAGATTCTTAAAAGTTAAGGACAAAGTGTTTGTTTTTTTCAAGATAAAAATGTATTTCACAAAGTTCAATCCAAATATTGTCAAGTGTTCATAGTAGTTGACAAAGTAATAAAAAGCCTTCATAATTAATTTAAATCATTGGAAAAAGTAAGAAACTTTACATTTAAAATTTCTTACCTTTTCTGTTAACAGAAAATAATTTCTTTAAAAAAAATCTATTATCTCAAATTAATTTTTTCTACTTTTATACAAAACAATTATACAAAGAGAAAATACTTAATATCTTTTGAAAAATATATTAGTTTTTCTGCAGGCATTAATATGTAGAATATTTGTTTAAAATACAATTTTTACTTTATTAATTAACTATTCTTTTTTTAAGAAACAAATTTTGACTTAACGTCATGATTAGTTACAAAAGTGATTAAAATAAACTTATGTCTTTAATGTATTTGGTTTGTTTTCAGTTAAAAAATGGCAAAGTGCTTTTGCTACGATTGCCCTCTTCGACTGAAATAGCCACATTTTATTTGTATATTTCTCTTCTAGCAATAACAGTGACACTTTTTTTTTTATTAAAATATGTACTGGTACATAATGACCGATAGATCATCATGTGATATCCAAGGAAGAGAGGAGGAGTGACAAAAGCTTCCATTCTCATATGCTTAAGAGAAATGCTAAAACAAAACCCATAACATCCTCTGCTATAAAATATATCAAAATAAGCATGAAGGAACATTCAAAGAGTGCAAAATAATGTCCTCATAGAAATTTTACCAGCATATCAACCAGTTTGGGTTACCTAATACCAAAGAGATTGTTTGGTTTAATTTGTGCTATAATTTTCTTAGCAAAGTGATTTTCTTTTTATTTGCATATTTCCTCTCACATGATCTTGCCATTTGCTTTTTCTTTATTTTCTTATTTGAATACTTTCTTTTATTTTATTAACATGCACTGCTGGGCACTTGCCACATTTGTCGTACAATTGCATAAAGCCTTGGAAAAAGGTATTTCTGCTTATGTCTTTATTACATTACAATTTATTCAACTGAATTTCTTTTTTATCCTAATCTCATGGATAAAATTATTTGACTGGACAGATTGGACATATCTTCTGCAGATCCTCAGGCTAGGAAACTATAGTACTGAAACTTTACTTACTATTTATCTATTACTGAGCATTTAAATCCAGACAAACTTGAAGTGCTTTATCTAAACATTTTTGCTACTGTTGCTGACGTTATCGAGGGTTGTTCTGAGTTTGAACCTGCCATTAAACTACTAAAATCTGTTTACAACAAGCCTCTCAATGTTATCCACGCAGCACGTCTACTTTCAACACATCTACAACGGGACAATGAGTTCTTACCTCATCTTGCTGCTGACTTGCTTCAAAGATGTTACTGTTGCTACTTACAGAGATTAATCTGTCCGTGATTCCTTTATATGTGACTGTGCGAAGCCATATGTCTTTCAAACTAGACCTACTGCCGCTACTACTCTAACTCAAAATGATTCTACTAATGCTGTCACTGCTACTATGATTAAAAATGTACTCCCTGACTCTGGTGACTGTCGTATGGAGTTTGATTCTACACTGCCCTTCTTACTCACGGCAGATGCTACAATTGTGGAGGGAAATATCACCTTAAGGATGATCGTTGGCATTGTCCTGCTTGCGATAAAATATGCAAAAATTGTGGCAAACTCGGTCATTTTGTTAAAGTTTGCCATTCTACAAAACCGACACCTTCATGTTCTACTTCATCTGTTATAGTAGCCCGTGCTGTTGATAATTCTCCTATTACTAAAATGGTAAAATTAAAAGGTAAACCATTTACTGCCCTTCTAGACACAGGCAGCTCCGATAATTTTATTAGTGCTAGTCTCATTAAAACCTTGAACCTGTCTACTTGGAAACGGGACTCTAATTTCTATGGCATCATCCACTCTTTCCCTCAAACTATCTGAATATTGCACTGAGAATATTATATTCAACGGTTTTGAGGATAAAGACTTCACAATATTCCCTAATTCATGTACGGATATTATACTCTGAATACCCTTTTTAAAACTGCACTGGAGTATTACTATTTCTTTTGGCGGGTCGCAGGATAGTCTAAAAGTCTGCGCTCTTACTAAAATCAATTGTGCTCCTGTTAAATTATTCAGAAATTTGACCCCTAATTACAAACCCATTGCTACTAAGTCTTACTATTACCGTGTTGAGAATGCTCAGTTCATTGAAAAAGAAACTCTTAAATTACTTGAGAATGATGTAATTGAATCAAGTTATTCTCTATGGAGTGCTCAAGTTGTTGTAACTTCATCTAATTGAAAATACTTAAGAAACGATTGGTAGTCAATTTCTCTTGGACTATTAACCGTTTCACTTTGCTTGATCCATACCCCTTGCCACGAATTGAAGATCTTATAAATCAAATAGTCCAGTATCGTATCTCTAGTATAATTAACCTGTCTAAAATATACTATCAGATTAAAATTTGCCCCTCAGATTGCCCCTATACAGCCTTTCAAGTTGGAAATCATCTGTATCAATTTAAACAAATACCCATGGGTGTCACAAACAGGATTCTGCATTTCAACGATAACAGATTGTCTGGAACTTTTTCTTATATGACGACATAACAATTTGCGGTAGCACCCAAGAGGAACACAAAATAAAATTGGAGTGTTTCTTAAAGGCTGCCTCGACATACAACCTTAAAATAAACCAGGAAAAGTCAAAGTTTTCAAATTTTTTCTATAAACGTACTTGGATATAAAATTTGTAATGGAACTCTCCAACCTGATCCCGAGTGTTTGAGACCTCTTGCAAATGCCTCTCCCTTCCAACGCAAAATTGTTAAAAAGGTGTCTTGGTATGTTTGCCTACTATGCAAAATGGATACCTAATTACTCATCCAAAATTCACCCACTAGTTGAAAATAAATGATTCCTAATGCCTTTCATGGTTGTAAACTTTTTCGAAAAGTTCAAGAAAGACATTGCTGAATCTTCTGTAAAGATTATCGATGATGAATTGCCGTTTGTTATTGAAACCGATACCTCAGAAAAAGTTATCGGAGGCACTCTATTACAAGCTAGGAGACTTGTAGCATTCTTTTCCTGGTTGTTAAACCCCTCTGAAATGTGACTTCATATAGTCGAAAAAGAAGCGTATGCCGTAATAGAATGTGTTCGTAAATGGGAAGACCTCATTACTGGGAAACGTTTCACATTTATTATGGATCAGCAAACCGTATCTTTTATGCTTAAACCTGCTAATCGCGGAAAAATTAAAAACGATAAAATTATACAGTGGAAAAATGGAACTTCTTGCTTTTTCATATGATAGAAAACACCGTCTTGGGAATAAAAATGTTATCGCAACCATGTGGTACTGCTTTTTCTTCCTTGGAACTAAAATCAATTCATAATTCTTTAATACATCCTGGAGTACAATGCTTTTGGTATTTTCTAAGGTCACAAAATATGTCATATTCAATCGATGAAGTCCAGCGTGTAACTTTTGAATATTCTACTTGTACCAAAATAAAACCACAATTTCTTAATTCCCCTAATCATATTCTTTCTGTTCTACTGCTTTGTTTCAACGTCTTTTGTTGATTACAAAGGACCTCTTCTGGTATCCTTGTCAGGTTGTCGTTACATACTTACTGCTGTCAACGAATATAATCGATTTCCTTTCACTTTCCCTTGTCATGATTTCTCTTCTCAAACTGAGATACAGTGTCTGATTATTTTCTCTATCTTCGGACATCCCCATTTATCCATTCCAATCAGGGAACTTCATTTATGTTGGGAGAATTCAAGCAATTTCTGCTACAACTTGGGATTGGATCCAGTAACACTACTGCTTATAACTCAATGTGAGCGCTAGAATGGAATTATATGGAACACTATCTTATTAGCTTTGAAATCTCAACGGTTACCCATTAACGCTTGGCAGGATGTTCTACAGGATGTCTTGCATGCTATTCACTCTCTACTATGCCACTAATGCCACTCCTCTCACAAATGCATGATCAACTTTGAAAAGTGCTCTTCCACTGAGACTGTATTGTCTTTGTGAACCTGGAAAAGTGTTATTAAAACGATTTGGTAGCAAGAGCAAGTATGGCCCTATTGAGGTAGTTGAACTCCTCGAAGCCAACCCTACATATGTGAAAATTCAACATCATGTAGGTCGGGAGGATTTGGTAGCATCGAGACATTTGGCCTGTTTTCCACGATCTCAGGATCCTGGTGAAAATCCATGGCCCGATTGACCTCAGCATTCTGCTGGGAACGTGAACCCAGAAAATTTGCCGTCTTCACCTGGTGCAAGTCCCGAGATTCATATTTCCACAAAAATCTGAGACTTGACTCTTCCAGTGGTGAGCTGCCTTTGTGCCAGAGTAGCAGGACTCTTAAACCAGTCCAGTGGCTGGATTTATAAACTTTCTAATAATAATCTGTTTCAAGTGGGGAAGAGTGTTAAAATTTTCTTATAATAACTTTCTTATTAAAGTGACTTTCTCTTTATTTGCATATCTCCTTTCATGTGATCTTACTGTTTACTTTTTCTTTGTTTTCTTATTTGAATACTTTCTCCTTTTTATTTTATTAACATGCATTCCTGCCCACTTGCCGCATTTGCTGTAAAATTCAATTGAATAAAGCTTTGGAAAAAGGTCTTTCTGCTTGCGTCTTCATTACATTGCAATTTGATAAATGTTACACATTTTTAGGGTTTTTTTTTTCCAACTATATTTTATTGGATAGTTTTATTGCTTTTAAGAACTATGATATTGTTATGGTCTACTTTGTGGAAAAGGCCTTCTTTGCACTTTAGTAGGTATGAGGGTGAGATGGTTTTGTTTGAAATGTGTTTAATTCTAACATTTATAAAATGGGTTTTAATTAGCAACAAAGTTTTGTTTTGCTAAAATTGTTAGCAAATAACTAAATGAACAGAATTTTACTGTAATCAATAGTAAAATATGGATGAAAAGTAGATGGAGGCTGACACTTGATTGTTTAAAAGAAATAAAAAAAGGATACTGTTTCCAATCATGGCAACTAGTCGAGATACTGGTAATGGTTGATCATATGCATAGCGAGAATTTAAGCATTCAGTTCGCATAAAATTGCTAAAAAAAGAAATACAAGAAAATAATTAAAATTAAGAATCATTTAAAAGTGAATTACGTAACAAAAACCAATGCAAAACACAAAATGTACAAACTGAAAAATTATGAAAAATATAACAGAAAAAAAATCTTAAGTTTCTTTCATTTTTCTTTTCTTTACTCAAAAATATTGGTTTATTTTATGAAGAAATAATGCAATTTACATGGTCCGTTATTTTTATATTTATTTATTTTTACAAAATTCCAATTATTTTAAATTTGCATGAAATTATTAATATTTAATTATATATTTGACATTTATCATTTACATCTTTTGAAGAACATTTGCAAAAGATGTAAAAGATGAATCTTAAATGTACATAAAATTCAAGTCCCTTGAATTTTATAGCAGCTTGAATGCTTCCATGGATTTAAAATGAAACTTACTGTTAAAGACTATTCTTATTTTAGTTAATTTATATTTTATTTCTGTCACCAAATCACAATTTCCAGGATGAATTCACTTTAGGGTTGTTTTTTTTTCACCAATGCAATGCAACCAGAGAACATCTAAGTTACAATAAATGGAGTAGTGCCAAGATTATAACAATTTAAAAGTTGTCTGCTAGCATTTTTTCTGAAGGGACTCAAAAGATTCATTTCTAATTCCAGTCCTTTTATAATTCTCATTCATTTATACTTTATGCCAACACAATCTTGTGTATTTATGTTGTTGTAAAGTTTATTGACTTTTCTTAAAGCATCATAATCGACTTTTCAAAAAGAAAATTTTTAATTTAATAAAAGTCTTATTCTAATGAATAACTAACTTAAAAATCAAGACAATGGACCGAAGAGTGCTTTTTAAACAGTTGTTCAAAATAACATCATGAATTATTCCCCTTATTTTTTTATCATTAATGTCTTCTCAAATGTCGAGAATCAATCAGGAAATTTTTTGACCCAAAACAATATAAATGATAATTCAATATATTCTGGCATTCATTTTTTCTATTACCTACATATTTTTTTACTTATTTAAACACAAAAGTAGAATATATAAAAAATTGTGTATTTCCTCTATATATAATGTTCAAATAAAAATTGCAAATCAAAAGATTTCCATTTGAAAACACAGATAATGAAATTGAACAAAAATAAACTAAAGTTACCTGAAACATTGTAACATTTAGATGTAAAAAAAAAAGTGTTTTAAAATAGGATTCAAACATGTACAAATTTATTCTAACCAAATTAAGGCCCCAAATTTACCTTTACAAAAAACAGAATAATCAATTAGAAACCTTAACATTCAAATAGTTATTTGCAGCTGAAAACATGTCATGATTAAATTTATTTTTAGATAAATAGAATAAAAAACTAATAATTTTATAACTGAATAAAATATTTCTAATAGTATTAAAATAGTATTCAGCCTTAAATATTTTCAGAAAAACAAAATTACCTTTTAGAAAAATTAGCATGCATAAAAACCTCTGAGATTTATATACCTATTTTTACCTTAAATTAAAAATAAACGTTAATGGATGCATAAACGACGTGAATAATTTAAGCCAATTGTTATCACTTTTTTCATTGTATCTGAAATTCAAAATTCCAGTACGAAAAGGTGAATTATTGAAATATCATTTCATCAAGAATCAAGCATCAAATTTGCTTATATTAAAAAAACAAAAGTCCATGAGTGTGAATTAGAATGATTGTTTATTAAATAAAATGCGAGGTAAAGTTCATACCATGTCATAAGAATCCATTGAAATCTCTTGTTTAATTTGAGTCTTTTTATGTAGTCACCCTTAGTGAAAGACTTGTTCTAGTTCTAGTGCACATTTCATCGGATTAATTGCACCAACATCTGCACAGCTTCAAATTCAAAGTCATTCTAAAGAGAATGGTAACAAGTTCACAATTGTCACTTCTTAATTCACCTTTCACATAGTCAAACCATAAAAAATTTCTAATGAACTATATTCATTAATAATAAGATGTTTGTCCACACACACGTCTTAGCCATTCTTTCCAAGTGAATTCAGCCATTCTCATGTATTCTAACAATTATGCCTTTTGAAAAGTAAAACTTTGGCAATATCTTTCTTTCAAAGACAACATATACATAGTGATAATTTTGTTTTGTTTCCCAGACATAGTACCATAGTAAATCATTTGTTTTTGTTTCCAATTTTAACTCCTTTTGTTGAAAATGTTAATGAGGCCTGGTTTGTATTTTGTGTGTGATGCTTCAATATTATGTGTTTTTTTTTAACTTTGATAATATAACTCATCAAATTTTCCCTGTTATCACCAGGAAATCTTTGCTCTGTCCTGCCATAGAGGTTCATATAATGATAGCATCAGTTTAATTGAATATACCAGTGTTAGTTAAGTAAAATAAAATCTATATTTTTTTTAAACAAAATGTCATTTTTTGCAGCTTGCATGCTCACCTAGCATAAAGCATACAGCACAGCACAGCACAATGTGAAGGCCAGTTGTTGAATTAAGACAACACTTCTTGGACAAATTGACAGAGTTGGTTGGAACTCATGTTGTCTGTGTGGTATTTAAATGTATTTAGTGCAGAATCAGTCAGAATACAACACCCAACCTGGTTTTGCTCAAATGACATCATTAACATTAAAATGCCACCTGGCTGCTCAAATGCCATTTAAAAATGTATATTCAACAAGATTTAATTTCTCCTCCGCAGTAAACAAATAAGTTTTTCATGGTTATATGTGTTAAAATTTTGATGCTTCAAGTTAAAGATTCCAACAGCAGACAGAAAATCAAAATTTTAGAGTACTTGTACAGTTTAATCAAGACATTAAAAAATGAAAATATTGAAAAAAAGTTTAAATTGTATGTATCTGTTATGGAATGAAGTTCTCTGAAAAAAGTTTCACTTAAATTCATCAAGTTTTTATTTTACAGCGAAAAAACAATTTGTTATGATACGGAGCAAAAGGTTTGATTTTTAGGAAGAAAAGCTAGTATTAAAGATGGGGAGGGAGTGTTGGCGCTTTACATGGAGTTATCTCCCGCGTCGTTCCTAAAATTCAAACAAAAATTTAAAACAAATCCAAGATGTCTGCCTTCAACGTGCTCTCATAAAAACGTTTTTCTGCTGAAAAAAAAAAAAAAAAAAAAAAAAACTACTCGATCAAATTAAGTGAAATTTTTTTTCAGAGATCTTCAGTTCAAAATGGATACATACAATATAACTTTTTTTTCGATATTTTCATTTTTTAATGTCTTGATTAAACTGTACAAGTACCATTTTAGGATATCAAAATTTTGATTTGATTAATCACCTCCTTCCTCCTCTTTTGTCATAAGTTGAATAAAATATCACCCAAGCTGAATGGTTGGTAATTATACAAGCAAGTCACCTGCGAGTATTTATCAGCTTTGTTCTTTGAGAATTCTTAACAACTTGATTCCTGTGATCATGATTTAACATTATCTCCTTGTAAAGAAATCTAAAATAAAGTTTATTATAAACAAACTTACTCATCAGTTTTACTTCCCCTTCTTCCTTGTATCAGTCGATCAGTTCATGTTCATTTGTCATCATTTTTTATTATTTAGGTTTAAGGCCAGTGCTCTTCAAATTCTTATTGATGCAGTTCGTCTATTTTTTCTGTGAGCGACCTTGAGGATAGGAGCCAGGGATGACTATGCTCTCAATTTTTCTAGGCCATATACTATGATTAATGCGTTAAAGGTTACACTACCAATACAGCTTGGTCCACCAAAGAACCTCCTCGATACTGGCTAAACCCAGTCTAGACCTCAATGAATATATATGGTCTGTCAGAGAGATTCGAGACCCAAATCTAAGGGATAATTGCATGGTAACTACAGCTAATCTGGCTATATCCTCAGATGTAACAGGCCATGTCTCGCGAGCACAGAGAACACTCCTTACACAGGAATTGTAGAAGTAACCTCCATTGTGCGGGGAGATACCACAACATGTAAAGATAGGAAGAAGCTCTTTAAACCTTTTCCATGCTAACCTCTCCTAGCAGTCATGACGTCATACCCCCTCCCTCCAGTGAGATCACCAAGGTAGCAGAACTAACTGACATCTTTATGTTGTTCTCCATCTGACTGGTTTCTGTGGGCATGAAATCCAGGCAACACTTGCATCTGAAGCTGGGATCACCTATGAGTTAATCCTTCTTGTACCTAATGTTTACATGACGTGCATTGTATGGAGTTACAATCAATACCTTTACGACAGTCTCCACACAAATGTTTACTCTTTTTAATGGGCTTCGGAGTATCATGTTGTTTTTCCCATATTCACACAGGGACCTTTAACCGTGATCGCCTTTTTTTTTTTTAAAGTCAGTTATGAGCTTATCAACGGTTTAGGCAATGATGACTAAGTCATCTGCATAGAGAATCTCTTATGAGAAACTAGTGCCAAACTCACATGATTGCGCTTCCATGACAAACACTTTCTAATTTACTGTTTATTTTAATGTGTTACATATCTGTTATATAGAAATTATTTTTATTTAATCAAATTTTAATCAAATCTAATTGGAATAGAAATTATGCTAAATACAAATTAAAAACTCCCACATGGAGTTAATTTAAAAAATTTTGTGATGTGAATTATATATTTTAACCTAGAAAGTTGTCTACATAAATTACATGATTTTTATGATACTGAAAATACTGCCAATAATAGTAGAGAATGAATATTTCAATTATTTACCTGAGGAGACGAGCATCTGCTGTGAGTCCAGCAATTGAAATCCCAACATGATCATCAATTGGAATTATCTTTTTCTGATGAGCAGACAGTTCTGATGGAGCTCTCTAAAAATGGAGAAAAGGTTAATTAAACGGGCAAAAATAAAAGATGCACAGGCGATATAAAAAAATAATAATTAACAACCATTCCAGATATTGGTGATTGGGACAGCACAATATTTCTTTTTGTTTTAAATAACTTTAAGTTACATACTTTTTGATATGCTTGTTAAAAGTTGGGTAATAATCATAGAAATGATAAAATGTTTGATTTAAAGAAAAAAAATTTTATTAAAAAAAAAAGAAAATATTAAAAAGTATGGCAATAATTGAAAATTCAGATGATACTTTTGAAACTAGCATTTTTGGTTCTTCCCAACTCATTGGTTGGTTTCAAGTTATATTGGAGAAATTTGTAAATCAAATAAGTTCTTGCAGATCCAAGAGAAAAATAATGATGAAAATGTGTATATCTTCATGTCGAAATAAAAACTTAAAATCTTCATGTTCACTCTTTTTTGTCTTTAACTATTATTCTATCTTTGATACAAATCTGTTTCCAACACATCGATAACCACAGCTAAAACGTCTATCTTCATTGACAAATTATTGAAGTTAGTGATAAATATCCCCACCTTCTTTTTTTTTTTTTAATTTAAATTGCATACATTTTCAGAATTTATTTTTAAGTAAAAAGATGGTTTATTATTGTCTACATTAACATCTTCAACCGTCATCTTAATGAAATTTAACATTTTTATAATTTCTTCAGATTGAAATCGGTTTTAATAGTTTTTTTTTTCCGCAGGGTATTTTTTTGAGAGTTTAGAACAACAGAAGTCATCGTTTTATTCAACAAGAACCAAAATAATCTGCCTGTAGCAAATAGTTAAGATTTTGTACGAATAGAAAACTTTTATCACCTTGTTTAAAGTGTCTATATTGTACGGCACTGTTAGTACATCATATGTTATATGCATTTTGTTTTGAGAATTTTTTTTCTTAGAAAAGAATTTTGAAATCACCATTTAATTTTTAAAGTTTTGAGAATATTTTTGTATTTTGAAGACTATTTTTATCTGATGCAATATAAAACTTTCATCATTTCACTTAACGATGATATATTTTCAGTATTACCATCTCAGTATAGTGTAGACAGAATATATACAGCTCTTAAAAGATCAGAACCATTCCTTCAAAGTTATATCAATTCAAAATTTTTTCCTAAAATCATTTAAAAATTCATTTATAATCACCATAGGAAATCACTTGATCAAAAGTCTTAAAATGTTGTTAACCTCCAAATAAAATTTTAAAATCTTACACTAGATGAGTCAGATGGCATTTATATATGGTCAGTATCATACAGAATATAAAGTTTCTAATTTATATCAAATTAGAGGATCAAATAATTTAAAAATAATATACCTTCAAGGCAACTAAGATGGCATGAGTTTTCGATTTCAATCCGACAGTTGCTGAACCTTGTTTTACAGCTTCCATCGCATATTCAATTTGATGAATTCGTCCCTGAGAGAAATAAAATTATCTGGATTTATATTTTGGTAAAGAATTTTAAAAATAATTTTAAGCATTATCACATATTATTGTAAATCAAGAAATATAAATATAAGAATGATATGCATATAAATAATGATCCATTTCCATATTCCAGTGTAAAAGTGAAATATGAAAAGGATTCTAAATTATAATTACCTGAGGACTCCATACAGTAACATCATTGTCATACTGATTCCGAAACTAGAATAAATAAATAAAAAAAAAAGTAAATAGTTTTTATTTTAAGAAAATAGAATTAAAAAAATTTAAACATACAAAAATAAAAATTGCAGATCATTTAAATTCTATGATAAACTTATTCAAGATGTTAAAAAGCTAATTATCAAAAATAATGAACATTTGTCATATCTTAAAAAAAAAAAAAAAAAAAAAAAAAAATTTAGCTAATTAGTAACTTTCACAAAATATGGGGAAATTTGGAGATGTTGTACATATTTCCGGACTACTGTTCTCATCTGGAGTGTTATTTTTATAACGTTTAAATGTTGTATATTATTAATGAATATTATTTTTCTTAATTTTCTATCCATTTTCATACTTTGCTCACGTTCGATTGCAGATGATGTGTACTAACACATGATCTGCAATCGAACATGTATATAAAATAGATACGAGATAAGGATGGAAAGCAAAGAAGAGAGAAACAACGCAACAAAAAATACAACATTGGGAATAAAGATACCAAAACCAAAAAGATACTAAAAACACTAACACGTATAAAAATGAAATCATTCCATACCATGAAAGCCTCACATATTTTATTACTAACATTAAACAAATGTTATTTGATTGAAATAAGTATCTATACTTATTTCATACTTATTTGTAGAGAACAAAATAATGTGGATTCATAAAAAAAAAGTAGATTCACTCCCTCAATTTCAACACGGTTAAGAAAATACTTTCAGACTTGAACATTGAACAAAAATATACCATAAACATTTATTTTTATTAGAAATAGAAATTCATTGTTAGAAAATCCAAGAAATTTTTTTGTGTCATGGCAATAATTATATAACCAAATCAAGGTGGTATAATTTAACTATCTTTTTTGGTATCCAGTTTATGGCAACTTCTGTCCAGTTACGTAAGCAGCATAACCAATCACTGTCAGAAGACAAATTTCAATGAAAGCATGAAATTCAATAAATCAAGAAAAACTTTCTAAAAATGACTTTCAACATATGTCAACGTGAAATCTTTTCTTTTCCCGATGTTAATAAAGTCTTTCTAAATAGAAAGCTATTCTTAACATGGAGAACAAGGCAGAGATGCCGTATTTTGAATTAATCATCTGACATCTTCCGGCTGCTTACGTAACCTACCAGAAGATGCAGACATGAAGTTGCTGGAGACTGGGTTGTAAACTGGATAAGTACTTTTGTTTGTTTTCATTAACACTTATAACTTTCTAATCAAAATCTGTCATTTAGACCAATTCAAGAATGTGTGTGGCCAAACAGTAAAAAAAGCTGATATCAAAATGAATTTCCCAATCGAGATTTAAGTACTGTAATGATTCTCAAAGGCTGCTTATGTAAATTGTATTACAATATTTTTTTACTAATACAAATATGGTTAACACATCATGTAATATTTATTATAAACAGATGAAATTGTTTATGGTAAAGCTGTCAGAGAAATGCAGAAAATGTTACCTTTGTTAAGAACGTAGACAGCTGAAGCTGTGAAGGTGATTAGCCAAAAATGTCTCCATATTAATAAGGTTTCAAAACAAAATAACATATGTAAGCAACCAACAAAAAATAGATAAATTGAATAAAGACTCATCAAAATCATATTGATTTATCAAATACATTGCTATTGATGCCAAACTGAAAATCTGACAACTATATATATATATATATATATATATATATATTAAAATAAAAAAATATAATCACATGCATTTCTATTGCATTGTGGTTAATATTTAGAAAATTCATTAAAAATACAGAATAATTTAAGAATTTAATGAAGATTTCAGAACTTTGATGAAAAATTATATGCAAACAATAAATGGCAGACAAATATTTGGAAAATCCAACCCTTTTGCAGTTTTCCGATTTGTATCCATTTTTGAATAAAAAATATCACCCACCTTCTATTTTGGTAATATTGCAACCTAAATTATCTGCTTCCACTCTGCATTTGCAATCTTCTTATCCACCTCACAAAAAAAAAGCACTAGAATTCTTATACTAACTATTGTTCCAGGTGGCAACAGACCCCCACCAAAAAAAGACCAAAAGAATACTGTTTATTTTTTTTTTAATTTATCGACCTTGATCTATCATTTGCAGTATTCCTTGCTTCACAAGAAAAAAAAAAAAGGGAAAAATAAAACAAACATAGCCAATTTTGGTTCACATGTACAAGCAGTACCTCCTCCTACATTTATATATATAATTTTAAAAAAGTCTAAACGGCTTAAAAAAGACTAAATTCACAAAATTATGCCTAAAAACATCAAGTGGTTCTAAAATGGATGATTGATTTCTTAGAATGGTACATTAGAAACCGAGCATACCCAACAAATATTTAAATATTTTTTTTTGCATTTTTCTTTTTTTGATAATCTAGTAGATTGTAGATTATTGTCCATTCAATAAAAATCCGCTGAAAAAAAAAAAAAAAAAAAAAAAAAAAAAGATGAAAATAAAAAAAATATGGAGAGGTGCATATTTTATTTTTTTCTTTGTGAAAGTATATTTTTACCTTTTTAGCATTTATATCAAAATAAGTAAAAATAATTGAATGGCATTATTTACGAAAGTTTATTTTCATTTTTGTTTCGCTCATTTCAGGTTATAGCTTAGCTTAAGTGATACAAGGTGCCTTCAATAAGTTTCCAGATTTCTTTTTTTTTTTTTGTACAGGGATTTAAAATTGTTGTAGACTTTTGAAAATTTGGTATGTTATTGCTTATAAGATGACTGATCAATTTTTATGATTTCACATTCGAATAAACAGCTACGGCATTTCAAAAATGCAACCTGGACATGAGGACACTAGAAGAACAATAGACTGCTTTTGGACTATCTGGCATGAACCGAGCATCAGTTTCTGAGTGGTATAAGAGATTCAAGGAAGGCAGGGAGTCTGTGAGGAATGATGAGAGGTCTGGAAGGAGTAAAGAAGTCAGAATACCAGAATTAATTGGCCAAATAAAGAATTTCATGGATAAGGACTGTCGTGTGTCTATAAAGACAATAAGTGCACAGTTTGATGTTAGTGTGGAAACTGTACACACAATTATTTGTGAGGAACTGAAGATGCGGAAGATGCACTAGTCCACAACTCCATCCTTATCACAGAATATTTGACAAAGATAGGCATCAAGACAGTTCTTCACTCTCCCTATAGTTCAGGCCTTATTGCTTGTGACTTTTGATTATTCCCTAAGCTCAAGGAAAACCTTAGAGGCTGTCATTATAAGACAGTTGAAGAGATGAAAGAGGCTGTGACAAGGGTCATTGACATGCTCACACAAGAGGACTTCCATGGGGCTTTCCAGAAGTTGTTGGAATGATGCATTGCAGCCAGAGGAGATTACTTCGAAGGAGATTAGAGTTTCATGTATGTACTATCAATAAAAGTGCCCATACGAAAAAAAGTCTGGAAACTTATTTAACACACCTCGTATTTCTTGTAAAAAGAATATTAATTCAACATATACGTTGGAACATGAATTGTCACAAACAATATTTTGTGTCATTTTATTATATAGATTTTCTTGGTTTAAGGTTTTGTGTGTGTATGTGATGATAAATTTAACAGAATATACCATTCATATATTTTTGTAATAATAATGTCTGTATTGGCTTGCATTTGCATTGGAGTCTGCCTGTAACGCCGAAAGGGGGACCTTGATAAATGAGCAAACCAAAGTTGTCTTATTACCCGCCCAGGCCTGCACTTGGAGAGATCTCTCCAGCTTTGCTGTATTTAGTATATAAATAACACAGGGAGTCAGCAGTTACCCGTTTTAGGCTTAACACCCATTGGCATAGAGCTGAGTGCAGGGGTTTGCTCCTGATAGTGAGAAGAATTTCTAGAGCCTACTAGCAGTCACTGCCTGCTATAGCTCGAGCAGTCCTCTGGCAATAAGGTCCTACAACACCATAACTTGCTTGCTCCATTAGGTGTGTGAAGATTAGATAGAAGACTTACTGAAAAACCTAGCACTAAGTAAACATATAAAGGAAAAAGAAATGAAACCATCAACCTTGTAGGTGGCAACTTGGAATGTTAGAACTATGCGTTCTGGCCTCTCCGGCAACCTTCAACAAATTGATAATCCTAGAAAAATAGCAATCATCGACCGTGAGCTAACCAAAAGGAACGTTGGCATTGCTGTCCTTCAAGAGACACGTTTAGTCAACAGTGACAATGTCAAGAAGTTTTACACATTCTTCTGGCAAGGCCTGGAATCATATGAGCACCGGATTTACGGAGTTGGCTTTGCAGTGCACAACTGCATTCTGTCGTCAGTGGTACCTCCTTCCCAAGGAACTGAGTGCATCCCATCACTGCGCCTTGTCACCTCCTTGGATCCAACACACATGCCCTCACGCTTTGCTCTCCCGCCAACGTCAAAGATGTTTTCTATGAGGAGCTCGATGCAAGGATCAGACTAATCTCAGAAAATTAAAATGTGCTCCTACTTGGAGACTTCAACGCCCGGGTGGGTGCAGACCACAACTAATAGCCACACTGCATTTGACACTTTGGCATTAGCAAGCTTAATGAGAATGGCCAGTGGCTACTGGAGCTGGAGCTCTGGTGCCTACAGAAACCTGTGCATTTACCAACAGCTTTGCCACCGTTACACAACAGAATGTTCTGGAGACATTCCAGATCCAAGCATTGGCACCAGCTGGATTTTGTCATCACCCAGAGATCCACGCTGAACCAAGTGCTTTGCTTTTCACACGCAGTTACCAGTGCCGACTGCGACACTGACCATTCCCTGGTCAGCAGCAAGGTGCGTCTTCATCCTCGACTAATCACTTCAAGCAGAATCGTCACCCCCGTATTGACACATGCCCCGGCAAAAATAGTATAAATTCCAATCGGTACGAAAAATGATCCAGTAGATTTATTTTTAAGTAATTATGGTTTAAATAAAAATAAGTTATTTGTATAATTATATTCTAAAATATGTTAGTTTAAAAATGGGGTAAATTTATACAAACACCGTGACAGCGAATTAACCCTAACCCTAAACCCTAACCCTGTCACGGTGTTTGTATAATAATACCAAAAATGGTCGACCCTTAATTTGTCAATTTCAATTTTCAAGACTTATTTCCCTTGTTTGTCACACAGAATTAGTCGCATAACTCTTACATATTAAAACATATGAAATAATTCGATAAATTTCAATTTTACTTGTAATTATTTTTCTACTTGATTAGTTTCCGTAAAATTTGGAATTTGTACTAATTTCGCCATGACACGTAAGTACGTAATAATATTTTCCCCCAAAATGTTTTGGTTTAAAAGATCACTAATGTAAACAAACACGCGGGTTTTTTTTTTTTTTTTTTCAATTTTCTACATGTTTGAAGGTAAAACCAATTCAAAACGACTAAAACGTAAATTTCTAGAGATAGATGTAAATCTAAAAAAATATATTTAAAATGCCATCAAATTTGCTAAGTTTGTTTTGTTTTTTGTTTTTTTTTTTTATCGATTTACAAATTATGATGCTTATGCAGTAAGGGTTACTTGCCATTTTTTAAAAAAATTTTTTTAGTATTTTCAAATTTACCAAATCAACTTTCTAATCCAAGTGTGAAAAGTGGTTGGTAGGAAACTTCAGAAACTCCAATATTTGCCAATTTTTAACTTTAAATAAAACTGAAATAAATGGTTTTTCTTTAAAGTAGATGGGGTTTCTTTAATATAAAATAATTTTTATTCTTTTCAATAATTTAATCAAACAATAGACTCTATTTTAAATAAATTTCTTTGTTGTTAAAAAACAATTTATTAAGTAACGAAATCCTGTCTTAAAATAGAATTAATGTTTATAAACAAATGTCAAGTATTATGGTTCGTGTGTGCTTCTAGACACGATGACAATCGAAATACTTTATTTTTAATAACAAAACTGCTTGAAAGGGGGGATATTTAATTACACAGAAATTTTGATTTTACAAGTGTTCAACAATTATGACAGGGCAGATTAAAATGAAATTAATAGACATAAAAATGCTTTCTTTCGCAGAGAAGAAAGCTTGTGGTAAACTTACCATGATGAAAAAAAACCCAAAAATGTGATAAATTTACTTTCCACAAAGTGAATTAAAGTGAGCCGGTTATAATAAATCTAAAGAAGGTAAATGACTAAGGGAAATGTGTTTAGTCTTTTTTTTAATTCTTTTTCGTAACTTTAACAGAAGAGTTCCGAGACATCGGCACCGAGTTGTCTGCTCTTTTTCGTTTTTATATTGTTTCCATTATAATTTAAAAAAAAAAAAAAAAGTTAAGTATTTGTTACGTTTTTTTTGTTGTGTTTTTTTTTTCCATAAAATATACAAGACAAAAAACAAAACAAAAAAATCAAATACCTTTCACATCAAATTCCGTCCCGATGAAGATAATTCTAATTTGGTAAGTCACTTATTTCATTGGTTTAATGAGTTTATTCAAGTTCGGTGCCTCTTTAGTCTTTACAATAACCCCGCCATGAATGTATTACCTTATTTATTTTAATCATCCTAATTATTTAAAGTAGAATAGGCTTCGGGATTACTTGCAAACAACTTATTTTTATGTAAACCACTAAACCATATATAAGTAAAAAGAATTAAGGTAAATATTACCTTACGCTACAACAGAACATCGACCACTCTAATTTGGTTTTCTAGAGGTATTCGAGGTCTCTGACAACGAATCTGATAATCAAACCCGTCGCAAATTTACCGTTTGCATGGTATGAACCTCTGGACCCTAGGACTACTTTGCGCCATTTCACCACCTTTGTTTACGCTACGCGCGATCCGTTTCTGGTGCTTCTACACTATTGGGACGAGATTTTGTAGTCCATAAATGGAGTTTTTAGATTTTAAAAAAACAATGGTTTCAACTGATATTTTTTGTCAATTCTAAGTTACAATGATAGTTTCCAAATTATGGAGTCAATATTACTGAATTATTAAAAAAAAAACAATAACAACAAAACTTTAATCGTGTTTGCAGGTGAAAATTGCCGCCCTTCTGTTTTTATAAAATGAAGTGAAACGAAACAAGGGAAGTAACTCTAACTTTTTAGTGGGACTAACGCAAAACAAATACCAAAATAAACATAACATATATACAGTGTTTATGACTATGGTTTTCATTTAAGATTTTTTTTTATAATCGTTTAATATAAAAATAACTTCGTCTAAACATTAAATAACATAAAAATAACCTATATACAAGTTTTTGGCAACTGTTGAATTGCCTCCCCTGTTACTCTCCTGTGATCATCTTCTTCAAATTCTATTTTCTTTAATAAAAAAATTTCTACCTCATCGATTTTCGTAATTTTTGGATATAATCATTTAAAAAATACAGGGAATAGGTAGATACCATTGTTTTCATGTGAAATTCAATATTACGATTTCCGAAATCTCGTCCCAATAGTTTCTTACTGAAGTGCGCGCATGCGCGTAGTCACTTGCCGTTTCACAAGGTGCATTCATTACTACATGGTGGTCATTTTAAATGACAAGAAATATTTTTCATAAAATAAAGTTTTCACCTGATTTAATAGTAATTAGAACAAATACTTTTCATAAAATTAATATATATATATATATATATATATATATATATATATATCACCTCATTTAATAGTAAAAATAATGCTATCAGTAAGTTTTCACGAGTGGTTTACAAAAGCATTTTTATGTTTTTCGTTCTTTTGGGGGGAGTATTCAATTATAGAACTTGTGCAGTTTAACAGGTGCTTCTTCAGTTTAATGAACCGTTTTTCCATAAGTAATGTGCTGACATTTATCGAGTAGAATACTGTTTAACATTTCGCAGAAATTCTGTGTTTACATTGGGGGGGGTGATGGAGGGGCAGGTGTGTCAGAAATTTCGTGGAAATATTGAATAATTCCACCTCGTCTTTCCAAGCTTATAACTCCTCGTTTCCAATATATGAAGAATTTTACGTAAATTGAGCACCCACACGTTGACGCTCCTCCAACAAAAATTCGGCAAATGTGTATTTCAGCGGCGTAAATTCAAGTTTTACACTAGAGGTGGCCATAAAGTGGGTGATCATTATACGTTAAATTATTATAGAAAAGTGATCCCCCACTTTCTTTAAACTAACATTTCTTCATATATTGGAAACTACTCGTTTGCTGGAATTTTAAACGTTATTTTCGTTTTCAAATTCCTCCAAAACTTATAAATGTCTTAATTTTCCAATTTTTTTTTTTCTGTAGTGTGGAAAGTCGATTGTCTGCCCCTTGCCGATCTTATATTCCAAGCACTCTCAATAGGTGTCGCTAGCAGTGTATCATTCAAAAACAAGATGGCGTTAAGTTTTTCTTCGATAAAATGTCTCATAATATTTGATTTTCTTAAATAAAAAAAAAAACTACTTGATCGATTTATGTGATTTTTGGAATATGACATTTTCATGCAGTGACAAGTACATACATTATAAAGATTTTTTCAGATTTTTATAGTAAAAAAAGATTACTTGTGGACCATTTATAGACTTGCATCCTTTTTTTGTTTTAAATTGGAACATATTATTTATTGATCTTTTATCTTCAATCTTTACATCATCAACGCTCTGAACCCCATCTGGCATCAATTGAAATGGATGGCTCTCGTCTAGAAGCCCATGTTTTGACAAGCTTCTGGGCTTGACCTTTACTCCTAATCTGAAATGGAACACGTACATCAAGTCTGTTGCTAAGGTTGCTGGAAAGATGGTGGGATCCTTCTTCCGTTCCAGAAGATATCTCACTACTGATGCAATTCTCTATCTATATAAAAGCCAAGTACGTACAAGAATGGAATACTGCTGCCATATCTGGGCAGGAGCTGCTAAAAACAGCCTATCCTGCCTTGGCAGAGTACAAAATAGACTTCGTGGCTTAGTGGGGATGCCCTTTTCTCTTCCATGCAACCTCTCTCCTACAGAAGAGACGTTGCAAGCCTATCTTTGTTTTATCGTTATTTCCATGGCAGGTGCTCGTCTGAACTCCAATCTCTGGTCCCCCCTCGCCAATCTTTTACGATAAACACCCGTCTAGCTGAATCCACTGTCAAAAACTTTCCCCACTCTTTATCTATGCCTAAATCAAAACGCGGATTCCATGAACAAAGCTTCTTTCTTAAAACTGCACGCCTGTGGAACTCTGTTCCGTCTGCCTGCTTCCCTCCTGACTACAACCTGGATGTCTTCAAGTCCAACATAAACAAATTCCTGATGAATTGCCCCCTTAAGTAGACACTTCATTAAATCTTCACATTAACATACTGTACTTGCAATAATCCTTATCCCTGAGTGGCTTCCAGGCCTTGATAAGTGGTGACCTCTGTGTAAAAAAAAAAAAATATATATATAAAACTTTGGTGAGTAAATTAATTATTTAATTTTTAATAGACACTTGAAAATGGGGGGGGGGGGCGTGAATTAAAAAAAAAACATTTGTCTAAAACATTATATTCAGTTTATTGGAAAGACCCTGAAAATATCGTAAAAATAGAATCAATAGAAAAAGTTTGATAGATTTTTAAAGTTTAAAAATTAAAAAATACTGACCTTGTAAAATTCAATTAATTTCATTACTGTTTTTAAAAAAATATATATATATATATATATATATATATATTACTTTTAAAACAACTTTAATAGTTTATTTTGGAAGTATAATCCATAAAGAAAATAAGCAACCCACTTTACACAGAGAAATTACCAGTTTTTTATATTTTATTCGCAGTTTCATGTTAGGGGTGTCAAAAATTCCTACAAAATTTTGATACACCTAGTGGAGGGATGAGGGCGGGTGTGTTGTGGCGAACGAAAAACATAAAAATATGTTTTTGTAAATCGCTTGTGAAAACTTAATTTTTTAGATCAATTAAAAGTGGTTAATACCATACAAACGGTAAATTTGTGACAGGTTTGATTATCAGATTTGTTGTCAGTGACCTGGAATACCCCCCCCCCAAAAAAAAACAAATTAGAGTGGTCAGTGTTCTGTTGTAACATAAGGTAATATTTACCAAAATTAATAACACATAGCTATAAATAAATATTTCCTTGTCATTTATTATGGACTTGAGCTATCGTCCTTTGACTGAAAATAAATTAGTGCTTGTGTACTTTTGCCACTGCGCTATTTTTAAATAGTTTTTTCAGATTAAATTCAAGCTTAACAATATCTTTTTCTTTATTAAATTGTTAGGTGGAAGCACAGAATAGTTACAAAACACCCCTCCTCCCCATGTAAAGAATGGCTTTCAAAATAATGTTATTATTTCAGCGCAGTGGCAAAAGTGCACGAGTACCAGTAAATTATATTTTTCAGATCAAATTATTTTCATTTCAGTGTTTCATATTTACGATGAACATTGTTATAACATCCTGCTTTGAATATTATTATTTAGCAAACAAGAAGAACTGTTGACTAAGTTTAGATGCAAGGCAGCAGCTAACGGTGTTGAGCCAGATGTAGTCCCCATTATTGAATTTACTTGTTTAAATATATGGTATTTATGCATTTAATAAGTGCATAAATCGTGTTGAAATAATAACGTTATTTAGAAAGCCATTCTTAACATGAGTAGGAGAGGGTGTTTTGTAATCATTTTGTACTTTTGATATCGTAAAACTTTAATTTAACTCGAAAATACTATTTAAAAAATAGTGCAGTACAATAAGTGCATAACCAGCAAATAAGTATTTAAAACTAGTGGGACCTGTTTCCTGGTGTTGGCCAGAGTAATATAGGAGAATGCTAACAAAAAAGTATTCTTACATATTCTTTTTGAATGAATGTACGTTTTCATTTTCATGAAGTGGTCAGCAGCGATCCCCATTGCTCGCCATAGAATCGGTGATGTCATAATTTTGTGTGTACTTATAGTGGCCGATGTTTACCCTTCAGCATCCAAAATGAAATGACTAAACCCGTTTGTACACACATCATTTGTGCATACACTATCTTGAATAAAAACAAATGATTATATTTTTGACTAATCAAAGAACTTAACTAGTTGAATCAAATCTATGGGCTGGCGTCAATTCGTTCAGTTTGAAGCCTGCTGACAGGTCAACTCATGCATACTTATACTTACAAAGCACGACACACATACAAACTGCTTGATTTCCTTCATTCTCGTCTGCCCATTTAAAAGCCAATTTATTCATTGAAATATTCCAAATCTTCTTACCAAACTTTCTAATTTTAAAACAATGAACAATGACTCTTATTAACAACTTTTAATGAAATATGATTTATATTATTGAGCGAAGAAGTTATGCTTATGATTTTTTGACCTGTGTAATACACAGCACCTAAACCATCAACTCTGACTTCTTTGATATCTCAACTAATGAATTCCCCCTTGTTTTACAAGGACTCTAAAATATTCATGGACATTCTATGTTTTCCTATTACTGTAAACTTCTGTTTTAAACAGATATAAAATATCACTTTTGTGAATATATGCCGTCTGAACTTATTTTGTTTATCATATGAAAATGTCTCTTGTTTTCTCACATCTAAGGATAAACCTAATTCCTTTTCACTTCTAAATTTTTTCAGGAGATTATCATCGATGACAAACTTAACTTTTCGATTATCAAAAAATTTTGAAAAAATATATTTTTTATGACTATTAACGTTGGGGATCACTTTTTAATTATAACATTCTACTAAATTGTTACCTCACTTTCGGATACAGTAATTGTAACGATATTCATGAAGTGGCACACAACCAGTAATAATTCCCGTATAGTAAAATGACTAAAGGTAAAATAAACTACTCTTCTACTTACCTGGATAAGTTTGTTTTTTTTTAAACAAAGAAAACTAAATACTGAAATAATTCCAAGTTTAATAGCAAATAAAGCAAATATAAAAAGTAAATAAATCTACAACAAATTTGACTAGTTAATAAATCTACAACAAATTGACTAGTTTGGAGACGGAATGCGTTGTTGTGATAAGTGATTTTCTCTATTAATTCGCACTTTTTATTTTAAGATTCAAATATTAATAACTACATTTTATTTCAGTATTTAATTTATGTATTTCTGTTGTATTAAATGCTAGCTTTAATTTTTTTTTTTTTTTTTTTTTTTTTTTTTTTCTCGTCCATAAATGTTTATCTACCAAGTTGATCTTAAATATTGTATAATCAATCCATTATATTATCATTTTCAGTCCCCCACCCCTAATTTCTGGCTCCCATCTTATCTCGCAATTATAACGTCACCAACTAACTTCGGAAGAACCCCCCCCCCCCATCCGATTTTGTTTTATATCATAAGTTGCTTAAAACGTGATTAGTTAAAGTTCAGAATAAAATCACGCTTTCTCTTAACGGTTAATTTAAAAAAAAAAAAATCTTCTGAACGCTATTAAAAGTTAAATTCTTCACTAGTTTGGAGACGGAATGCGTTGTTGTGATAAGTGATTTTCTCTATTAATTCGCACTTTTTATTTTAAGATTCAAATATTAATAACTACATTTTATTTCAGTATTTAATTTATGTATTTCTGTTGTATTAAATGCTAGCTTTAATTTTTTTTTTTTTTTTTTTTTTTTTTTTTTTTTTTTTTTTTTTTTTTCTCGTCCATAAATGTTTATCTACCAAGTTGATCTTAAATATTGTATAATCAATCCATTATATTATCATTTTCAGTCCCCCACCCCTAATTTCTGGCTCCCATCTTATCTCGCAATTATAACGTCACCAACTAACTTCGGAAGAAACCCCCCCCCCCATCCGATTTTGTTTTATATCATAAGTTGCTTAAAACGTGATTAGTTAAAGTTCAGAATAAAATCACGCTTTCTCTTAACGGTTAATTAAAAAAAAAAAAAAATCTTCTGAACGCTATTAAAAGTTAAATTCTTCACTAGTTTGGAGACGGAATGCGTTGTTGTGATAAGTGATTTTCTCTATTAATTCGCACTTTTTATTTTAAGATTCAAATATTAATAACTACATTTTATTTCAGTATTTAATTTATGTATTTCTGTTGTATTAAATGCTAGCTTTAATTTTTTTTTTTTTTTTTTTTTTTTTTTTCTCGTCCATAAATGTTTATCTACCAAGTTGATCTTAAATATTGTATAATCAATCCATTATATTATCATTTTCAGTCCCCCACCCCTAATTTCTGGCTCCCATCTTATCTCGCAATTATAACGTCACCAACTAACTTCGGAAGAACCCCCCCCCCCCATCCGATTTTGTTTTATATCATAAGTTGCTTAAAACGTGATTAGTTAAAGTTCAGAATAAAATCACGCTTTCTCTTAACGGTTAATTTAAAAAAAAAAAAAATCTTCTGAACGCTATTAAAAGTTAAATTCTTCACTAGTTTGGAGACGGAATGCGTTGTTGTGATAAGTGATTTTCTCTATTAATTCGCACTTTTTATTTTAAGATTCAAATATTAATAACTACATTTTATTTCAGTATTTAATTTATGTATTTCTGTTGTATTAAATGCTAGCTTTAATTTTTTTTTTTTTTTTTTTTTTTTTTTTTTTCCCGTCCATAAATGTTTATCTACCAAGTTGATCTTAAATATTGTATAATCAATCCATTATATTATCATTTTCAGTCCCCCACCCCTAATTTCTGGCTCACATCTTATCTCGCAATTATAACGTCACCAACTAACTTCGGAAGAACCCCCCCCCCCATCCGATTTTGTTTTATATCATAAGTTGCTTAAAACGTGATTAGTTAAAGTTCAGAATAAAATCACGCTTTCTCTTAACGGTTAATTTAAAAAAAAAAAAATCTTCTGAACGCTATTAAAAGTTAAATTCTTCACTAGTTTGGAGACGGAATGCGTTGTTGTGATAAGTGATTTTCTCCATTAATTCGCACTTTTTATTTTAAGATTCAAATATTAATAACTACATTTTATTTCAGTATTTAATTTATGTATTTCTGTTGTATTAAATGCTAGCTTTAATTTTTTTTTTTTTTTTTTTTTTCTCGTCCATAAATGTTTATCTACCAAGTTGATCTTAAATATTGTATAATCAATCCATTATATTATCATTTTCAGTCCCCCACCCCTAATTTCTGGCTCCCATCTTATCTCGCAATTATAACGTCACCAACTAACTTCGGAAGAAACCCCCCCCCCCCATCCGATTTTGTTTTATATCATAAGTTGCTTAAAACGTGATTAGTTAAAGTTCAGAATAAAATCACGCTTTCTCTTAACGGTTAATTTAAAAAAAAAAAAAAATCTTCTGAACGCTATTAAAAGTTAAATTCTTCACTAGTTTGGAGACGGAATGCGTTGTTGTGATAAGTGATTTTCTCTATTAATTCGCACTTTTTATTTTAAGATTCAAATATTAATAACTACATTTTATTTCAGTATTTAATTTATGTATTTCTGTTGTATTAAATGCTAGCTTTAATTTTTTTTTTTTTTTTTTTTTTTCTCGTCCATAAATGTTTATCTACCAAGTTGATCTTAAATATTGTATAATCAATCCATTATATTATCATTTTCAGTCCCCCACCCCTAATTTCTGGCTCCCATCTTATCTCGCAATTATAACGTCACCAACTAACTTCGGAAGAAACCCCCCCCCCTTCCCATCCGATTTTGTTTTATATCATAAGTTGCTTAAAACGTGATTAGTTAAAGTTCAGAATAAAATCACGCTTTCCCTTAACGGTTAATTTAAAAAAAAAAAAAATCTTCTGAACGCTATTAAAAGTTAAATTCTTCACTAGTTTGGAGACGGAATGCGTTGTTGTGATAAGTGATTTTCTCTATTAATTCGCACTTTTTATTTTAAGATTCAAATATTAATAACTACATTTTATTTCAGTATTTAATTTATGTATTTCTGTTGTATTAAATGCTAGCTTTAATTTTTTTTTTTTTTTTTTTTTTTTTTTTTTTTCTCGTCCATAAATGTTTATCTACCAAGTTGATCTTAAATATTGTATAATCAATCCATTATATTATCATTTTCAGTCCCCCACCCCTAATTTCTGGCTCCCATCTTATCTCGCAATTATAACGTCACCAACTAACTTCGGAAGAAACCCCCCCCCCATCCGATTTTGTTTTATATCATAAGTTGCTTAAAACGTGATTAGTTAAAGTTCAGAATAAAATCACGCTTTCCCTTAACGGTTAATTTAAAAAAAAAAAAAATCTTCTGAACGCTATTAAAAGTTAAATTCTTCACTAGTTTGGAGACGGAATGCGTTGTTGTGATAAGTGATTTTCTCTATTAATTCGCACTTTTTATTTTAAGATTCAAATATTAATAACTACATTTTATTTCAGTATTTAATTTATGTATTTCTGTTGTATTAAATGCTAGCTTTAATTTTTTTTTTTTTTTTTTTTTTTTTTTTTCCCGTCCATAAATGTTTATCTACCAAGTTGATCTTAAATATTGTATAATCAATCCATTATATTATCATTTTCAGTCCCCCACCCCTAATTTCTGGCTCACATCTTATCTCGCAATTATAACGTCACCAACTAACTTCGGAAGAACCCCCCCCCCCCATCCGATTTTGTTTTATATCATAAGTTGCTTAAAACGTGATTAGTTAAAGTTCAGAATAAAATCACGCTTTCTCTTAACGGTTAATTTTAAAAAAAAAAAAATCTTCTGAACGCTATTAAAAGTTAAATTCTTCACTAGTTTGGAGACGGAATGCGTTGTTGTGATAAGTGATTTTCTCTATTAATTCGCACTTTTTATTTTAAGATTCAAATATTAATAACTACATTTTATTTCAGTATTTAATTTATGTATTTCTGTTGTATTAAATGCTAGCTTTTATTTTTTTTTTTTTTTTTTTTTTTTTTTCTCGTCCATAAATGTTTATCTACCAAGTTGATCTTAAATATTGTATAATCAATCCATTATATTATCATTTTCAGTCCCCCACCCCTAATTTCTGGCTCCCATCTTATCTCGCAATTATAACGTCACCAACTAACTTCGGAAGAACCCCCCCCCCCATCCGATTTTGTTTTATATCATAAGTTGCTTAAAACGTGATTAGTTAAAGTTCAGAATAAAATCACGCTTTCCCTTAACGGTTAATTTAAAAAAAAAAAAAAATCTTCTGAACGCTATTAAAAGTTAAATTCTTCACTAGTTTGGAGACGGAATGCGTTGTTGTGATAAGTGATTTTCTCTATTAATTCGCACTTTTTATTTTAAGATTCAAATATTAATAACTACATTTTATTTCAGTATTTAATTTATGTATTTCTGTTGTATTAAATGCTAGCTTTAATTTTTTTTTTTTTTTTTTTTTTTTTTTTTTTTTTTTTTTTCTCGTCCATAAATGTTTATCTACCAAGTTGATCTTAAATATTGTATAATCAATCCATTATATTATCATTTTCAGTCCCCCACCCCTAATTTCTGGCTCCCATCTTATCTCGCAATTATAACGTCACCAACTAACTTCGGAAGAACCCCCCCCCCCCCATCCGATTTTGTTTTATATCATAAGTTGCTTAAAACGTGATTAGTTAAAGTTCAGAATAAAATCACGCTTTCCCTTAACGGTTAATTTAAAAAAAAAAAAAAATCTTCTGAACGCTATTAAAAGTTAAATTCTTCACTAGTTTGGAGACGGAATGCGTTGTTGTGATAAGTGATTTTCTCTATTAATTCGCACTTTTTATTTTAAGATTCAAATATTAATAACTACATTTTATTTCAGTATTTAATTTATGTATTTCTGTTGTATTAAATGCTAGCTTTAATTTTTTTTTTTTTTTTTTTTTTTTTTTTTTTTTTTTTTTCTCGTCCATAAATGTTTATTTATCTACCGAGTTGATTGCAAAAATAGATTACCTAATTGTACTCATTTTTAGTTCGTGGGAGGGGAATCTATCACCATACTTTCCCTTAAACAGGTCCGTTGGACTTTTATAAGTACAATACTTAATAGTTATTTTTTTATTTTATTTTATTTTATTTTTTATTTTTTTTTTTTTTTTTAATGGAGAGTAGAAAACGCATTGTGGATGCGTTATCGGCAGCTCCTGTTACTCTCGCTTCTTCTTATTTGTCCCTCAGTCCTCATTTTTAAATGAGTGATTTTTCTGACAAAGGGAGAAGAAAAAGCTGTTTTCTAGGTTGGCAGTATTTTGCGCGAACAGTTGGCAGAGTTGGTGGAAATTTTCTGTTTCTATGTCTATCCTTGTAGCCATGTCACTAGTAAGGGTGCTGGAGGTAAACGTTTTGTCTGGGCTGACGTTATCCGCCTGATAGTCAGGGACCCGAACCTTGGATTAACCACTAAGGAGGCTGTCCTATCAGCAGGTGCAAAGTACTGGGGCTGCTGTATTGCCATTTGGTGAATGGAATCTGGACCATGCAGTAGCTTCTGGTGGGGCCTCTCGATGCCATACTAGTGGGTAATTGTTACGGCTTTACCTTATCATGTGGTACAAAAAAAAAAAAAAAAAATTCTTCGTTTCTTTTTCTCTCTTAGTTTCCCCTCTCTGTCCTGCTCTAAGTAAATCTGTCGACCTAGTCCACAAATTCCAAAATTTCATCATGACAAGTTTCAAGAAAAAATACTCGATTAAACCCGGTTCTCCAACTTCCAACGTAGACCCCTACTACCATGTCTCCTTCTCCAACATCAGGGGTCTACGTTCTAACCTTCCAGAGGTTGAAACCCAATTACAGGAGACTAAACCAGACCTTTTATTTTTAAGTGAAACTGGCATTGGACAGGCTATTTCCCTTGATGAGTTTGCAATTACAGGATACTCTAACTTAACTTCTAAATCTGACCCCCAAGATCGCCATGGGCATGGAATATGTGCCTATATTAAAGATAGCTTTCCATGTGGGAGGGACATCTCCAGGGAAGATCCTAACTTACCTTATATGTGCTTCCGGGTTGCTTTAGCTCACACTACTGCATTTATATTTACTCTCTATCGCCCCCACAACAGCGGAGTTACTATCTTTCAAAGCATATCTGAGAAAATTGACCAAGTCCTTTCTACTTATCCTTCAGCTAACATTCATGTATGTGGAGACTTCAATGTTCACAACGTCGAATGGTTGACCCACTCAAACAAGACCGATGATGAGGGGAGGTTCTGTCATGATTTCTCCATTGCCTATGACCTCACTCAGATTGTTCAGGAACCTACCCGTGTGCCCGATAATGACGGCCAGTATGCGAGCCTACTAGACCTTTTTCTCACAACTTGCCCTGAACTATGTTCAGTTTCTGTTCTGTCGCCTCTTGGATCTTCCGACCACTCTGTTGTATCAATTAAGATAAAAATGAAATGTAATAAGTCCCCAGACGTACCTCTTCATCGTACAGTATATCGATACACTAAGGCTGACTGGGATAGCTTCCGTACATTTATATCTGATCTACCTCTGCATTCCATGTTTAAAAAGGATGTGTCCTCTATAGTATTAGACCTAACTGAATGGTTAATTGTAGGTATTGACCATTTCATACCCTCTAAAAAGTTTCAGCAAAAACCTAACAGCCAGCCTTGGTTCTCTCCAGAATGTGCTGCTGCCATTGCGCACAGAAATCACTTTTTCCACTGCTTCAAACGTAATAGATGTATGGAAACTAAAGCCGTTTTCAGGACTGCCAGCAACCATTGTAAGAAAGTAATAAGGAACGCAAGAGAGTTGTATGCTCAATCTGTTAAGTCCAAAGTAGCTGAGCAGCGGCTTGGTTCCCACCAGTTTTGGCAAATAGCAAACAGAATTCTGAACAGAAGCGTGTGCTCCATCCCAACTATTATCAATGGATCTGAGGTAATCTCGTCAGCATCAGACAAAGCCAAACTCTTTGTCAAGAACTTTGCAGCTAATTCTACCCTTTGCGACCAAGACCGCCAACCCCCAATATTTCCTCTTGTATCAGAAAACACGCTATGTGATATACGTATATCTGTACGTGATGTTGCCAAGCTAATCAAAAACCTTGATTCCAGTAAAGCAACTGGCCCTGATGGTATTCCAATTATAGTACTCAAAAAACTTCAACCTGAACTAGCGCCCATACTTACAAAACTGTTTAAACGTTGTCTTAAGGAGAATAGTTTCCCATCTCCCTGGAAAATCTCATCAGTATGCCCTGTATTTAAGAATTCAGGTGATCGCTCATCCCCCTCTCAGTACAGGCCAATAAGTCTCCTGTGCGTCATGAGTAAGTTGCTAGAATCTGTATTAAATACAGAAGTAATCAAACATCTCAACAAAAATAACCTTCTTAGTGACACTCAATATGGTTTCCGTTCTGCTAGATCTACAGCAGATGTCCTTACAGTTATATCGCATAGGATTAGCAAATCTCTCGACGGTGGCAATCTTTCTAGGGCAATTGCTCTTGACATATCTAAAGCCTTTGATAGGGTATGGCATAAAGGTTTACTTCATAAGATCGCTAGCTATGGTATAGCTGGAAAAGTCTTCTCAATTATTAAATCATTTCTTTCTGATAGATTCATAAGAGTAGTAGTTGAGGGGCAAAAATCAGAAGCTCACAATATTAATGCCGGTGTCCCTCAGGGATCCATCCTGGGCCCAACTCTTTTCCTGATCTACATTAATGATCTTCCAAATCATATCCTTACATCAATGCTGACGACACTACCATTTATGGTAGCACATCTAAGACAGTAAACGAGCAAGTTCTCTCCAATTCTCTCTCCTCTGATCTTGAGCACGTAGTACAATGGGGAAAGGAGTGGCTGGTTACTTTTAATGCATCTAAAACCAAGCTTCTCTCTTTACATCATCAACATTCTAATCCACATTTGTCATCAATTGAAATGAATGGCTCTCGTCTTCAGGAGGCCTCAAGTTTTGACAAGCTTCTGGGCTTGACCATTACTCCTGATCTTAAATGGAACACGTACATCAAATCTGTTGCCAAGGCCGCTGGAAAAATGGTGGGATCTTTCTATCGATCCAGTAGATATCTCACTGCTGATGCTATTCTCTATCTATATAAGAGCCAGGTACGTCCAAGGATGGAATACTGTTGCCACATCTGGGCAGGAGCTGCTAGAAAGAACTTGTCCTGCCTTGATAGAGTTCAAAATAGACTTCGTAGCCTCGTAGGAGATGTCCTTTTCTCCTCCTTGCAACCTCTATCTCACAGAAGAGATGTTGCGAGTTTGTCTCTGATGTATCGTTATTTTCATGGAAGGTGTTCAACTGAGCTTCAATCTATGGTCCCCCCTCGCCAAACTTTCACAAGAAACACTCGTCTAGCTGTAAACACTATCAATAATTTCCCCCACTCTTTATCTGTGCCTAAACCTAAACGTAGATTCCATGAACAAAGCTTCTTTCTTAGAACTGCACGCCTGTGGAATTGTCTTCCGTTTTCCTGCTTTCCGGCTGACTACAATATGGTTTTGTTCAAGTCTAAAGTAAATAAGTTCTTGATGAGCCGTTCCATATAAGTTATTAAATTTACCAAATTTTCATTACTAATGATTACTATATTGACCAACTTCTACTGTACACTCTTTAACCCTTATCCTTGAGTGGCCTCTGGGCCTTGATAATGTGGTGATGCCTTTGTAAAAAAAAAAAAAAAAAAAAAAAAAAAAAACAAATAGGCAAGATAAAATACTCTTCTACCTACTTGGAAAAACATTTTTTTTAATAGTATTTTAAAGTTAAATTCAATTTTGACAATATATGCGCTATTTGTTTGGTGAAAGTATAGAAGCACAAGTACCAAAATTTTATAAGGAAAAACCAAAAGAAAAATAAAATAGTTCAAATTTTTTATTTAAAAAAAAAAAAATGTTTACATAGGATATTTGAATATTTCTCCTGTATATGAGTTAAAAATAACTCATAATTTTTTAATTGGATTTTCACATGTCATATTGTAGGCTTCATCAACATAAGACCATTTCATGTCCCCTACTGATCTCGAGATATATTTCAAAATTATATTATTAAATTATAAAAAAAAATATTATTAAATTTATTTGTTGCAAATTTATTTACTTTTTATTTTTACTTTGTTTGCTATAAAACTTTGAGTATTTGGTTTTCTTTGTTTAAAAAACTGATCTAGGTAGGTAGAAATAATTTATCTTGCCTTTAGTAACATTTTTTGTAACCAGGCCATTTTACTACACAGTAATTATCACAGGTCACCAGTAATTATCACAGGTCACATGATATCTTATAAACGTCATGACCGTGACTGTATTCAAAAGTGAAGTATCAATTTCATAGAATGTTATAATTAAAAAGTGTGTAATGTTATGACCCTTTAGGTTGTAATCATAGCGTAGTATCTGTTAACTGTGGCAAGCAGGGTCAAGGGTCAAAACATTATTATTATTATTGTTATTGTATTCTTATTAATTGATTTGAGCGACGGATGGTCGCTGGATCAGTTATTATGATTAGAAGAATAAACAATTAAATTGGGGAAGAAATGATTGATGTGTGAATCGCAAAAGAAATGTGAAAATAGAAAATATATGTAAACATTATTTTGGGATTTTGAATAAACAAATAACTAGCTGTGGACATTAGGTTGGTCTGAGACACGTAATTAGGTGATGTAAGAGAACACAAGAGATTCAGAGAGTTGAGGATTGACCACCAGAGCGGACAGACGTCTAGACTGGGGTGGACAGACAGCTAGAGAGCGAGCTGTAAGAATAGAAATGTAGACAAACTGCAGATCCTGTGAAAACCATTTGAGACAACTGTAATAAATCTATATTATAAAAATATAAAGAGTTGTTTTAATGGTTTCACAAATAAGAACAGATGTCTCAATTGGATGGCGCTGATTGTTTCATGGTTCATCATGGAGCAGCAGAAAGGTACAGAAGAACTCTTCAAGAAAAAAAGGTATGAGGCATATATTACTCTTCTTACATATGAACTGTAAAAATGTCCCGTGCGATAAGTCTGATACATGATTCAGTTTACACGTCAATATCATGTCCTCGTGGCTAAACAACATACATACGATTTATACGTTTATTATCTGTCTGTTAAAAGAACAATATCTCACATCCACTAGATAACACATGACACGTTTTAATATATAATCTCCTCCAATATAAACCAATATACAAGTGATCCCTGACGTCGTTAAAAGTCATTAAAAAAAAATTTTTTTTTAAATATTTTTGATAATCTCAAAGTTAAGTCTAATGGGCAATTCCACAAAAATGTCAGCCAATTAATTAATTTTTCTTCAAAGTATAGCATATTTGATACACTGGAAAGCTGAGATATTCAGGAGTTTAGTTTTTCATATTAAAACTTGATAAACTAAATTTGGACTGACATTTTGCCTGTGAAGCAGAGGGTTTTGTTGTTAGCAAAAAAAAAAAAAAACAGTTTTGCTGGGTATATTTTAAAAATTAGTTCAAAGAAGGTATCAATTTTTTATTTTTGATAACTATGGAATAAGGTAACTGGTAACAGATGGAAAAAGTGGTTTTCAATATGAAAATTGTCCAAAAATATTTAGCTAACTTTTTATAAGCTCAAAGGCTAGGATTTTTTGTCTTTGTATGTCCATCACAAAAAAGTAACAAAATGTTTTCCTACTTCACCTAGTGTTGGAATACTGAAGTTTTTTTCTGGATTTTTAATAAGCATATTGTGGGTAAGCAAACTGGATAAAAATTTGTACCTGGAAACTTTCAGTTTAGGAAAATTGCTGTGACGGATGTACACTATTTTTTGTACGCCCGTCACATACGTCCGTCACAAGAATTTTTTGATGGTGATGTGCTTATTTTAAAGCATCTTTTAAGCATCCTAACAGTTTGGAGAAAGGTTTATATGTTTTTTCATAAAACATTATATATAATAAGAATCATTTATTAGTTTTGAAAGCATTATACTTTTAAACCTTTTATCTAAATAATAAAAACTGTTCCCTTCATAAAAAGCAAAAACAGTTATATTACGAGAGATGATCAATGGTAAAAACGGGAAAAAAAACTTTGCAAATATTATACATGCTCATGTCGATAAAAGAGGCATCACAATCGGACTTTCAAAATTCTGCTCTCTCAGGCCCTTCCAAGTTAAACTTTTTGATCAAACACCACACAATGTTTGTGTTTGTTGATACCATGAAAATATTCGCCTTATTCTTACAGCTCTTGAACAGTTTACGAATTTTTCATCAACGTTTTCACACTTTGTTGGGCAAGTCACATGTGAAGAAGACAATAAGGACTGTATCTACCGTAAATCTGACGATTATAGAAATTACATCGAAATGTTCAAAGCATCACCTGGAGATAGCCAAACTTTGATCAAGTATCAACAATGGTATAAGCCAGACAAACCTGTTGAAAAGGTTGCAATTTCAGCAACTGTCAATGACGTTTTTGATGCCCTGAAAAAGCAAATGAATACTTTTCTTGTGCACGGTACATCAAAAGAAAACAACGTCATTTTACTAATCTTATTGAAGAGTGCAATGGTTCCTCAGCTGTTCTTCAACTGGATTTCTCGGAGAATGCATCCATTGTCAACCAGAATGAGATTCAATCTGCTCATTAGTCGCACCAGCAAGTCACCATTTTCACTGGTCATATTTGGGTTAGCCAAAATGTCAAGGAGAGCTTTGCCATTGTTTCTTACAATTTAGACCACACAAAAGAGGTTGTATACACCTTCATAGCAGAGTTACTTGATTGTATCAGTAAAAAGTATGACTCTATAAAGTTGTTGAATGCTTTCACAATTCAAGCAACGATTCCTATTTTCAAACCTTCATGAATGGGAAAATGAGTACAATTTCAAAATTATTTGGAATTTCTTTGCAACCTCGCATGGTAAAGGTGCAGTTTATGGAATTGGTGGTACTGTTAAGCAATCGGTTTGGCGAAATGTTTGTAACACTACAGTCGCCCGAAATGATGCTGCAGCCTATTTTGAATTGGCAAGAAACTTGAATACTGGAATAACAATAACATTTATATCTAGTGACAAAATTAAAGAAAGATGTGCTCCAAGACTTCCAGTATGGGGAACAAAAAACCTTAGTCATGACTGACACCATGAAGTTACATTGCATGAAAGCTCGAAATTCTTGGCAACTTGAGGTAGCAGCATTCTCAAAAGATGAAATCTTCAAAGTTGAAAACATATTTAATACTACTGAAGAAAGTGACAATGATTCAGACAAGGCCATGAGTGACATGAATGATGAAATTCCTAATCCTGAACAAATAATACCTGACAATATTGTGATAAACATCGACGACTGGGTTTTAGTTTTGTATGAGGGTGAACAGTTTCCCAGTGAAGTCACCAATGTTATTGCTGACAAAGATTTTGAGGTATCTGTGATGCACAAATCAGGAAACTTATGGAAATGGCCAAAGAAAGAGGACAAGATCTTTTACAAGAAAGAGAACATTATCCGACAAATCAACCCACCAACAGTTGCCGAAACACAAGGGCAATTTTCATTTGATGAATTATGAATTATGATTTTTTCCTACATGGGCACATTATTTTTATTTCATTTGTGTTAGTTTCCATTTGGACTTACAAGTCATTTTTAACATAAGGACACTTCTTAGGGCTTTTAATACTATTTATTAAAAATTTATTTAGAACACTATGTCCTTCACAAAATTTCTGTACGTTCGTCACAGAATTTAAAGTGCAATTTTGATCCCAAAAATAAACAATTTTAAGAATTGTTACTTTCTTTTTAAGCAAATAGCCTATTTCATGCCATTAATACCAAATTTTATCAAAATAATGTATATATATATTCACAGAAATTTGATTTTTACTGTTTCATGTTGTTATTCTTCTATTTTTATGCGTACGTCTGTCACATGCCTTTTTTTGCAAATAAATTTTGGGGGTAAAATCCCAAAAAGTTCAAACTTACTTTTTTTCTAACATTTTTAGTATGTCTTTGAAACAATTTAATGCTTGTTTGAATTAATGAAGACTATTCCCTAATATCTTGTGTTTTGTTCTCTGAATTGTACATCCGTCACAATGGAATACCCCTAATCAACGATAATCTCCAGAAAAATTAAAAGAAAATGAGAAGGAAATCATTTACAGGTAGGAGGCAACCTCTTTCAGGTCTGCTATATTTTGTTCAGATTTCATTAAATGAAATATGGATGTTATCAGATACAAAAAAATATTTCCCCTCATATATTTTTTGAAAACTGCATTTTACCATATAAATTAATCCAAAATTGAATAAGTATAAAAAATTGCATGAAAATCTGATTATTAGTTGAATTTTGGTAGATTTATAAAACACACATATGCCTGTGCATTTAAGAACATTTTTGCAAGGTTTCAATAATGTAAACACGATTTTTGTTTTGCATTTTTCATTATTTTCGTATGCTGGAATTTTTTTTTTTTTTTTTTTTAAATTTATTTTTTTTTTTTTTTTAATTTATTTATTTTTTTATTTTTTTATTTTATTTTTTTTTTTTTTAAATTTATTTATTTATTTTTTTTTTTTTTTAAATTTATTTTAGGCTTCTTTTGAATGGTATAAAAGTTATGACGATAATATTAAAGTACATTGTGTTATATATAGAGGTAAATTCTATGGTGCACTTAGAGGTATCTTGTAGTCAGTGATTTAGAAAACTATTCCTCCTCTCATAAAATATATTTTGTAAAACTGAAAAAATACTTCCCCACCACCTGCATGTGTAGTAGAAATGCTTAAAATGGAAATGCTGATACACAAATTCCCTCCCCACCAAAAAATGAGTTCCCCCCCACACACACACCAAGGTAATGGAAAATATTAACGAAGTAGTATTGGAAAATGCTGAAATGGAGAAATCATTCTAGATTAACAGCTATCACTGCCAAAATAAATCCAACAATTGCGCATGCGTTGTTCATAATGAAAAGTATGTAATTAATTTTCAATATTGTATTCAAGTCATGATATACATGATGCAATAATAATTTTTTTAAATATAATTTTGAAATATGTCTCGAGATCAGTAAGGGACATGAATAATAAATTTTTTATAATTTAATATAATTTTGAAATATGGCTCGATATCATTAGGGAACATGAATAATAAATTTTTTATAATTTAATATAATTTTGAAATATGGCTCGATATCATTAGGGGACATGAAATGATCTTATGTAACAAAAGTAAAATGAAGGAATCACATTTTCCAAATGAAAACTTAGATTTTGATCAAAATAAAACAACAGGTATACAAGGCATCAATGTGACTTTTCTGCACTATATGAATTGATTGTTTTATCATGCAAGATAAAGAAATCTGAATCTCAAAATTTTAACCAATCTTTAACATCTTTTTACTCTGATAATTGTTGAGCACTATAACATAAATTACTTTTCGATTATGGGTCAGAGGGTCGAACTGCCAACTATCAATTAGATTGCTGTAAGTTTGATTTCTGATTCAGAATGGGTGCTAATCTAATCACTGAAGAGCTGTAAAACAGTGAAACATTCTTTCCATGGATGACTAATATATATATATATATATATATATATATATATATATATATATATATATATATATAATGTGTGTGTGTGATTGATATATATATATGTGTGTGTGTGTGCGTGTGTGTGTGATTGATATATATACTAATAAACTAAATACTTGCATTATTCCTTGATTTTTATTTATAAATATTTTCAAATATATTTTCAGATGAAATTCCTTTGCTTTGCTTGTTGAAAAATGAAATCTTCCAGATCGAAAGCTTTAGTGGTTGCTACAGTAACAAGTATACAAGACATCAATGTGACTTATCCTTATTGCAGAGAATGTTACGGCAAATTAAATCAAAATTGCCATTTGAATGAGTGGAGTTGTTTGCAGTGTCAAATCAGTTATGAGTCGGATTGTGTTCCTTATCGATACCGTGTTCATCTTAATATTGCTGACGAGACATCATCTTGCAATGTTTCTGTGTTTGGGAAAACACTCCAACCTTACTTTGGTCTTCCTGCCATTGAAATGCACAAGTTTCTTGAGTTGCAACATCCGAAACAAATTATGGAAGCCTTGAAGAAATCTTTCATTGGCAAATGCTTTGTATTTGAATTCAAAACAACATTGCTCAAAAATTCTTCGCATTTTTGTTTATTATCAGTTATTAAAAATAACAAGAATTCTTTATTTGGATCTAATCTAATTGCTTACCAAATGATCAGTAATCATTACACAACTAATGATAACATACACAGTCATTTAATGCAATACAAGCAACTGTCTTGTTCAACAAATCTCAAGATGAGCCAGTCAAATTCCCGACCAAATGTTAACATTCCTATTTCTGACTCTGCAGTTTCATCTGCTGATTCTGCACTATATGAATCGATTGTTTTATCATGCAAGATAAAGAAATCTGAATTTCAACATTTTAACCAATCTTTAACATCTTTTTACTCTGATTATAATAGCTCTTCCTTTCCTCTTAACACAAGTAAAATGAAGGAATCACATTTTCCAAATGACAACTTAGATTTTGATCAAAATAAAAATGTATACAAAGAACCAAGTCAAGCACTTTTTACTCCAAGGAAACAATTACACTTTTCATTTGGTGAAAATATGAAACCTAATGTTAAAAATAAAGTGGAAATGCAGGAAATGTACCAAAACTTTGAAAATATTTCAATCAGTGAAATGTCCCAAGATCAGATAAAAAATATAGTTGATCCTTCTCAAGATATTTCTGCTAAATTAAACCCAAACTGGAAGAGTGTAAGCAAAGCCATAGAATCAAAAGATATTTCTATTTTTAATCATTTTAATAAAAGAATTTGCGATTGCTCTTCACAAACAATAGGCACTTGTACACACTGCTCTCTTAAGAAAGAAAAAATAATTCTGTGCTCAGCAAATAACTCTTTAGAAGATGTAAATATTTTTTTAAAGAAACTTTCTTTGATAACCAATCCTAATCACTCCTCAACTGCTTGTAATCTATCTGCAGATTTATTTGCAACAATATCAGAAAAAATGTCTAATTTCTCAGAAAAATGTACAGTTTCAAATCCCTGTGATAGTTTTACTCCAGACGTACAAAAAAGAAAGAAGATCATCACATCATTTTATCCAGAAAAATCTTTGCTGATTTTTAATTATAACCGCCGCAAAATATTTTGTCAATTGTTTGATGATTCAAATGATTTTCACTTCTTCTGCTCTGATCAATCTCATCTTGAACAAAGATTAAGTTTTTCCTCAATAACGTGTACACCAGAATTGCAAAAAAACGAAAAACAAAATAACAATGAGAGAACTGTTTCTTCTCAAAACAAAATGAACAGAAAAACTACAAGATTCAAAGAAAGTACAAAATCCAAAAGTGAAAAACGTGCAAAGAAATCTATTAACAAAACTGATTTTTCTAGTCTTTCATTAAACTCTTGTACATCTCCAAACTCATCTTTCAATAGACTTTCATCTAAATTATCTTACATTCCTAAACCTAAGACAAACAATTGCCAGGAAACTTTGACTTCAACTCCAATTAGTGATTCTTCAGTTTTTAAAAATGCTCCTTTTCTTATATGTGCAAAAAATTGTTCTCCTCAGCTTTATGATGCATTTGGAACACCAATGAAAAAGACCGACCTTCAACAAGAAGATATTGGTTGTGATTCTCCATCTTTGTTACAAAATGAATCCATCCACTGCGACAGATTTGTTAGGTTTTCACGTAGAGAAAATCCGGTTTCATTTGATTTATTTGTCACAACAGATGATTCTCATGACTCTTTGTCGTTTTCAGCTAAAAACAATGATAACTTTTCACATGATTTATTCAACTCAGAAAGTAATTTATTTTCTATTTCAAGTATTTAAAAAAAAGTGATTACATGATTCCGGTTGGTTTAAAATTGACATTCACTCATTCTGAAAGATAATAGTTTGTAAAAAACATTCTTAATGAAACAAGACAATAAAAAGCTGGCATAACTTCATTTTTTTTTTTTTTTATGTTTTCCAATCATAGATTTTGATTTAAATCTTAAAATAAAATCAACATTAAATCAATAAATTCATGAAGTCGCATCAAATAGAGTAATTCGACTTTTTATTCAAATAATTATTTGAAAAGTATCTTTATTTTGTCATATTCACGTACATTTATTTTCTCATATTCACGTACATTTGTTTTCTCATATTCACGTACATTTATTTTCTCATATTCAAGACAGTTGTCATAAAAAAAAAATGGATTCATGTGTTTTTTGAATATTTTGTTAGGCTTGCGAAGAAAACAATTTCATAATACAACTTCCTAGTATCAGTGGAATTCAGTCAAAAACTCAAATTTGAGCATATTTCAAACAGATTCACCTTTTCACTTAGCACTTTAGTCTGGGAATATTTGCACTTAACCTGGAACTAAATCGTAACAAGCTAATTATTGTTAGCCAAAACTGCATTTGCTGAATGTATAGAGAAGCTGATGACTTGCCGCCTAAAAGTAAGAAAAAAACGTTTTTATAGAATGAATTCTATAAAAACGTTACCAACTGATGTCTGAATACGATGAGTTTTCCTGTCTTTATCATATGCTTTATCAGATACAGGAGACATTCCAAAAGTAATGCCTCCTATTTTTTATTCTGCCCGAATGAATCAGAGGAGATTGCAAATTGTATTGTTATGATGACTGAACTTATGCATTCTTAAACTAAAAGTTTAATTTCTCTGTTGCAGATATTGACAGAGTAAGATTCTAAGAAAGCAACTCCTGTCATGGACGTGCTTCAGAAGCAGAAATGTGTCATTGAATTCCTGGCAAAAAATGCATCGACAATGGTGGTGACTGTAGAAAAATAACAAGCGCACAAACGGTTGCTTACTTTAATGGTATTCGTCTTTGTAGTTTTGCAACTTTTTGAGTTAAAATAAAAAAAATAAGAGGCTTCACTTTTGGAACTAGCTTCGTATGTGAACGTTTTACTCGGGTGTCTTTAATTATAATGCCAGCTTCCTTATTATGAACACAATCTTTATATATTTTTAAATTTACAGCATCTCTTATTTCTTATTCATTTAACATGACTTTTCCCTTGTTCATGGGTCAGATGTTTTCTAATATTATACAAGCTTGCTCTCCAATTCTCACAAACAAGTTGTCTCCAAATTCTACTCTGTGTGGTCTTGCTTCCAAGTTTTTCTTGGCCAACCAACCTTTCTGCAATTTATGACATCCATACTTCTGCAATGGTTTATCCAGGAGGATGAATGCTCCACATGGCCATACCAGGTTAATCAACTTATCTTTAGGATAATCTTCATGTTGGACAACTGTAGTGCCTTCAACAAATCATCTGACCTTATGTGTTGGGTTTGGTTAGTTTTCACATTACAGATCCAAATGATCACGGATCTGTCATTGGGTAATAGAGTGCTGGGTGAGCACTCAGCATTCACTTTTTCTTCCAATAATTTAGTGTCCCAAATACAATTTAGCAAAATGTTGCCTGTGTGTAGTTTTTGTATACACTGACTTCTAGAGCTTTTCAAGATTACTTCTAGCTATAATTTTTCTAATGGCTGTCATAAATCAATACATTGATTATTTGGAAAGCATTTAAATTTCCATTGTAGAGAATTTTAAAATGTGTTGTCGTAGTCAGTTTATGGTATGTATGTTATTCAATGCACTTACTACTATAAACGACTATTCTTCAACATTTTTAAAGGATTAAGAATTTTACAGTCGCTTAATTTGAAAATACTATCGCTTCACATTCTAGTTGTGAGAGTGTAATCAACTTTTGATATTTTATCGACCACATCTCACACTATTTAAAATAATTTGCTTATGAGTAATGTGCATTTTAAGGGATTTGGTGTCCATTTTGAATGTCATAGTTAAAAATTTCAAGATGGAAACTTCGGGACTTTTCCACACAGCATAATTATGTTATTCTAAAGTAATTAGCTGTGTAATCATGAGATCAGGAAGGGGTGTTACAACAGTCACGGAAACAAGAATCCAAGGGTGGCGTGTGCGTATTGTAAAAAGTCACTGACATTTGGACTTGAAACTTGATCGATAGAAAATGAAAAGGTGACATATGCAAATTAAGACATATAAAAAGCTGGTATTTCTTTCATTGGTAAGAACATTTGTTTTTGACTTGGAATTGTTTGAATGTACGGTTAATTTGCATATCAGCAGTAAGAAAGAAATACAGATTTTCTACAAACGTCAAAACAGGAAAAGTATACTCTACGGCTGACTGGGATAGCTTTCGTACATTCATATCTGATCTACCTCTGCGTTCCATGTTTAAAAAGGAGGTATCTTCTATAGTATCAAACCTGACCGAATGGTTAATTGTAGGCATAGACTGATTCATACCATCCAAAAAATTCCCACAAAAACCTAACAGTGAGCCATGGTTCTCCCCAGAATGTGCTGCTGCCATCGCGCACAGAAATCACTTTTTCCATAGCTACCAACATAATAGATGCACTGAGACTAAAGCTGCTTTCAGAACTGCCAGCAACCACTGTAAAAGAGTAATAAAAAAAGCAAGAGAGCTATATGCTCAGTCCGTTAAATCCAAAGTAGCTGAGCAGCGGCTTGGTTCCCACCAGTTTTGGCAAATAGCAAACAGGATCCTGAACAGAAGCGTGCGTTCTATCCCAACCATTATCAATGGACCTGAGGTCATCTCATCAGCATCAGATAAGGCCAAACTATTTGCCGCTAATTCTACCCTATGCGACAAAGGCCATCAACTCCCCATATTTCCTCCTATAACAGGCAACATACAAATATCTGTGCATGAAGTCGCCAAGCTAATCAAGAACCTTGATTCCAGTAAAGCAACTGGCCCTCACGGCATTCCAATTATAGTGCTGAAAAAGCTTCAACCAGAACTTGCCCCCATACTTACAAAACTGTTTAAGCGTTGTCTTTAGGAGAATTGCTTCCTAACACCCTGGAAAACCTCATCAGTATTTAAGAATTCAGGTGATAAGTCATCTCCCTCTCAGTACAGACCAATAAGTCTCCTATGTGTCATGAGTAAGTTGCTGGAATCCATATTAAATAGAGAAGTAGTCAACCACCTCAGCAGAAATAACCTTCTTAGTGACATGCAATATGGTTTCCGTTCTGCTAGATCTACAGATGTGCTAACGATTATATCTCATAGGATTAGTGAATCTCTTGACAAAGGCTTCCTTTCTAGGACAATTGTTCTTGACATATCAAAGGCCTTTGACAAGGTATGGCATAAGGGCCTACTTCACAAGATTTCCAGCTACAGTATTACTGGAAATGTTTTCTCAATCATTAAATCATTTCTCTCTGATAGGCTCATAAGAGTAGTGGTTGATGGGCAAAAATCAGAGGCCCACCCCTCAGGGGTCCATCCTGGGCCCAACTCTCTTCCTGATCTACATCAATGATCTCCCAAAACACATACTTAAATCATTCATTGACATCTATGCTGATGACACACTAACATCTATGGCAACACATCTAAGGCCGTAAATAACAAACTTCTCTCTGATTCTCTCTCCTCTGATCTAGAGTGTGTGATACAGTGGGGGAAGAGGTGGCTGGTTACTTTTAATGCATCTAAAACCAAACTCCTATCGTTACATCATCAATGCTCTGGCATCTGGCATCCATTGAAATGGATGACTCTCGTTTAGGGGAAGCTCCATGTTTTGATAAGCTTCTGGGCTTGACCTTTATTCCTGACCTGAAATGGAATATGTACATCAAGTCAGTTGCCAAGGTCACTGGAAAAATGGTAGGATCCTTCTACCGTTCCAGAAGATATCTCACTGCTGATGCAATTCTCTATCTATATAAAAGCCAAGTACGTCCAAGGATGAAGTACTGCTGCCACATCTGAGCAGGAGCTGCTAAAAACAGCCTATCCTGCCTTGACAGAGTACAAAATAGGCTTCGTGGCTTAGTAGGGAGATGCCCTTTTCTCTTCCCTGCAACCTCTTCCACAGAAGAGACATTGCGAGCCTGTTTTTGTTTTAGCGTTATTTCCATGGCAAGTGCTCGTCTGAGCTCCAATCTCTGGTCCCCCATCGCCAATCTTTCACGATAAACACCCGTCTAGCTAAAACCACTGTCAAAAATTTTCCCCACTCTTTATCTGTGCCAAAACCAAAACGTAGATTCCATGAACAAAGCTTCTTTCTTAGAAGTGCATGCCTGTGGAACTCTCTTCCGTTTGCCTGTTTTCCACCTGACTACAACCTAGATGTCTTCAAGTCCAATGTAAACAGATTCCTAATGAACCACCCCCTTAAATAAGACACTATCAAATCTCCAATACTGACGATTACTACAATACTATCCCATTGATTACTGTATAACACAATAACCCTTATCTCCAAGTGGCTTCCGGGCCTTTATAAGTGGTGACTACTTTGTAAAAGAAAAGAAAAGAAAAAGGACTCGTTTTTGCATGTGCTAAGAACATTGCAAGCTGAAGAAAAACTTTTTTGCATGCACATTTAATGGTATTCAGCAGTTTAAAGGCAAACTTTAATTTCAACATTTCAGTCTACTAAAAAATAAATCCTGAAAATGTTGTACTTATATAATAAGCCATGTTCTCACCTGGGAAAAGTTACATAATGAATTGCCATTTACATTTCAAAGAGGAAAAAACTGTTTTAAAATGAATATGAATTGAACACTTGGAAAAGGGTTTCAAAATTTTTTAAATATAAAATATAACAGCTTATTAGGGCATGGCATATCAAGTTATATCAAAAACGGAACGTGTTTATGGAGAATAAAAATGAAACAAAAAAAATTAGATGTAAGTAAAAATAAATTTCTTAGCTTGCCCACACACATACACAAACACACACACATACACTCAAAGAAAAGGATAATGGAAAAACTCACACAAAACGAAAATGGTTAAACATTGAAATGACAGATATTTCATTGGAACATACACCTACGAAAAATAAAATCAAAGAGACACATTGTAATTATGAAGAAAAAGTAGATATTGTTAGAATTGAATTACAAAAAGTCATTTTTAAAAATAATACATATATATCTATATGTATGCATATTCAGAAGAGACAAAAATATGAATAAATATTTGTATATGAAAATATGAATAATTATAACTGTTTTTCTATTTTTTTTTTTTTGCTGAGAAAAAATACTACAATTTACTGAACGAGATATGAACTTTCTAGTGCTTTCTGTTGTGTGCATTTTAGTTTGTATTGCTATGTATTTGAAGAAAGATTAATAATTTGGATAACAGAGAGGTAGAAATAGACTAAAGACAGAAATATTTTTTTTACTAAAAGTTTTTTTTTTCCAATAGTAAAATGAAACCAGTTCTTTTTTTGTTCACCATGCAGCCAACCACTTCACAGAAATCCTTTGTAAATAATCACAGACAGAACTTTAATTTAGCCAAGAAATTATTAAATGTGTAATTATCAAAGCAATGTGTTATATTCCTAAATACTTAGGAAATAAAGACAAACGTGAGTTACACCGAGTGGTATGTGTAATGGGGTTTATTTATAATACAGAAACGTAAGGCTGCTCGCCTAAGGTAAATAGAAGTACATAGTAACAAGTATGGGGAAGAAAGTCTGATAATCAACACGTAAGACTATCCGTCTTACTGCGACTGCTTGTCTGCCGCTGTCTGCCGCTGTCTGCCAAACAGTCCAATATATATATACAGTTTGTAACCGGTGTATAGCCAGTTATGTTCCTTCACAACACCTCCCCCTGAAGCTGAAATCTTCCTGATTTTAGCTTAAATACCTCTTCCTTTTAGGGTCAGGGCTTAATCTCCTGGTAACTTTTCTCTTTCTTGCGCTTTTCCTTCTAGTCAGCGTTACCCGGGGTAAAGGTTTCTGTCCAGCCCGTATGGTCGGTTCAGGCGAAATATTCATTGTTTGCGGTACACACGCTGGTTTTGGTATATCAAAAATATCGCACAATGTTTCCATTGGTGTCTCTTCCACATTTGGAGACAGTCTGGGACGTATTTGATTTCTGTGTCTTTTGCAGACAAAACTTAATCCTTGGATGGTATAGACCATGCTCCCAATCCTTTTTTTGATAATACCTTCAACCCACTGATTTCGTCCATTTTGAAAATTTTTGAAATATACATTTTCACCTGGGGAGAAGCACTTGGTATTAAGGTTTTCTTTTTTTAAAACTTTCTTTTTCTCTGGTAGCAGCCTATCGAAGACAGATCTTATCTTTCTTGCAAACATTAGCTCAGCCGGGGAAGAATTGACATTATTATTAGGATTTGGTGTCACCCTGTAAATTGCTAAAAATGTTTGAATACATTGTTCGTCTGTGTCCGTAGTAAGATTTTTCTTAAGTGCCCTTTTAAACGTATCTACAAATTTTTCGGCCAACCCATTCGATCGTGGATGGTACACAGGTGTTGTCATATGTAGAATATTTAGTGAGTCACAGAATTCTTTGAATTCATGAGCAGTAAATGCTGTTCCATTATCGCTCACTAAGGTTTTTGGCACTCCAAAACGGCTAAAAATTTCATTAAGCGCACTCACAGTGTTTTTTGCTGTTGGATGTCTAAACTTAAATATTTCTGGCCATTTTGAAAAAGAATCTACAATAATCAAGTAAAAATAACCATTTATAGGTCCCGCATAATCAATATGCAGACGTGACCAGGGTAGGTCCGTCTTTGGCCATGGCGTCGTTTTTACTGGAGGATCTCGAGCTGCTAATTGACATCCTCTGCATGTCTTGACACATTTTTCAACTTCCTTGTCCATACCAGGCCAGTACACATATCCTCTCATAAGGGATTTCATTCTCGAAATGCCCGGATGACCTGTATGAAATTCCTTCAGAATTTTCCTCTGTAACGTTAGTGGAATTACGATCCTCTCACCATACATGAGCACATCTTCACAGATGGAAAAAGGCGTTGTTTGATCTACCTTTTTATTTTTTTTTATCCATCCCAATTGATTTTTCATTTTCTTAATGAAAATGTCATTTACTGCCTCTTTTTTTATTTTTTCGAAAGTTACCGGAAGTTCACGTATCATATTACACATTGAACTTGTACATTCACTTTCGTCTTTAAGCGCAGCAATTACCGTTTCTTCGAAACTTTCGCTTCTTTTAGGGATCAACCGTGATAATGCGTCTGCGTGTCCTAACTTTTTTGAGGATACATGTTCCATCTTAAACTGATAGTTTAAGAGGGTTACAGCCCATCGCTGTAATCGATTCGCAGTATGTGTGGGAATGCCTTTCTTTGATCCAAATATGGTAAGTAGGGGTTTATGGTCGGTTTGCAAAATAAAAGATCGTCCATGGAGAAATCGATTGTACTTTGTAATTCCAAATATTATCGACAGCGCCTCTTTTTCAATTTGGCTGTAATTTTTCTCCGCAACCAACGTTCTTGAAGCATGGGCGATAGCTTTTGTCCTACCATCCTCATACTTGTGAAGTAATACAGCGCCAACACCGTAATCACTGGCGTCCGTTGCTAGTATTAGTTCCTTTTCTGGATTGAAATGTGCCAATGCTAAGTCTGACAGTAGACATCTTTTGATATTTTGGAAAGCAGATTCACATTCCTTATTCCAGTTCCATTTAACACCCTTTTTCAGTAACTCGTTAAGAGGAGCTCTTAAATTATGTATGTTAGGGATGTAAATTGCATAGTATTGAACTAATCCCAAAAACGATTTTAATTTTGTCACTGAATCTGGAGCAGGCATCTTTTCAATTGCTTCAGTCCTTTGTGGATCCGGTCTTCGACCCTCTTTGTCGATTATTTGACCTAGATATTTAATTTTTTTCATAAAAAAATCGCATTTTTCTGGGCTCAATTTAAAACCAAATTCCTGTATTCTTTTGAATACTTCTTTTACATGCTTCTTATGATCTTGCAAATTTTCACTTTTAATTAGGATATCGTCAAGGTAGGCCATTGAAAATTCCAACCCTGCCAGCATCGTGTCCATAATTTGCTGGAAAATAGCAGGAGCAACCTTTAATCCAAAAGGAAGCCTCTTTAGCTTAAAAATGCCCTTATGAGTATTTATGCCTAAGTATTTGGAGCATTCATCGCTGATCTTAATTTGCAAGTAAGCATCTGAGAGGTCTATCTTAGAAAAAATTTTTCCTCCGTTAAGCTTAGAGAACAGATCTTCTGCGGACGGAAGGGGATAATTATGGTCCAATAGACAGTCATTTAAACCCGTTGAAAAATCTCCACAGACCCTTATTCTGTTATTTTTTTTCTTTACATACACGGTTGGACTTGCCCAATCTGTGTGGTTAACTTTTTCAATGACTTCCAGTTGTTGAAGTCTATCCAACTCTTTTTCGATTGCGTCCATCGCTGAAAAAGGCACATTCCTTTTAGGTTTGAATACTGGAGTGGCATTTTTCTTTAATTCAAATTTTGCCTCTGTCTTAATACAGAGTCCTAGTCCTTCGGCAAAAACATTGGGAAATTCAGTTTTCAAATCCTTCAGGAAGTCTTCCCTTTGGTTTGCTTTTTCTGCAGTTAAAACGTTACAAAACGAATTTATGGGTTTCTCCCATAAATTAAACAGGACAATCCAATCTACCCCAAACAGGCATGTATTCTTTCCTGGTACGACGTACACTTTGGATTTATGAGTCTGGTTAGCGAATGTCACTTTGCATTTTAATTCTCCCTTGAACTCTAATCTTTTGCCGCACACACTTCTCGCCGTCTTTCTGGTTTTCGTTAATTCAGGTCGACCTATCCTTTTCCATATATCTTCATTTATAATACTAATATCTGCACCGCTATCCAGAAGCAATGTAACCAGATGTCCATTTATCCGAACATCAACATATTTCCGTCTTTCGCAGCTTTTTTCTTTATTCATGCGAAGCGTATTTACATTATCGGTCCCTTGTCTTTTCTTCTGGGCACAGTATGTTCCCTTGTGACCTCTGAGACCACATTCATAACATATTTTGTTCCTAAACCAGCAGGTCTTATTGTTGTGTCTTAAACTACCACAACATTTACACTTTAGCTTTGGGTCTTTGTATCCTTTAAGGATCCTGTGTTCTTGGAACCTGGACTTTCTTGTGGTCCCTTGCCTTTTTACTTGCTGCACCTTAAAAATATTTTTCTCTTCAATGCGAGTGTTGTCTTTCTTTATGTTAATCAGACGTTGACACTCTTCAGTGACTTTTTGCAATGTTATGTTAGGATCCGCCTCCATAATTGTTAGGATCCGTGAACGTATATCTTTGTCCCTTGGTGTTGTGAGACCTTGTACAAAGATTAAACATTTAAATTGGTCTGCGGAAATTTCATTCAATTTAAATGATTCGCATAAACAGTTCACATTGCAAGCATATTCTAGATAGTCTTCAGCTTCTGCCTTCTGAATGTTCAAACATTTGTATCTAGAGTGAAATAGGCTATCCCTTTTATCAAATATTTTCGACAAGGTACTAATTGTTTCCTCGAACGAAACCTCCTCCGGTTTTTTTGGTAGAATTAGATTTGCATACTTGGTGTTTTCATCAGTACCCAGTTTTTGTAGTAGCAGGGTAACTTTTTCCTCATCGGTCCAGTCTAAACATCTTTTCGTAAAAATTGTTTCGTATCTTCTGTAGTATGCAGGGAAAGTAACACCAGTATCCGGGGAGTAACGAAATTCCGTTAGTGAATTTGAAATACCCTCGGCAGAAAAATTAGTCTTCTTCCCGGTCGACGTTAGAATTAGCTTTTCTAAATTCTTTTGCTGTGTCGACATTTGTCGTTGTAGTATGTTTGTTTGTTCTTGTTGTGCCTCTAAAGTTTTTTGTGTTCTTTCTTGTTGTTGTTGCAGCTGTTGCTGTAGCTGTTGTTGTTGAATTTGTTGTTGTTGTTGTTGTTGTTGCGCTACAAATTGTTGAGTCATTTTTGTCTGTTCCTGGATGCTAAGGGCTAGAGCCTAAGTTAACTCTGCTAATTGTTCCATGTTAGCTTCTAGTACAAAAATGTCTTTTCGAATTCTACACAATAATTCCAAAGAAAAATCGTAAATTTACGTATATCGTAAATTAGTAGCAATATGCAGACACAACACGTTTCAACAAAGTTCATCCATAGTAATTCAACAGGCTTTGTAAAATAATTCTTTTTTTTTTTTTTTTTTTTTTTTTTTTTTTTTTTCAACAACGTAAGTTCATACACAAAATATTTCTTACTTCCCACGACAAATAGTTCCAATTATTTATATAAAGGCAATAACAAACAATTAATTTTCCAAAAAAAAAATATATGGCTGCCGTTCCCACGTGGCATAAAATGGTACAATAGTCGTTGTATTTATATTTTTTCTTTCGAAACTCGTAATCCTTTAGTGTAGTTTCGAATTCAACTTGCGACCATTTTTTTTTTTTTTTTTTTTTTTACTTGTCAAAATAAATATAAATTCCACTTTACCTTGAACATGTTTCTATAATTTCTTGTGAGTTCTTTACGAAGAAAAATCCGTACTTTTCGCTACTTTAGGTAGGAAAAATTTTTAAATTCATTGACGCACGTGGTCAAAAATCCTTGTGTAGTTTGTTTTTTTCGTAAAACAAAAAATCCTTGCATTGTACACAGTCCTTGGTACGGTAATTTATCTCTGTTAAGAGAAAGAACATTCTTTCGTCGCCATTGTTATATTCCTAAATACTTAGGAAATAAAGACAAACGTGAGTTACACCGAGTGGTATGTGTAATGGGGTTTATTTATAATACAGAAACGTAAGGCTGCTCGCCTAAGGTAAATAGAAGTACATAGTAACAAGTATGGGGAAGAAAGTCTGATAATCAACACGTAAGACTATCCGTCTTACTGCGACTGCTTGTCTGCCGCTGTCTGCCGCTGTCTGCCAAACAGTCCAATATATATATACAGTTTGTAACCGGTGTATAGCCAGTTATGTTCCTTCACAACACAATGTTTATGCAGGAAATACATGTACACACAATTTTATTAATATAGAGATTAATTCATCATGTATTTCATCTAGTGGTGGGACGATTAATCGGAATCGTTAATCGTAAGAATCGTGTATTTTGTGAGGTATCGGAATCGGAATCGCATCGTTAAAAAATACCTTTATTTTCCGATTCCTTTATTACGATTCTTTTAGTCTGATGTTGAAAAAAAGAAAAAAAATCCCTGCTATTTCTAACCGCAAGAGAGAAATGTAGCATGTTATAAAAAGAAACCAAAGAAATTCATTATTAACAGACAATGCTTAGTGCCCCTCCCTTACAAGGTTCATTCATTCAGATCTATTGTAATCAAAACTACAAAAGAGTTAACTTGAAAAGAAGTATGCAGGGATCTACATTACGAGTAAAAATAAAATTTAAAAACCGCTTATCTTTTTGGCGACTGTTTTTTTTACTGACAAATCTTCTAATAGTGAATGAAAATGCTTTTTCAACTCATATTTTCCAAAGTCAAATTATTTAAACAGTAAAAGGTTTAATAGCACAATATACTTTTTTTTCTTTTTTTAAAAGAAGGCTTTTGAAAGAAATATCTCTAAAATGAAATTGATCACGTTGTATTATTTTGCAAAATTTTGACAGTAGTCGGTTTCTTTTGAAGTTTCAAAAAGAATATCATTGAAATAACATTAGAACTACACATGCTAAGTGGTGGTTTGCGGTTAAGGTCTTCAGAAAATGAAAAAACAAAAACAATTATTTTGCTATCTCTTAAATACAGCTTTATATTTAATTTAAGCTACTACTGGGTAAGTCAATTTTCAAATATTTTTTTTTTTTTAAATTTACATTCTATTAAAATATTCAGCTCATGAAGCAATTAGATATATTTTTTGGAACTTCTTTGCAGACCCCCCCCCCCCCGCAAAAAAAAAAAAAATATTGGTTTTAATTTAGATTAGATAACATTTTTGGTATTATTTTACTTTAGGGCTCGTCTCACGTTCGTATAGAAAAATATATTTTCTAAAGTAGATTTAGGTGTGCTGAAAACGCCACCCAATTCTCGAGTAACTCTTCATAAAATACCTATTTCGAATTTTCTTTTTATCCCAAAAAAATAAAAAAAACTTATTCTAAAAAAGACATGGGGGCCTATGTTTTTTGTACCCCCCCCCCCAAAAAAAAAACACCATGAACTTTATAAACAAACAAAAACACGTGTTAGGTGCTTCCTTCCATATTTTAAAAACTATTTGCCGGCCCCAATTTTGAATGTAATATTTGTTTATAACACACCCGAAATTATATGAAAATTAAGATTTTAAAGGCAAGTCCTGTGGTAGTGTATTATCGACATTTACAAAAAAAAAAAACAATTGCCTTTCCAAAATTATCCGCAATTTTTAAAAATTAATTTCCATCTAATTTTAAATTGTCCGCGAAACATTACTACGCTTATGTCACTTTAATACGAGTGTGGGTGCACATATGGCACACGAATAGCCTTAGTGTGCACTCGAGCGTACCTTAACGAAAGCTGTAAAATGGGCGAAAATAGTCTGAGGGTTCAGGGGCTCATACCCACTAGCGTAGCTAGGGGGGGGCGGTCAGCCCCGGGTAACAATCCCCCCCCCCAAAAAAAAAAAAATTTTCAGCCAAGCTTAGGTGCGAAAATAGTCGAAATGGAATTTATTTATTATATATTATGGAATTTTTAAGTTTTAATTTAAAATCTTTTTTTAGAATATTATAAACACTTAAAAAAATTAGTCATTGGAAAATCTTTTGCCGATTTTTATTGAAAACTTTTGTACTTTTGAAATCGTTTGATGACATTTCATTTTTTTAACTGTGGAAAAATGAGAAAGAAACTATATATATATATATATATATATATATATCCGGGGTCACCTAGCCAGCATTGGCAAGCCAATGGTAACAAAGTGTGAAAAAATCTAACAATTTCAAAGTGTTAGCGACAAGTAAAGTGGACATTAAAAGGATTAGTGAATTCAAAAGTTTTCACACCTTTATGCAAAAACACGTGCACAATAAATATAAAGCCATAAATCCCAAACTACAGATAGAAATTATTTCTGCTAATTGGTATCTTTTTGGACAATTTAGTTTTCACGTTTCTCAGCTACTGACAAGACACACAAAAGACAGTGTAAATTTTCCAAGATAAAAATGTAAGTGTATACTTTTAGACTATTTTAAAGACAGTCAAAATGTGTTTCATGAGTTGAAAATTAATTTAATTTTAACTAGTCTGTGCTTGTAATGAATATGCTAATTATGAAATGAAATAACTAAGAAATTGTTTTTGTGGTTTCAACTATATTCTAGTTCTAATAACTTTTTAATTTTCAAATATAAAAATATATTTATTGAATAAATAAGATAGTTTCTTATAATAATTGCACAATACCTTCACATTTCTTTTTAATAATCTTTGAGAATAATAATGCCAAAAAAATGGGTGAAACAATAAATAAACAATAAAGCAAATGTTATTAAAGACAAACTAAGTTACTTTTTTACCCAATTAGATATATTTTTGGAGTATACCCGAACGAGCATCACCCCCGTCTATATTTTTTTCTGTTTGTTTTTTTGCAATTTTGAAAAATTGTAAGAAACCGAACAGAACAGTGGATTATTATTGATTGGACACTTACCAGATTATCTCACAAAAAACAAGCAAAAGTATTTTGACATTTGAAAGGGGTGCTAGTTTTTAGTTACAACGTTATAGCAAACCGATCCCATATTGGAACCACTCGACGAGAATTGGGATTTTACTTTGGTGCTTGTGCAGTGTACGTACCGTGTTATATTTTAGATGGGATTTCCAAGTTGAATTAAATTTTTATGGTATGTTTTTTCATTAAATTGTTAGGTGAAAGTGCAGAACAGTTAAAGAATAGCTTTTTCAATAATAACATTATTTCAGCATGGTTCGTATTTCTCGCAGTATCAAAAATGTGGTGCTCGGTAAAAATGGCACGAGTGAATAAGTAGGTAAAAATGGCACCAAAAGGTCCTACTGAAGCGATGGGGTCCCAAATTCTAATCTCATTTTGGGTTTTGTAAAATAAAATAAAGTTGGGTTTTTTTTTTTTTAACTTTTTTAGGCGGACGTTGGCTTTCACCATTTTTATATTTAATTAGTATATATTTTCTTTCTCTTCCGCTATATTTTTTTTTATTTAATTCATTAAATCTGTTAATTATGAGGAGCAAAATAATGAATCGTGTTAATTTATTCTCTAATTTTCTTGTTTTTGTTCTGTTATATAAATTCTATTTTATTTGTTTTTGCTCTGAAGGATAAATTCTATTTTCTTTGGGTTTTTTTCTGTATTCCAATTAAGTAAAATAAATTTTCTCTAACATAAATTTTGCTAATTTTTCCGTTTAGTTTACTATATAATAATTTTATTTAAACCAAAACACGGCGGTGTAGACATAAAATATCTCTTCCAAAGTTAGGGAACATATTTGGGAACTATCAGACCATAAGTATAAAACTACCTGGTATATTTCAAAACAATAATTCCCTAGGAATCGGAATCGTACTTGGTATCGGAATCGTTAATCAATATTTTCCTGGAATCGGAATCGTATAAAAATTAGGAATCGTCCCAAACTTTTGTCTCCACATAAACTCTAAAAGATATATGTCCAAATATCCCGATTGGTTCTGCATTCTCGTTTATTGCAAAAATGTCGTGGTTTTTAATTAAGGTCAAACTGAGAGGGGAAAAATGAGTTCATTTTATTTATATAGATAGAAGATAAAATAGATAGATAGAAGAAGATAGACATAGATAGAAGATAGATAGAGAAGAGATAGAGAAGAGAAGAAGAAATAAATGAAAAATCATTAATGGAAAAAATATTAATTTTCACATATTTGAAAATGTTGCCCACTCACTGAAAGGTAAAAGTACAAAATAGTTAACATTTGATAACACATTTAAAAAGACAAACGCATTAGAATCAAATTCTCTATCTAATCCACGTGGTTTTAACATTTATAACATTCTTTAATTAGAACTTTTTTCTATAAAATCTATTTTCTAGACAATTGATGTCTACATTTTTAGACAGTCAAAAGACAGATTTTATAGAAAAATGTATGAAATAAAAAAATGCTATAAACGTTTGTAGCAAATGATGCTAAAATGCAAATTACTCTAACACTCTTTGTCCGTTTTGTTGGAATGCACTTTCTCCATCAAAAAAAAAAAAAACAAACAAAGAAAAAAAGCAAAGAAACGTGTGATATTTTCAACTCATTTCAAGCAAAGAAAAAAAAGCAAAAGAAACGTGATATTTTCAACTAATAAAAAGCGATCAAAACTCTCAAATACGAAACTCTTATAAAACAAGCAATGTAAATCCAGCGACACAGACTTCATAAGTTACTCTACTTTGAACAGGACTAGAACGCCTCTTCAACAACCCCATGATGCCTGTTACAGTGGAGATGAAAAGGACTCAATGACACACATACAAGCCTTTTACATCTCGTGTTCACATTTCTAGCAACATTCAGGTGAATGGAAGCAAATAGCTATTCACAGCTATTAACAAAAACAAGTTAAACCAATGTACACAATACTCGCATACATATATGGCTTACATGGGCATATAATCCCACTATGAATATTTTCATTTGTGACTACTAACTCAATTTTCTTCACCAAATAAGTTTTTCTATAAATGACTGTAAATAATTTTTATATTCTTCTCCATTCTATAAAAATGTTTTTGTATTATTTGGATTCTTCGGACTACTGTTTTCATCTTGAATGTCATTTTCACAACGTTTTGGTCAATGTAACCTCCAACTTAATTTAGGAGTGAATATTTTTGTCAAACTCGGGAATCTGCATGGAAATTTGAACAAAACCCTTGATTTTATTAACTGAGCTAGCATGCTTTTGTCCTGTCAGTCATGACTGGACAGTATAGAATTTTTGGTCGCCCACATTGCGGATCGAACCTTCAAAAGAATATCAGTGAATTTTCAAAGTACTTTAGCCACTAGACTACAAATCCTTGCAGACAATTTTAGTTGGAATTTTAGGAGCTTTAAACCTACTTTTTTTTCTAGATGCAAATATTATTTATTACTACATATTATTACAATATATATATATATATATATATATATATATATATATATATATATATATATATATATGCTTAGTAATTGATTGTCATCCAACGTGTTATTTTTGAAGTTGTCTTACTCTCTACTGTTTTTCTCTGTCTATAAGGATACATGGCTTTCTGTTTCCCGCCATATATGGTATGCCAGACCTGACTTTTCAATGTTCTACTAACCTTACTTTTAGTGGACAATATGTATCACCTTTGTATAGGTTTTCACATTTACATGGGATCTTATATACACAGTTCTTATTAATGATTTTTTCTGTAGAGGGCTTGACTCACACAAGATGTTTCCAGAGAGTCGAATCGTTCTTGAATATTGTTCTAATGTTATATGGATTACATATTCTTTGAAGTTTTTCTGACAAGCCCTTCATGTATAGCATGCAAACTGTGGTGAGGTTTTGGATGGTGTATTTAGAGCTGATGTCATGTTCTCTGGATAGTTGTTTTGGTGGAGGGTTTCTCTTAAACTGTCTATCTTTTCTTGATATGCATTGCTGTTATTACATATTGCTTTTGGTTGATGTTGTAAGTAACAATCCTGTAGATGAAGAGTCGCAATTCTTCCACTGTCCAACAACCTTGAGATTGTTTGCACAGCAACTAAAAAGGCAAATCTACTTGCCTTCTGTTTTGCCTCCAACTCCACCTTAGACCCAACAGCCCCCTCCAAATTCCTTTGCAAACAGCAGCCACAATTGATGACCTGAAAATCACCCATTCCCTTGTTTGTGATGCCATAATAAATATAGACACCTCGAAAGCATGTGGGCTCGATCTTATCCCTGCTAAACTATGAAAAAAAATGCTCTGCTTGGGTTGCTCTGATTCTCCCCAAGCTCTACAATTAATGTCTTAACGAATCTTGCTTTCTCGACTGTTTGAAAATAGCTTCTGTTGTACCAGTTTACAAGAATTCTGGCAGAACTGACCCACACAATTATTACCTCATTAACCTCCTTCCTCTCTTTGCCAAAATCTTGGAGTCCTTAATCAATCAAGCACTAGTCCACAACCTCACAGAAAATAAACTGACAGTATGGATTTAGACAAGCCCGTTCTACTACAGATATCCTAACTGTAATTTCTGAATGTATATACCAAGCACTGAATAAGGCAGGTAAAGCTGGACATATCTAAGGCATTTGGCAGGATTTGGCATGATGGTCTTCTCTTGAAAATCAAATTGTATGGTATTGCTGGATGAATACTCGACACAATCAAATCCTTTTTAGATAAGAGAAAAATCTAGGTTGTCCTTGATGGTTGTGCATCAAAATAACATGATATAAATATGGGTGTGCCACAGGGGGTCAATCCTTGTACCTTTATTATTTCAGGCCGCATTTATTACAGTCAAAATGTCTTAGTTGTTTATTGACTGTGTATATGTTACTCTAAGTTCCCAATTAAAGTCTGTTGTTTTTGTTTAATTGCAATAAAATAAGTTTTATGTGTTTTTATTAGTTGTTGAAAAAAGTTGTTTCTAATTTTTTGTACATGTGGCTACGACGTATTCATGGGTGTCAATCAAATGTCTCTCTGTCAACAGGTATGTTTGTGTTTGCTTACAAAAATAGGAGCGGTAGCCTGACACACTTCAACAGACTTATAGCAGTCACAGAGAACTATTTTCTCCGGTGAATCAATGCCCCCCTCTGAGTTCTCCGACCACAGGCTGACCAATCAGCTAACAGGGCGCATTGATTCACCTGCTCCCTAAAAGTTATAAAGGAATGTAAGCAGTCAGATCCGGATCACCAGCGTAGCAACATCTATCCTCTTTTGTCTCCTGTCCACCAGACATCTCGCTATAGCAATATGGTTTCCGTACTGCTAGATCTACAGCAGATTTGCTAACGGTTATATCTCATAGGATTAGTGAATCTCTCATCAAAGGCTTCCTTTCTAGGGCAATTGCTCTTGACATATCAAAGGCCTTCGATAAGGTATGGCATAAAGGCCTACTTCACAAGATTTCCAGCTACAGTATAACTGGAAATGTTTTCTCAATTATTAAATCATTTCTCTCTGATAGGCTCATAAGAGTAGTGGTTGATTGGCAAAAATCAGAGGCCCACAGTATTAATGCTGGAGTCCCTCAGGGGTCCATCCTGGGCCCAACTCTCTTCCTAATCTACATCAATGATCTCACAAAACACATACTTAAATCATTCGTTGACATCTATGCTGAAGTGGTTGGTCGCGTTCCATGCTGCCAAGACTAAACTAGTTTCATTCAATAATTACAAGAAACCCTCTCTACCACCTATAGCAATGGCCAACGACTCTTTATCTTAGAGTACATCTTTCAAACTCCTTGGCCTAACGTTCACAGGAAAAATGAGTTGGAACAATTACATTGAAGGCATTGCCAGGGCCGCTGCAAGAAAGGTGGGCTCTCTCTACCGTGCTAGAAAACTACTAACACCCGAAAGTATCCTGTACCTCTATAAGGCCACCATTCGCCCATGTATGGAGTATTGCTGTCACATCTGCGCTGGTGCATCTGCTACTAGTCTCTCGCTCCTTGACAAGGTTCAAAAGAGAGTCACAAATTTGATAGGCCCTGAACTGGCATCTAAGCTTCAGCCTCTGTCCCATCGACGAAATGTTGCATCCCTCTGCCTTTTCTACAAGTATTTTAGTCGTGAATGCTCCGACGAACTGCAATCACTTGTGCCCCCACGACGTGAGCACCCTCGACAAACCCGACAGGCTGCTAAATCCCACCCCTACACTGTAGAGATCCCTAGATGTAAAAGATCTTTTTACTCCAATAGTTTCTTCCCCAGAACCGCTAGACTCTGGAATTCCATTCCAGGTCCCTGCTTCCCCAACAGTACTGACGTGCAGAAGTTCAAGTGTAACATGAACCGACATCTTGCTTCCCAAATCCCTACATAGTACCCCAGTAGTTGTTGCTCCTGATAGTAGCCCCCTACACCAAAGTGGCAATTTGCCTTGTTTGGGGTGAAAATGTAATAAAAAAAAGCAAACAAAAAAAAAAAACACGGCCATCTATGGCAACACATCAAAGGCCATAAATAACAAAGTTCTCTCTCCTCTGATCTTAAGCGTGTGGTACAGTGGGGAAAGAGGTGGCTGGTTACATTTAATGCATCTAAAACCAAGCTCCTATCTTTACATCATCAACGCTCTGATCCCCATCTGGCATCAATTGAAATGGATGGCTCTCATTGACAGTCTCGATTTGAGACAACTGCTATCCAGCCGGGGATGACACGGTACTGATTGACCAACGATGACCTTAAAAGAACTTTCTTTGCCTTCTTCCCTTTTAGCAGCCTGACCTGCCAGTTCCGGCTACAAATAAAATACTCTTCATTGTTATTGTTTAAAAGGAAATGTGTGCTTCTTTTGTGCCTTGTCTTTGTTATAATTTATTAGGAAGGTAAAACAATATACCTTTCCATAGATTTGTGGCACAGTGATTAGAGTACTTGGAAAAATTCAGTTGTAAATGACATTCTTTTGATAGTTGAAGATTCAATCCTCAGTGTGGATGACTGAAAATAGAATTGTGAATTACTTAGGACTTTTATCCAGTCATAGCTGATAGAACGAGGGCATACTACCTGAAATACTGAAAGGGCTCCATTCAAAATTCTGTGCAGATTCCCGAGTTTGACAGAAAGATTCCGAGTTTGACAAGATACACCTAAAAGAGATCGGACATTATATCGACTGAAACGTTGTGAAAATGACACTCAAGATGAGAACAGTAGTCTGAAGAATCCAAATGATACAAATAACCAATCCTCATCTAAAAAATTCAGAAATGTAAAAATATTTTGTTCTAAAATTTCATTTGTCGCAATTCTCTCATTTACAAAACTTTGCTAATGTTTTAGGTAGCACTAGTGACCTCTCTATTCCATTTATTTTCATTTTATTATGAATGCCTGTATATATATCTTGCATTATTTTCGTTCACTAAGACATGCCATTTATACTCAATAGATATTAAATTTTGGTGTGATTCTTGACTATACCCAAAGACGCTATCAACATCTAAACTAGCCTTATCAAAATCAGGGACTGCGCCAGTGCGCCAGCGCCACACGTTAAAACTAAGCTGGTTATATAGAGAATTTCATTCTAATGTGTTTGATATAAATTATGTTTGTTTGGGGGGGGGTTACGAGTTATCAAGTGTTAACTATTCTGGACTGTTATCAACTAAAATGTACCCGAAAACTGTTATTGGATTTAAAAAAAAAATGCAAATCCTTTGATTATAAACTGAATGAATAAATAAATAAATAAATAAAAAGTGGCGAAAGCAAATAACATTCAAGGGAAATAACTCGCATTTCACCTTGAAAAGTCAAAGCGAACTCTTCAGGATTTGGGGTAAACATGGCGGAGAAAGCAGTCGAGAACCCGCCGGCATCCCAAGTGGAAAAACCATGGGAGAAAAGGAAAAGAATGTTTGAATTGGCTACTAATAGAAAAAGCAGGTTCCCACCATTTTCGATTGAACCATTGCCCTATGAAAGACAACGTATTGATGGTCAGGGAATGACCCCTGAGGAACGAGCACTTCGAAAACAATGGGTTATGGATCAAGTATTATCTCCCAACGAACCACGAAACGTGCCAGAACTTCAGCCAAGGAATGCATTTAAGAGGGTTGCGGCTGCCCCCTTCGAAGTAATTTATAAGGTATGTATTTAATATATATATATATATATATATATATATATATATATATATATATATATATATACTTTCATAAATTTTTTTTTAAATTCTAAATCATTTAAAATGTGAATGACTTGCTCTGTGACATTTGTAAACAGTACAATATTGTAGGTATTATCCGCGCTTGAAGGTAATGTATTATCATTTGAAGAGAAATATATAAATTCTCTTTTAATTACTCTTGTGTGTATTTCATAAATGTATTCGTTGTAATAAATCCCAGATTAGTTTTAAAATAACTTTCATTAATGATGTGATATGTTTACTATAAGAATGACATTGATAACTAAACTTCAGTTTAACGAAACGTATACTTTAAGATTTATCTAAAATGAAAGTAAAGGTTAACCATTATTCGAACATTTTTATTTTGGTTATTTTCACGTCTTTGCCAATGAAACCTCTAACCAGATTAATTTTTTCGAACTATATTATCTTTGCCGAATTCAAACTGAACTCTATTACACGCCGTATATTATTTTCGTTCGGTCAACTATAAACAAGTAGAACGGTTATTTTGGCTTTTTCCTTTTTTTTTCTTTTTTTTTTTTTTTTCTTTTTTTTTCTTTTTTTTTTTTTTCTTTTTCTTTTCTTTCTTTTTTTCTTTTCTCCTTTTCTCTTTTTCTTTTCGCTTTTCTCTTTTTCTTTTCTTTTCTCTTTTTTCTTTTCTTTTCTCTTTTTTCTTTTTCTTTTCCTTTTCTCTTCTCTTTTCTTTTCTTTTCGTTTTTTTCTTTTTGCCCTCCCAAAAAGTGTATGGGGGTGAAAAAATAAATACACAGCAAATAAATGTTCTCCAAGAGAAGCTAATTTTTTTAACTATCTGGATACTTTTTGTGTTTTGTGAGAAAAATAAGTTAAACAACTTACCTGACTTGAGATTGGAGGAGGGTCGGGTTCGTTTGGGAATGTGCAAACTAAGTGACGTTTGATTCTAACTTATATCTGCTGCTTCTGATGGAAATGATTGCATATGTCTATGACTGTTACTGGTTATTTAAGGATTGTTTCCATTGAGGCAGGGTGTTCAGATGACGAATACTTCAAGGGAACTTTAATTTTTTACCAATTCTAGAGTTCAGACGCATGCATTTTGTTTTATTATGTTTCTTGTCTTGTGTTTCTTGACTCCCAACAGAGCTAGGGTAGGTGTGTCAGAAATTTCGTGAAAAATATTGAATAAATCCACCCTGTCTTTCCAAGCTTATAACTCCTCGAAAAATGTAATTCAAGCCCTAATTTTTTTCAATTAAAGAAGCAAGGACCAAGGTTTCATTAAAAAACAAAAAAAAAAAAAAAAAAAAACAAACAACGTGGTTAAAAAAAAAAAGGTTTTGAACTTTACAGGTAAATTTCTAAAAAAAACACTACTTTTTTTTGTTTTAAATTTGAATATATTATTTATTGATCTTTTCTCTTCAATTTGTGATATATAAAACTTTTTACTTTTTAATAGACACTTGAAAGTGGAGGGGGGGGGGCGTGGATTAAAAAATAAAGAAAACGTTTGTCTAAAATATTATATTCGGTTTATTGGAAAGAGCATAAAATTTCACATTGACCCTGAAAATATCGTAAAAAATAGAATCAATAAAAAAATTTTGATAGATTTTTAAAGTTTAAAAATTGAAAAATATTGAGTTCGTAAAATTCATTACTGTTTTATAAAAAATAAAAAAAAAAATATTTCTATTACTTTTAAAACAACTTTAATTTATTTTGGAAGTATAATCCATAAAGAAAATAAACAACCCACTTTTAAAAGAGAAATTACGAGTTTTTTTATATTTTATTCGCAGTTTCGTGTTAGGGGTGTCAAAAATTCCTACAAAAATTCTGATACACCTGGAGCTAGGGGTTACGATCTTGGGAAATTTTGCAACCAGGCACAACTCTGATTTATCCACTATCTTTGGTGTCAGAGAATTTTCGACATTTTGTGAAATTTACTTGTTATCAAGAGCATTGCCCCTCTGATTTTTTTTTTTTTTTAATTTTTTTATTCCTCTCTCTTACTCATCATAGCGGACGACTTATACGAGAGCATATGATGAAGATTGAAGTTTGCATAACCAAATTACAGCTCTCTCCTTCTTGCGGAATTGAAGCAGAACAGATAGAAGAGTGGTTGGCCAAGCAGATGATTTTCCACAAGGAAATGGAAGATGTTGCTGCTGTTCTGATTCCAGTGGATTCTTCCCAAGATCGGACTCTATCTTCGGGTACTACTGATATACTTGGATATCAATGAAATTATTGATAATATTTTTCAAGACATCATAGACTATATTTCCAAATGAGAAAGATCGTACTCTGACCTAGGATGTTTTTATTTTTTTTTTTTAATCAAAAACTGGATCGCTAGCAGGTGAAGTGGTAGGTCCTTTGCTTGTGACTTTTCTGATGACTTCTCTGCTGGGGTATGACTTTTGGCGAAAATAATTTTCTCAAAATTTTCTCGAAAGTTGAAGGGAGAAGTGATCCAGCTGTCTGGGAGAAGGGATGCTAATGCACTTGCTGATCCGTGCTATTTTTTTAAAATCATATTTCCAAGTTTAAAGTTTTTTTGATATGTTTTTTTTATTCAATTATAAGGTTAAAGTATAGAATAGGTACAAAACACTCTCCCCTACCCATGTTAAGAATGGCTTTTTAAATAATAACATTATTTCAGCACGGATCAATAAGTGCACTAGTATCGGAGAAGGATACCTCCATTGTCTTCCATATTAAGGGATACTAGTGAAGCCATTAAGCGATTACTCATCAAATGATATGAGGGGCTCCGACCTCCTGTTAATATCAGTCATGGTTCATCCAGGAACCTCCCTCCATAAACTAAAACCACGTGTTCACAAGGACCTTTCTTATCAGGTAGCTTTTGGCCTTTGGGCCTTTTGCAACCTTCCATCTATAGTATGTTTGACCTTTGGTAGAAACGCCAAAACTGTTTCAGCTAATTGTTTGTTGGATACTGGGAGTGGACACACATTTGTCAGAAGTTTTAAAACTCTTGGGATGCTTGGAATCCTTCCCTTGACTGTGATATAAAGTTGTCTACACTGCTGGAGGAATGTGAGAGGCGCTTCCAAGAAGTAGTTCTGGGCACTGGCCAAGCATAACCTTTCCCGGACTTGGTGAATGAAGCGTTAGATTTATCTGTTCATGTACCTCAGTTGGATTTTCTGCTGGATGAATTTTGGGAGGCAAATTACTCTCTTGCGGGAAGATTTGACCAGAGTAACGGTAACGTGTCCATTAAGGGCATAGTTGGGCTCGATCTTATTAGACGCTTAGCCTCCTTGCACTTGGTGCCCTGTTTGCAGGGGTGGACCTTTCAGATCTTGGCAGGGAGGGTTCCCTTTGGCAGAGTAGTTTTTTCACTCTTCTGACCAGTCATTGCCTGTTCAGGGTGCTTGCCTCCCCTTCCTCTTGGTCTGCATAGTACTGCACAGGTTAAATCATTACAGTTGTGTTATTTTAAACATCATCAACATTCTGATCCACATCTGACATCAATTGAAATGAATGGCTCTCGTCTTCAGGAGGCCTCAAGTTTTGACAAGCTTCTGGTCTTAACCGTTACTCCTGATCTTAAATGGAACATGTACATCAAATCTGTTGCCAAGGCCGCTGGAAAAATGGTGGGATCTTTCTATCGATCCGGTAGATATCTCACTGCTGATGCTATTCTCTATCTATATAAGAGCCAGGTACGTCCAAAGATGGAATACTGTTGCCACATCTGGGCAGGAGCTGCTAGAAAGGACTTGTCCTGCCTTGATAGAGTTCAAAATAGATTTCGTAGCCTCGTACGAGATGTCCTTTTCTCTTCCCTGCAATCTCTATCCCACAGAAGAGATGTTGCAAGTTTGTCTCTGATGTATCGTTATTTTCATGGAAAGTGTTCGACTGAGCTTCAATCTATGGTCCCCCCTCGCCAAACTTTCACAAGAAACACTCATCTAGCTGTAAGCACTATCAATAATTCCCCCCACTCTTTATCTGTTCCTAAACCTAAACGTAGATTCCATGAACAAAGCTTCTTTCTTAGAACTGCACGCCTGTGGAATTGTCTTCCGTTTTCCTGCTTTCCGGCTGACTACAATATGGTTGTCTTCAAGTCTAACGTAAATAAGTTCTTGCTGAGCCGTTCCATATAAGTTATCAAAGTTACCAAATTTTCATTACTAATGATTACTATATTGTCCAATTTCTACTGTACACTCTTTAATCCTTATCCTTGAGTGGCCTCTTGGCCTTGATAATGTGATGCCTATGAAAAAAAAACAAAAACATGGATCCTCTTGCAAACTTCTTTTTCGAAAGCCAAGTCCAGGGGAGACTGGATGTTCAGCGCAGAGTCTCTAGGACTTCCCAAACAAGAGGAATTCTTTGGTTATGAGCAGGTAAAAATTATTTGGTTCCAAAAGTCTATTGTCCTGAGGGGCAACAAGTATTATGTGGTTGCCGTGGCATGCGGATAAATTGTCGAGGATTCCTTTAAACCATGCAGTATCCCTGCGTGTTTTGGACCATGTGGCTCAAAATTTGGAGAAGAGGGGGATCTATCAGAAGTATTTGGAGGTGTTTCAACAGCAAGAGTAAGAACACATTATCGAGGAGATGTTTGTGCCTCCCCGTCTTTTCAAGCATTATACTTGGATCCTGCATCGACCCCGTCCTTAAAACTAAATTATGTCCGGTCTTTAACTGCAGCCTTTTTGATGATTCGCTTGAAATTAGAGGCTGACTGGAACAGATTCCATTTCTTTCTAAAGGATGGGGATTGGTTGCGTTGTTTCTGCTACACTACAATTATTTTTGGGTTTGTTTCTAGCCCTTTTATCTTGGGCTGTATACTCAAATTTCATGCAGCCCAGTTTCCTGTAGAACCATGTAGAACCATGATAGAGAATTGTTTCTATGTGGACAACTTGGTAACGACCAAGTTAAATCCCAGAAGGCTGGCAGATTTATATACTCAGGCCAGAGAGCGACTGCTGAGGCGTGGATTTGAGCTTCAATCATGTAGCTCTAATTGTCTTTCCCTTAAGAACCAGATGGACCACGATGGTCCCTTAAGTATCCATGATGGTGAATGGTAGAAAGTTTTGGGCTATCTGTACAATCCCGTTTTGGAAAAAAAATCTTTGTTTCCTTAGTTGAACCTAGTGCTGATGCCTCAACTAAGAGACAGATCCTGTCTGTAGCCGCTTAAGTGTTTAACCCCTTATGTCTCTGTCTTCCGGTGATGACACAGAGTCAAGTTCTTATTGGAGAATTATGGACGCGAGGGCTAGGATGAGATGAACGAGTCCCGAAAGAGAGTGCTTGCACAAGATCTCTCGAACCCGAGTCATATTCACTTCAATCGACACGTGTTCGGTCAGAACAGGGTTGGAGATTTGGTTATGTTTTGCGATGCCTCGGCAGAAGCTTATGGGTTATCGTTTATATTGTGCAGAATCATCGGTCAGAATTGGTCTTTGCTAAGGTTGTGCCCAAGAAGAGTAAAAGCCTTCCGACTCTAGAACTGATGGCAGTGTATCTTGTCCTTGAACAGCCCAAGTGGTGTTATCTTGGATCCTTTCCCATTCTATGACAAACAAGAAATCTTTTGCAAGGAACAGATTGAAAGATGTACTGCAACTCAGTGAAGATTTGGAGAGCATGTTTGGCCTTACTCCTTATTTCAAATATATCCACACAACCCAAAACCCTGCAGACCTAATCACCAGAGGATTGTTATTAAGGAAGTTCAAATCAAATTTTGAGTTTTGGTGCCATGGACCTGCCTGGTTACATGGCGTGGGAGAACCTTGACCAACTCAGAATTTACCTTGTCTCAACAGTCACAGTTAACAGCTTGTGCACGAGTCTGTGAATGTATCGATGGTTTTAGAGAAGGACTATCCCTTTACCATCGCTTCAGAACAATTTTCTGAATTTATGCATCTGTTGAGGGTTACAACCCTGGTATTTAAATTTGTTGATAGACTGCCAGGACTTGATGAGAATGGTGAAAGGAAGGCCTCTATCTATTTAATGAAGGTTGTACAGCGCCAGACATTTGTGGAGGAGCTCCAGTTTCTACAGGATCTTTGGAAAATCTTTACCTCGTTTGGTCCAGGATCTCGACCTGTTCCTTGATCAGGATGGGTTGATACAGTCATATGGCCGAATTAATAGCCCCCCCTCCCCCCTCTGGAGTATGGGGTTAAAAACCCAATTTTCCTTGGCAAAAACTATTACATTTCAAGACTGATCATTATATAGCATTACAAGCGTGTGCTGTATTTCCGTGGACATCGACAATATTTCACACCTAATGTGCTTAAACATGTCCTATCTTTTTTATTTGTGGGTTAATTTTTAAAAGAATTACATTGATGGAAAGAGAATAAATAAGCATTCCAATCATGTTAATTTATTTGGCTTTTTATGTGTTCAATGTTTTTATGCTTCAATTAAAAATGAAGAAAACAGTAAAAAATGACTACAGCAAAAAGAGAAACTGTTTTTTCAATTTCATACGTTACATTTGGATACACATGCGCGGGGTCAAATTTGATTGGATATGGCCGAAATTTTACAGGCTATATGAACATAGAAGTCCATCTCTACTGGATTTTGATTTGTATTTTTACGACCACTGGAAGCAAAGTTACGACCGAGCAAAGTTGACAAAGAATATTTCAAAATTGATAAGATAAATCGACATATATCATTTTTCAGATAGATCAGTTTCAGAATTATTTTCATGTATAATATGTAAATATTTGATAATTATTAATTGTGCAGAAATTTCTTTAAAATGTTAACTTTTATAAAAATTCAAATCTGCTTAATGAGGGAAAATGGCTCGCTATGCAATAATGTGCTGACTAAAATCAATGCATTAACGAGTTTCGTTTGTATTCTCTTAAATATAGAAAACTGTTTTTCTACTTTTGTTTTACTAGACTACTCATTTTTTATTCTGAGTTTGTCAATTTTAAAAAATTATTTTCGAGTTCTTCAAATTTTATTTCCAAACAATACAGAGCCAAAACTATTTTGTTTTTTTTTTTATGCATTTCTGTTATCATGGTATTTATAACTTCTTGTACTTAAGGTAGAATTGTGTTTTTTAGTGGTCAAGAAACAAATACATACCAAACAAAGAGTACTTGTGCACTTATGCTACCATGCTGAAATAATAGTGCCATTTAGAAACCCTTTCTTAACATGGGGAGAGAAGGGTGTTTTGTTAACTATTCTGTACTTTCACATAACAATTTAATAAAAAAAAAAAATAAAGATATTGTGAAACTTAAATTTAAAAATACTATTTGAAAAAATAGCACAGTAACATAAGTGCATAAGCACCCAAATAAATGTTACCAAAGGTAAGATAAGTTACTCTTCTACCTAGTTGGATAAGTTTTTAGTGTTCTTATTTAATGTAAAATGTTTATTTTGAAAAATAAGTAGTGTCGAGTGTTACACAAGAAAAATAGCCATGTGGTATCTTGTGTCTTTAAAATCTCAACAATGACTTAAAAAAAAATATACAAAATACTGTTAGGAACTCGACCAATAAATGTCTTCTTGATTGGATGGGTTTTTAATAATATTTTGTATAATTTTTTTTTTTTTTTTATTAACTGGTTGTCGAGACTATTTTCAAACATTTTTTTTTTTTTTTTAATCTGTAAAGCAAACACTTTCTTTTCTTTTTCTTTTTTTTTTTTTTTTTTTTTTTTGTAACTGAGGATATCTAAATAATAATAATAATAATAACTCTGATCCACATCTGGCATCAATTGAAATGAATGGCTTTCGTCTTCAGGAGGCCTCAAGTTTTGACAAGCAGCTTCTGGGCTTGACCGTTACTCCTGATCTTAAATGGAACACGTACATCAAATCTGTTGCCAAGGCCGCTGGAAAAATGGTGGGATCTTTCTATTGATCCAGTAGATATCTTACTGCTGATGCTCTATCTATATAAGAGCCAGGTACGTTCAAGGATGGAATACTGTTGCCACATCTGGGCAGGAGCTGCTAGAAAGGACTTGTCCTGCCTTGATAGAGTTCAAAATAGACTTTGTAGCCTCATAGGAGATGTCCTTTTCTCTTCCCTGCAATCTCTATCTCACAGAAGAGATGTTGCAAGTTTGTCTCTGATGTATCGTTATTTTCATGGAAAGTGTTCGACTGAGCTTCAGTCTATGGTTCCCCACTCGCCAAACTTTCACAAGAAACACTCGTCTAGCTGAAAACTATCAATAATTCCCCCCCACTCTTTATCTGTGCCTAAACCTAAACGTAGATTCCATGATCAAAGCTTCTTTCTTAGAACTGCACACCTGTAGAATTGTTTTCTTGCTTTCCGGCTGACTACAATATGGTTGTGTTCAAGTCTAACATAAACAAGTTCTTGATGAGCTGTTCAACTTAAGTTAACAAATTTACTGAATTGATTACTATATTGTCCAATTTCTGCTGTACACTCTTTAACCCTTATCCTCGAGTGGCCTCGATAATGTGGTGATGCCTGTGTAAAAAAAACAAAAAAAAACTGTTTCTTCACCTTTTTACATTTTTTTTTATGTCGGAAAACTTTACAATATAAAAAAATATATAGATAATGCCTTTTTTGTTTAAATATTTTATTTATGAAATAAAAATAAAATATGTAATTGTACATTTATTTAGATAAATTTTCACAAACAGTATCTCAGTGCAGTAAAATAACAGAAAAGATATAAAAAAAAGTGGGGGTACAATTAAAACTTGTTAAAATGAAATTCTCTATTGAACCAACTAATTTTTTTATCACAAATAAATGCATTAAAAAACACATGTCTATGGTTAGGGTTTTAAAATAATGTTGACCCTTGACAGGTGTCCATTCTTGCATTCGTCAGTTGACTGAATTATTGAGTGATATTTACCAGGTAACAATATCACTGAATGTAATTGTTCTTGAATTTCCACATATAAATTTCGTCTGTCTTAGAGAATTAGAAACTAAAACAAAACTTCTGGAATTGTTTGATTCCTAATGAGTTTGGATAGTAATTTTTCTATTTCGCTATAAAACGGAAATATTTTGTTATCAGAAGTCAGCTAAAGGTAAATTTGTAGAGCCTTGACAAAAGAAGTTTAATTTGTTCTTAGCCTGAAGTTCATAATTTATATATAGTAAAAAAAAAAAAAAAAGTTGACATTAACAATGTAAGTTAATTGAAATCTAAATATTACCTGTGGTGTTGCTTTGTTTTATTTTTTTGTTACAAAAGTACAAATAACAATAAAAAAAAATCCAAAAGCAAAGAAGTTTCTGTTTTTATAATTTTTTTTTTTTTTTTTTTTTTTTTTTTTTGTTAAATGATTTGGAAAGTTCGATTTATGTAGCAAATATTTATTTCCTTTTGTCACATATCTTGGAGGATAATATCATGGCTAGTAAATTTTCTATTTTGCTAGTAAACAAATATTTGTCAAAGGTCAATTAAAGATAAATTCGTCCATAGAGCCTTTGTATGTATTCTTAAAAATGGGATACATGTCAGCTGTGGGTTTAAAGTGTTAAAATGGTGACCTCCAACAACCTGGAAAATGTTTCAAAGAGACAATTTGGTCCATCAAAGATAATGACCCAAAATGTTAATGCCTGCAAAGAGGAAATTTGGATTACTTGTGAGTTTTAACTTGAGAAAAACACAAGATTCCACGATCTTCTAAAGAATATCAAAAAGATTAAAGATTCTCCAGATTTAACAAATTTTTATTTGCTTTACTTTCAAACATTTCATAAATGACATGCAAAAACAAACACATTGAAAACAATGTTCTATACAGCAATAGAAGATATTACTCACACAAGCGACCGTGAATGTTTAGCCTGTCAGGTGGCAAAAAAGAAGAAAAGAAAAACTTAACTTTTTATACAGGTTCTTTATATACATGTGGCAGTAATTTGCATATGAGGGGAATAGTGGCTATTAGGAGTCAGTCAAGTTTTTGAAAGCTGATAAAGCAAAATTACAAAATATGGTTATGCTGCCCACACTGTGATGCTAGGAGTTAAACAAGTATTTAAACATGATGCATCTTAAAGGGAAACCATAATCCTGATGCGAGATATTCACGTATACAAGTAGTTCTTAAATGAGACACCAAATAAATCACAACTTTTGGTTTAATAATTCATTTTTCACATATCGTTTGCATTATTTACAGACTAAAAAAAAAATGATCAGCTGTAAAAAAAAAAAAAAATTCTGAAACGTGATAAATATTTCTGTACAATTCTCCAAATTTTTTAAATTTTTTATTTCATATAAAATTTTAAACTGATACATTTTCTAAGACATTCTTATTATGGGTTCTCCCACTTTATCTCTTGTAAATTGAATGAAAAACATCAAATAATCAATGTTTTTTTTTGTTTTTTTTTCTTCTAGGTTTTGAGGCCAGTTATAGGAGAAACTCCTGCTAAGTTTGCTCGTCATCTAACCCCCATTGTTCTTGGCATGTATGGGACTGCTGTGTTCATCTATTATCACATGAAATACCACTCGAATGACTGGACAAAGTCTAGTGGTTTCTACATCAGTGTGATGCAACCTCAGTTTACGGCTGGAATGTCACGCCCATTTCCTGAACGAGAAGCTAGTGATTATTACAGTCGAGGATTTAACTCTCGGAAGACTCTACTCAATGTTAAAACTAGTTCTCAAGAATAATTGTCAAATCAAATATTGAATTGTTATAAAAGCTTAGTTCGTTTTGAAAAGGATTGTATTATTCTTGGAGAAATTTAAAAGTATAGGATTTAATGTACATTTAAATTGAAATATTTGTATCTGAAGTTAATAAAAAAAAATATTTACTGGATTTTATTTTTATTGTCCATTATATCTTGGTTTTTGCATATCAACAATACAATCAGAATTTTATTAATTCGATTTATAGGATGATCACCCCCCCCCTCCAAAAATATATATTGTGTATATAAACATGAGTTTATGCTGGACTTGTCTACCAAGTTTTAGTCATAAATTTCCAACAGTTTTTGTTTTATCACAGTTCAGTGGTAATCACACCTGAATGCAATGTGCAAATTTGTCAATAACTCATCTCTTAGCAGTACACTGATTTTTGGCTATGATTACCTCTTTTGTTCAGCATAGAGATCATTTTGATACTTATATCTTTGAAATAAGTAATCTGAAATGGTCTAGTGAATGTAAAACTCGTTTGTGATTACAGAAAAGAAAAATCTTTTATATTTACAAAGCATTTATTATATATCTACCTGGCGTTGCCTGGGTTGACATGAAGTTCAGTTTGAATACAGCTGCTACTTGCTTCCATTTGCCTGTTTCCCCATTTGACTACAACTTGGATGTGTTCAAGTTCAACATAAACAAATTCCTGATAAACTGCCCCCTTAAGCAATCCAATTTATCAAATATCCATTACTAACGACTACTACAATATTATCCTATTGATTACTGTACACGCAATAACCCTTATCCCCGACTGGCCACCGGGCCTTGATAAGTGGTGACTACTATGTAAAAAAAAAAAAAAAAAAAAAAAAAAAAAATTTCTTTCAATCAAAATAGCAGTGAGTGCCCACAAAAAAAAAATTAGCTGCGGTAGGCAGGCTCGAATCTGAAATGGGAAAGAAGGGAAAACGTTACTGGCAAAAACGTTTACCCATCGGACCACGACAACTTATGACGTCATAATGCTGCAAAATAACGTTTTTAAACATAACTTTCAGTTTGCTACACATGCGTGAGTTGCAAAAATTGCGTTGTGAAAAGTGATCCCCTTTGCAAGAAATGATCCAGTTGACCACCACAGAATTTTTTTTTTTTACATATTATGTGTCCGAGGGATCACTCTTTCAGATGGTACTAGTTTCGATCTGGTTCAATGCAGCTGACGGTTTTTAGCCGGCATATAAACACACAAACAAACCGATGTTTGAGATTTCTATAATAGAAATATTAAATGAATATAAAAGCAAAATAAAGACGTCTTGTAAAATTACCCTTGGACTTTGATATGACACTCAAACTAAAAATACATTTCTATCTCTAAAGTGAAAATACTGCTAGATTTAGGATTCAGAATTTTTTTAGATGAGCATTGATAATTTGAATTATTCAAACTACTATTCTCATCTCTTGTAATATCAACCGAGTGACCCTTCTCCAACAATACATGATCCTAGTAAGATCAGGACTATAGAGAATTGGACGAGAAGAGCTATTAATATTAATCCATTATTATGCAAAGGTGTGTTTGACGAGCATTGACTGGGCAACTGGCAATATGGAGAAAATTGTGCAAAAATAGAGTTTTAAAACTGGAGAAGGTAATTCTTGAACAATGTCTAGTAGTGACAATGACAGATTTTTGCTAAAATATCTTTTTATGGTTGATCTATGAGACATAAGGACATTATGGGGTGACCTACAAGCCAGTTAAATGAAATAGAGAAGTCAGACTATGAAATCAATAGTAGAGAGTGATATTTTTTGTACATCATGGCATAAAAGGGGACAGTAGCACAAAGAATTTTATAAATGAGTCGAGGCATCCTGGAGTGGTATTGACAAATAAAATATAGGCTACCAGTAATTTGAATTATGGAAAAGGATTTGCTGAAGCTGCCAAATGACATCGACTGGAGTACAACTGGATAGTGGATGTTTCAGCATGTTTTGGATTTGAGGTGCTGGTCTGCTCAATGGATAAAGGCATAAGCACTGAGAATCAAACGATTCCAAAGCATAAAAAATCTGTTAAGCTAGGTATTTCTGCTTGAGGAAATGAGAAATAAGGAAGAGGAGAGAGGCCATAAAAGCTAAGAAGGAGACAAGTAAAAAAACTTTTTTGCTGTGAGTGAAAAAGAAAAAAAAGATTGAAAGAGAGGAAGTTGAGAAAGAAGGATAAAAGAAAAGACTGCACAAAATATTGATACTTTTTGGATGATAAAACGAACAGAAAATATACCACAATTAAGGATTGCTCATAATAACTTGATGAATTAAGTATTCTTGGAGCCAATCTTTACCAGAGAATGGTTGAGCATCCGATGTGTAAAATAATACCAGCTTCCACATTGTTCAGCAAGGATGTGTTGTATTATTTGTATAAGCCATAAGAACATTTTCGGCTTTATCTCATAGATATTGCTCATTCTTCTCATGTACATGAAGGCATTCTCTTGACTTATGAAATGTTCATTGCATACAACATTAATTTATTTATTGCGGACTATTATCCTCATCTTTTTTTTCATCCCGTCACGGTTACTACCAGAAGAATAGTTGGATGAAACGTTGTGAAACAGCAACTAAAAAAAAAGATGAGGATAATAGTCCTTAATAAAGAAATGAATAAATAAAACTCATCTCAATAATGAATTCCAATTAAATAATATAGATATACATGTCTTAAAATCAGCTCACTCTGACTTATGGGATTTAATTTGTGGCTACCTCACTGTAGAAAATGTTGCTTAATGCAACTATTCTTTGTGTCATGAGGTATGGTCAACAGCATTCATGTCTGAATCTATTTGTATAAAGTGTGTCTTGTCTTTCAATTTCATTTCAGGCTAAGAAAGTACATCTATCAAGATTTGAAAGAGTAACTGAATGGTCAAAAATATCTTCAATGGTTGTGTTCATGTCTTTAAAAGTTATTTCCCCTATTACCGACATTACCAAGATATTACCATATCAGAAAGTTTCAGATGAAATTTACCTGGTGAGATTTTATGTTTGATCAAAGTTGATAAGAAAAACCTAAATTATCTCCCTTTACTCGCAGAACTAATGCATTCAGTTTTTTAATGGTAACGACTACACCCATCTCTATGGTCAAGCCATCAATACTTCTGAGATAAGTATTGATGACTTGACCATAGAGATGGATGGAGAAGAGGCAGTTATCAAACACATTTTTATTGCTAAACTTAGTTATATCTTGTGAAGATGTTATGTTAGATCAAATATGTAAATTTTTAGTTTGGCAGGCAGAGTTGTAAAGAAGTCATCAAAAGTAATGAAGAAATCTATTAATACAAAATATATGCGGTGCCTTCAATAAGTTTCCAGATATTTTTCATATGGGCACTTTTATTGATAGTACACACATGAAATTCTAATCCCCTTCGAAGTAATCTTCTCTGACTGCAATGCACATGTTGTACCCAACAACTTCTGGAAGGCCCCATGGAAGTCCTCTTGTGTGAGCATGTCAATGACCCTCGTCATAGCTTCTTTCATCACCTTAATTGCCTCTAAGCTTTTCCTTGAGCTTAGAGAATAATCAAAAGTCACAGGGAGCAAGGTCTGGACCATAGAGAGGGTGCAAAACTGTCTTGAGGCCAAGGATGTAGTTGTGGACTGGTGCATTGTCTTGGTGTAAATGCCACTGACCCGATTTGAAGAGTGCTGGCTTCTTCTGACGGAATCTTTTCCTGAACTTCCTTAAAACTTCAACATAATATTCCTTGACTGATTGTCTAGTGAGAACCCAGTGCATATAGACCATGCTGTCGAACACTGGATCATCAAGTTCCGGGGTGAATTTGTTCTGTCTGGCCTTCTTGAGTCTGAGAGAGCCAGCATGGTTCCACTAGGAACTCTATCTTTTGGTCATAGCAGTAGATCCAGCTTTCAACACAGGTCACCAGAACATCAAGAGTTGCAGGATCTGAATTGATCAGTTCAACCATCTCCCTGCTGTCATGACAACGTCTTTCTTTCTGATCTTCTCTGAATACCCTTAAGACAAATTTTGTGCAAATCTTTTGCATCTTCAGTTCCTCACGAATAATTGTATGTACAGTTCCCATACTGGCATCAAACTGTGCACTTATTGTTTCTATAGACATACAGTCTTTATACATGAAATTCTTTACTTGGCCAATCAACTCTGGTGTTCTGGCTTCCTTACTCCTCCCACCATTCCTTACAAACTCTGCCTTCTTCAAATCTCTTTAAACTGATGCTCGATTAATACAAGTAGTCTTAAGCATGCCATGCGTTTCTGTGGCATATTTTCCAAATTTAAAAACACAATTTATTGCATATCATTCTTCTAAAGTGTCTTCATGTCCAGATTGCATTTTTGTCTAGGTGTATTGATATGTAAGTGAATTCAAAAATTGTCGCTATATTTTAGTTTATTTATATTTCCTGGCTGACTTGTGTTGTTCACCGAGATGCCAGTAGTTACAGTTGTTTGTCTATGTATAGCAGTTAATAACACCTTGTTGTGAGTAGCATGCTTGTTAGGAAAATGGAGTCTTTCATTGGCAACAGTATAATCAATGAGAACCAGTGACTTCCAGAATCGATTCTTTCCAGTTGGTTTGATGTCCAATATAAACAGCAGTTGAGATTGAGTATTTTGATAGAATTGACCAATCAGTATGAAGTATTTCAACAAAATAAATATAAAATATTAAAGAAATAAAAATCTGTTCTATTTTTCTTTATTTTAGCCTGGGCAGCGGCTGGTGTTAGCCTGTAATTCATTCAATATTTCGTCATTATCAATAAGATGTTCTACTATAACTTAAACTAAGCTCTTTCTATTCATAGTCCTATAGTCATTCAATTGTAGATTTTTCCTCATTAGAAATGCTTCACTTTTTTTTTCAAAGCCTAATTGCTCCTTTCTAAAAATTCCTCTATTAAAAGCCATTTTTTTTTTTCTTCTTTTACCAAATATCATGTGTGTATTTCCTAGCTGTTAGAGATTCCATACAATGAGCCCTCAGATTTTTGTGTCAGCCATGAATACTAGACAAATTATACTTTGGCTGAAAATTGTTGATTTGAAACATGTGCTCAGGCTTCTGTAGGTAAAAATATGGTGGTAATTTGAACAGGATAAAATTAAATTTACTTGATCGAATATTTTATTGTAAATTGATCATTTTCTTTCAATAATGTAGTCTGGTTCGTAGACGTAATTGCTTATGTCATGCAAATCTCTAGATGCCTATTCGACAAAAGCATGGGATGTTTAAGAGAAATTCAATTTTTACGATATGTTTATTAAATTGCTAAATAAAACTACAGAATAGTTAACATGTTAAGAATGTTTTAAAATAACGTTATTTCAGTATGGTCTACAAACTGCAGAAGCACAAGTTACACATGTACATTTGTAGATTATTAGGGGCAGGTGAGTATTTTTACGAAAATAAATTTGTATACTTCTTCAGTTTATGGACCATGCTGAAATGTATGAAACAATTTTTATGGGAGGAACTGGTGCAAGAAACAGTTGGAGAAAGAACCTCTGGAAGGAGCTGGAGCAGACGCTGCAAGAAGGAGCTGAGGTAGAACTGCTGAATTCAGAATAATAACCAACATTCATGTCATTTACAACATAAAACCTTGGAAAGGAATTCAGTCAACAGCAGGTAGATAAATCGTCCATCACTTAAAAGAGATGCCATTATTGAGGGAACTCAGCGGTGCCAGTGAAAATTACCCCAGGTAACAACAGTATCCCACAATAGTTGTACTAAAGAAAACAATTACTTTCTATGATGTTTGTCAACCTTTGACTTTGTCAGCTGGAAAAATGGTGAGATCCTTCTACTGCTCCAGAAGATATCTCACTAATGATGCAATTCTCTATCTATATATATATATATATATAGATTTTTTTTTTTTTTTTTTTTTTTTTTACACAGTGATCACTTATCAAGGCCCGAAAGCCACTCAGGGATAAGGGTTATTGCAAGTACATTACGTTAGTGAGGAGATTTGATGAAGTGTTTACTTAAGGGGGCAGTTCATTAGGAATTTGTTAACATTAGACTTGAAGACATCCAAGTTGTAGTCCGGAGGGAAGCAGGCAGACGGAACAGAGTTCCACAGGCGTGCAGTTCTAAGAAAGAAGCTTTGTTCATGAAATCCGCGTTTTGATTTAGGCACAGATATAGAGTGGGGGAAATTTTTCACAGTGGATTCAGCTAGACGGGTGTTTTTCGTGAAAGATTGGCGAGGGGGGACCAGGGATTGGAGTTCAGACGAGCACCTGCCATGAAAATAACGATAAAACAAGGACAGGCTCGCAACGTCTCTTCTGTGGGAGAGGGGTTGCAGCCAAAGCTAAGTACGTCCAAGGATGGAATACTGCTACCACATCTGGGCAGGAGCTGCTAAAAACAGCCTATCTTGCCTTGACAGAGTACAAAATAGACTTTGGTTTAGTGGGGATCCCCTTTTCTCTTCCCTGCAACCTCTCTCCCACAGAAGAGATTGCGAGCCTATCTTTGTTTTATCATTATTTCCATGGCAGGTGCTCGTCTGAGCTCCAATCTCTGGTCCCCCCCCCTCGCCAATCTTTCACAATAAACATCCGTCTAGTTGAAACAACCATCAATAATTTTCCACACTCTTTATCTGTGCCTAAATCAAAACGTAGATTGCACACCTGTGGAACACTCTACCGCTTGCCCGTTTCCCTCCTGACTTCAACATGGAAGTCTTCAAGTCCAACATAAACAAATTCCTGATGAACCGCCCCCTTAAGTAATGACACTTATCAAATCTCCAATACTAATGAATACTGCAACACTATCCCATTCATTACTGTACACAAAATAACCCTTATCCCCGAGTGGCTTCTGGGCCTTGATAAGTGGTTACCTCCATGTAAAAAAAAAAAAAAAGCTCATAAATATCATGAACTTCCCCAGAAGATCTGTTCCTCACAAAATGTGGTGACATCATTCCACACTGATGAAACTTCCCCAAATTCTTTACTAGGAAAGTCAGTTTTAATTCTAGCTGATGGCACCCAAGTCATTTTTTTCTTTTGAAATTGCTACTATATGTTAGGTGCAACATAATAATGCAGAATTGGCTCTATAATAAAAAAATACAAAATCTGCACAAACTAAAATATCATATTTAAGCATGTTTTATGATCAGGCAACGTCGAGTGCCCTGCTAGTTACAAATATTAGATGTTTGTTTTGTTCTGCATATTCTTTATGTAGCAAAAGCTATTGTTTTTTTAAATAGTATTTCCTTTGTTGTTTTGTATGTGCTTAAGCAGAACTGAACAATATAATGCTAACATATTTCATATTCTGTCTTTTATGTTTTTAGGGATTGCATGTCTAAGTATATCTCTCCCAAATACGAGGCTGCAGTTTTGTGTTATGTTATTGATTTTGGGAGAAAAAAGATAAAACGGACAGTAGTGAAGAAACATTTAGAGTTACATAGATAAACATTTATTCTTACATAAATATCTAAATAGTTATAGTATATGAATAGTTAATCGATAACAAAAAAGGAATACAAAATATGTAAGGTAGTACTCAATGATAAAAACAAAAGACATAATTATTAAAGAGAGAATACAATAGGGTCAATTCAGCTAAAGGGCAACATTACAATATATTCTGTACTTGGATATACAAATTTTTCAGCCAAACAAACCTTTCATCTAAAAGTTTTTGATTTTCTACTTATATATAAATAAATACACTTTTTGTGTATGTTCATTCCCTATGGAGTCCAAAACAACTGGGCCGATTTTTTGGAAATTTCATACAAATGTATTTTATTTGTCTAGGAGTGTTTTTAGAGAGGTTTTCTATTGGAATGCCTCTGATAAGTATCGAAAATCAAAAAATCCGATTAAAGAAGGAACAGTCCGATTTTGACCAAAGATAACACCCTTATACAGCCTAACAATAACATCACAAGTGCATTTCAGTTTTATCACCGGATGAGTAGAAGGCCCCGGCCTAATCAACAGTAGGTTCTTTGATAAGACAGAGTCGAATTCAAAATGAATGTTTCTGTTTAGAACCATAATACTCGAATTTTGCATTTTAAACTTTAATTCAAGATATAAAAATGTTATAAAATTAACAGTAGGTTCTCTAGAGTGCAACACAGACTACAATGTATTGTGGACTAGGTCATTATGAAGAGGCATACGAAGCTTCCTCCCAGTGCATCGCGGTGGATCTCCAACTAGAGCAATCATCAATTTGATTGAAAAAAAAAAAAAAAAAAAAAAAAAAAAAAAATTAGCCAGTGACTGGATTATTTATCTTCCACCAGACTATCCATTCAGGTGTAATCACCTTTTTCTTCACCATATTCCCTCTGCTTCACTTTTTTGTTATCAAGTAAGATCTTTGACTTATTGGTTTCATCAAATACTTTTGCATGCAAAATCCGATCCCGCATTTTGCTAATTCCTACCCTCCGATGAGAAGGAAAGTATTTCTTCGAAATTCCGCGGATTAAGGACTATCCACTTATCTAGTGTTTCCTTTTCAGATTAAATATGTTTTTAACTCATTTCAAAGTGTTTTTTAACATGTTTTATTAACTGTTTGCTCTCTCTCTCTCTCTTTATATATATATATATATATATATATATATATATACACAGTGATGATCATATTTATTGGCACGGTAAAATAAAAGTTCAATTTTGTCTAATAAATTCTAAAAAAGGGATTAAATTAAAGAAAATAACAAAGTATATTATGTATTTTTAACTGGCCTTTCCGATGCAGCAATCGGATTTTAGAAAAAATAAATAACAAAGGAACAACAAACATAATTGCAAAAAACCCTTGTTCAAAATTATTGGCACGATTTATTTAATAATCAATTGTATAGCCTTTGGCCTTGATTACCTTCCTCAGTCGCTTTTCATAGTTTACAACCAAGTTGTTGCACTCTTCAGTAGTAATTTTAGCCCACTCTTCCTGACAATAATCCTCCAATTGAATAAGATTCTTAGGCTTCCTTTGCATTACCCTCAATTTTAATGTTCTCCATAAATTTTCAATTGGATTAAGGTCTGGGCTTTGTGATGGCCACTCCAAAACATTAATATGATTGTCCTCAAGCCATTTCTTAGTCAGTTTAGCCGAATACTTTGGGTCATTATCTTGCATGAACCACCAACGACGACCAAGTGAGAGCTCTTTAGCAGAGGCTTTCAGGTTTTCATCCAATATTTTAACATAATCTTCCTTTTTTATGCTACCTGTGACCTTAACAAGTCGCCCTGGTCCAGAGGCAGCAAAGGATCCCCAAAACATCAAACTGCCTCCACCGTGCTTCACTGTGGGTATGGTGTTCTTAGGCAGGAAAGCTTCGCCAGATTTTCTGTAAATATAAGACACTTTATTATGGCCAAATAACTCTATTTTCGTTTCGTCAGTCTATAGAACACGTTTCCAGAATGCAACATCTTTATCAATATGACGTTTTGCAAAGGCTAGCCTTGCTTTCAGGTGCATAGGCTTCAATAAGGGAGTCTTTCTCGGACGACATGCTTTTAAACCAGCTCTCTTCAAAACTCTACCAACTGTATGTCGAGATACATTCACTCCAGAGGTGCTCTGTTCATCAACAATCTCCCCAACAGAGATCCTTGGGTTTTGTTTTACTTGTCGAACAATTTTCCGTTCATCTCTTGGGGAAAGAATCCTTTTTCTCCCTCTACCCTCATAACGTGGCCTTGCGATTTGAACTTGTTTATTATGGCTCTAACAGTGGATTTGGGAAGGTTTAGCTTCTTTGAAATCTTATCATAGCCCTCCCCATTGGTATGGCATGCTACAACAAGCTTCCTGACGTCTTCGCTGTGTTCCTTAGTTTTAACCATGGCGATTGAAAATTATAATTTAGTCACTTATAATAGTTTAAATAAATCGCTATCTAAAAATTATCTGAAAAAAATTATTCACTGAATTAGCGTTAAACAAGCATAATATGGCTATAAAAAAGTTCAGAAAGCATGTAAACCGGAAATTGATTGATATTATACTGATACTAAAAGAAAAACAAAGCCGTGCCAATAATTTTCAACAAGGGTTTTTTGCAATTATGTTTGTTGTTCCTTTGTTATTTATTTTTTCTAAAATCCGATTGCTGCATCGGAAAGGCCAGTTAAAAATACATAATATACTTTGTTATTTTCTTTAATTTAATCCCTTTTTTAGAATTTATTAGACAAAATTGAACTTTTATTTTACCGTGCCAATAAATATGATCATCACTGTATATATATATATATATATATATATATAAACTTTTCATTTTACCTCTTCTCCATAACCATAATATCTTTGATCAAATCTATGATTTGAGCATTTTTCTTTTTTTTTTTCCTTCCCTCATTTAAAACTTTAGTAAATGTTTTGTTCTTCAATCTGTTCAGTCTGCAAGATCTATCAAATCAGAAAAATATGCATTTATCTTCAATGAAGTGTTTCTTTCCTTGGAAAATTTGGAGTTTTTTTTTTTTTTTGCATTATGCCACTTTTTCCTAATTGGCAATTTTGTATGATGCCAAATTTAGATGACCATTTTCAGAATATTCATCTAGCATCCTTAGATTACACAATTACTTTCTGCTTCCCAAATTTTTTTCTTATAAATAATTTTACTTTAATAATGGATAAAAAAAAAAATCGGAAAACAATTTGAACAAACGCTTCAGTGACATCAGAAGAGAAAAAACAAATGTAAAATCTTTTATACAGAAGAAAGTAAGCATCAAGCTCTTTATACATCCTTAGAACATTAATGGTATTTGTTTATTGAAATATTATTGCATTATTAGGGATGAGAGAGAAAAAACAAAAAAAAAACGTGAATTTATAAATGTATAAATGTTTATTAAACCATTTGAATTACTACATATGTTTAGTGTCCAATTCATAGACAAAAGATAAAAACAAGAAACAAAGACATATTTTGAATGTTGGTAAAAATATGGGGAAAAAGCAAATAAACCAAAAACATGCATTTCATTAAAATACTTAGCAAAATTTGGATTTTTTTCATTATTTTATAAATACATTTAGGGTTTGTATACATGTTTGATGTTTCCAGCTCTATATTAATTAGTACTTTTCCAATTTTTTTTCAATTAAACCCATCATAAAATGCCTGCAACAAATTTCAGGTTAAAAAAAATATTGCCACTTAAAACCTGTTTCAGTGTAAGAAAAGTATTCTGATCTTTATTTCTCTAGATTAGGCACCGTTTTTATGTACTATAAATCATTTTATTTTATTAGTTATAAATGAAAAGCACAGAATTGTCAGTTTAAAAAAGATTTGTCCTCTTAACCCTCTTGTGTTTTTTATACTCCAGTCAACATGCCAGAGCTCCATTTCTGTTTAAAACATTTCTCCATCACTGAAATATCCTAACAGAATCTCTCTCAATGTTCATCACTCACAGAATTAAGATTCTCTGCAAAATTCTCAAAAGTGACAATTTTGCAAAAAAACTATCTAATTTGACAAAAAGGCCAGAAATGGATTTTCCATGCCATTGTGCGTATGAAAATAGTCACAGATGTACTGTACTTGAGTGTTGCCCAATGTGATTAGTTATACAAATATATGCTTACCCCAGAGAATGATATGATGAATGAACACATACTGACCTTCTTAATTATCTAGTAAAAAAAAAAAATTGCTTTTCATCCAATCATCAGAATCATGAAACTTATATGGTAATAGGAAACAAATATCTTGATTATTGAGAATACATCATTCAAACTCCTCGGTCTATTATTCACAGGTAACATGAATTGGAACAAATATATAGACGGCATTGCCAAGGCTGCTGCAAAGAAAATGAGCTCTATCTACTGTGCTAGGAAAATATTCACACCTGCCTGTATTCTATATCTTTACAAAACCCTTATTCACCCATGCACAAAGTATTATTAGTACATATGGACTGGTGCATCAACCACTAGTCTTTGTTAGGCAAAAAAAAAAAAAAAAAAAAATTTGGTCTCACACTATCAACCAAGTCTTAATCCCTATTCCATCACCACAATGTTACATCCCTGTGCCTGTTTTACAAATACTTTAAAGCAATGTGATCCGACAAACTTCTAGCATTGGTGCCACCTCGATATAAATACCCCCCTCCTCCCAACTAGCCCAACAAGCAGCAAAATCCCACATCATACGTCAAGCTTTCTACTCTGATAGTTTTTTTCCCCTTGATTAGCTAAACTTTGGAATTCCCCCCCTGTTTCCCTGACTGCTAACATGCAGCACTTGTAATTCAAAATAGCTTCACAGAATTAAGATTCTCTGCAAAATTCTCAAAAGTGACAATTTTGCAAAAACACTATCTAATTTGACAAAAAGACCAGAAATGGATTTTCCATGCCATTGTGCGTATGAAAATAGTCTTAGTGTCAATGTGCTTTGTTTGGAGGAAATATATAAAAAAAAAAAAAAATTCAATTTTAAATGAGCATCGGTGTTTAGTCATATTTAAAATTTTTAATTTATTTTCCTTATTAAAACAGGAATTTTATTCCAAACTAAAATGTAAACTAAATTAAATGAAACCTTTTACATAAGTAGTTTGACACTTTTTTTTCTCCAAATATTGACAAATTTAAAATTTTAATTTCTAAGAAATTGAATTCAATAACTATTTTTCTATACAATTAACTAGATTTTTCTTCAGCTTTTTCTCTTGTACTTTGATTAGAACAATTTTGAGAGAAAATAATTAGGCAATACAGAGCCTGTTAAGCCAGTTACTTCCAATGAGATCATAGACGTGGATTTGCTATAGATGAAAATCTAGAATTCTAGCATATAGTTGTAGAAAATATGAAATGCCTAAATAAAGGTGAAAATAAAAACAGTAAAATATTAAGCATCTAAAATAAAATACACAAAGAAATATTTTAAACAGTTAAGATAATGTTTATTAGATACAGGATTGATTACAAAGATAAATTGATTCTACAACTTAAGGGTATTTGAATGATTCGTTTATGGGTTTAAAAATGTATAAGTGTCAACATGAAAATGATACAATGAACTCAGTAATGTAGTCAAGTAAAAATGGTTAAGAAATCTTTATCTTTACAAATCTTTCTACAGAAAATATACAATCTGAAATTACAAAACCACACACTGTTCGTATATCCCAACACCATGACAGATTTAAATCTATTGACTAAAATAGATATAAACTATTACACTGAAAAACTATAATTATCACCTCCAAAATTTTAGCTACTCATTTATTTGGTTATAGCTAACTAATACAAAAATCATTTGAATTCAAATCAAGTTAGTAGTAAAAAGAAAAAAAAATTAAATACTTTGAATGATTTCTTAAATTCTATATATGCAGCACCAATTATAACGACAAGTGTTTCAAGTAGACCGATATTTACAGCACCAAAACGTTATAATTATAGTTATTCTTAAAAAAATGAGTAAATACTTTCATTTGACATGTTTTGGGGATTTACTTGTTTAAAATAAATCAGATTCTTAGGAAATTTTTTCACCTAGTATTTTATATTTTGTTCAAAACTATAAATATTTTGTGAAATTCAAGAATATCTTATAAAAAAATAAAATTCTTTTGTAATTCTACTTTTAGTAGAATTAAAATTTATAAAAATAAGTAAATGAAAAGTGTCCTTTTTAAAGGTTATACAAAACGGAGAAAAAAAAGTGTAAAAGATAAAAGAACCCAGCTAAGTCTGTAAGTAGTTGCTCCAGCAATTCGGCATCTTAAGGTCTCATATCTGTGATAAAAAAGAGAAAGCAAAAACATTAACAGATTAATATTTTTTTTATTAAATAAAAGTTTAAAATTTTAAAAAGGAATTAAACTATTAAGTAATGTCCACAAATGACAAGTATTACTAATATGAAGCTCAAGTTAAGCATTCTTTTTTGATTTTGAACAAATGGGATTTGATAAAGGATCCTCATCTGTTAATTTACTATTTTTTTTTTTTTTTTACATTCAACCAATGATCTAAGAACTATCACAATTATAGAATAGTGAGAAAAATGAAGACAAATTTTGCCTGAATGTACATAGGTAGGGCAGGTATTAATGCGCTCATATCTATTTAAAGGACAAGATCCTCCATTCTATTATGTACATTTACATATAGTGGTGAAATGTTCCAAGGACAGTTAACCCTTCTTAGGTCAACTGATGCTGAAACTGATCATGATGGAAATTATATTCAGCTAAAAAGTCCTTAAAAATAAACAGCTAACTCATATATATATATATATATATATATATATATATATATATATATATATATATATATAATAAATGAACTTGAAAAAATATTATCTTTGATAAAGCAAACCTATCATGACACTAAAAGCTCTACCTGGTTAAGCGGAGCAATTCATTTACATATATATATATATATATATATATATGTGTGTGCAAGTTTGTTTAAAGGAAAAAGATGGATACAATTTCAGACAGAATCTATATACAAATAAAGCAATAAGCAAAGAAAACTACTTGTTAGAACGATAAAATCAACTAAAAACATGCTTATATTTGATATTTGTTTAGAATCATGAAACTTCTTGGAATTAAAAGAATTTTGCAAAGATTGCATTATTATAAAAAGAAAACATTTAAAAATTAATGTATATAACTTGGAATGCAAATGTATATATATATATAACTTGGAATGCAAATGTATATATATATATATATATATAACTTGGAATGCAAATGTATATATATATATAACTTGGAATGCAAATGTATATAACTTGGAATGCAAATGTATATATATATATAACTTGGAATGCAAATGTATATATATATATATATATAACTTGGAATGCAAATGTATATAACTTGGAATGCAAATGTATATATATATATATAACTTGGAATGCAAATGTGTGTATATATATATATATATATATAACTTGGAATACAAATGTATATATATATATATATATAACTTGGAATGCAAATGTATATATATACTAGCATGGGTGCCCGGCGTTGCCCGGGTGTTTGGAGGTGTATGCTGAGCAAATAAAAAGGGGGTAATTTTTTAAACTTTGACCCCAATTATGACCCCTGAAAATTTATTGTTTTGGGCTCAAATCAAGTTATTAAGTTAAATCCATGTCCACGGAAGCTATATCTAAAATTTCAAGTGTGTAGACCCAAAATTGTCGGAGAAGTTTGGTAGAGTTCTCAAAGCTCAAATCGTTGAACTTTGACCCCTTAATCGCCAAATTTCTGGCTAAAAACCGATCACATAGATTTTTCCAAATCTCAGTACCCTGTATATCAAATTTCGAGTCTGTAGACTAAAAATTGACAGAGTTATTTCGTAGGGAAATGTACACAGACACACACACTTTCACTTTTATAGATATACTAGACCACCCGTGACCTGTTGGGTCAGTACGTTATATTAGCTATGGAATTCATGTATGAGCGTGACACTTGTGGCATAAAGAAAATAGTTTTTTTTTACATAACAGAAGCATTTCTATGAAAGTATATTAAAATGAAAAAAGAATATAGATAGATTTCTATGAGTCGTTCTGTTTATTATAATTGTTATTTTTTTTTAAATTACAGTTACTGAATTATAAGTGGTTGGTCATACTTATAGGTAAATATGCACTGAACAGGTATCATAATCCTTATTATAGTTAAATTCAAATTTTGATATATCATCTTTTAAATGAAATTGTTAGTTGAAAGTACAGAATAATAAAAAAAACACTCTCCACATGTTAATAATGGCTTTTTAAATAGAAAATGAAAATAAAATGTAACTTTTTCATTTAATTTAAGCAAACATTCAGTACCCATTGTGTAAAGGAAAACACTATTTAATGTAATAGAAATGTGTGCATTTACCGATTCAGCTTTCCGTTTGGAAATGTAAGCAGACGACTTTAAAAAACATGGGAAGAAGAAAAAGAAATTTTTTTGTAATAACGCCCTCTAGTAAAAAGGTCTGCATTAGTTAAGGGGGATAACTCTATCCAGTTTTACATCGCTGCCTTTTTCTCTCTCTCACACATACACGTAACTATTTCTCGCGTACGTAACGAAAACAGAGGGAGTAGGAGTGTTGAAATCTATAAGAGGGAAAGTGAGAGGTGTTTTCTTTCCATAAATTGTATAGGGTAATATTTCATATTATCAATAGATTCATAGATAAATAGATTTTATAATATATATTATAATTATCTATGAATCTATGTATTATTTGTATATATAAATAACTATTTGATCAAATTAAATTAAATTGTTTGTATTAAAAGCGATATAAAAATTCCGGAATTGGAATAACGGATTGCAGACGTTGCTATTAACGCATGCGCAACCGGATGTTGAAAACCGGAAATCTGATTGCAAACATACAAGATCCATAGACTTTTAGTATTATATAGATAGATTTAAAATTTGAGTCTGACAGAATGACAAAATTATATTGCAAACCGATATATTAAACAAACGAACTTCAAAGAGACAAATGAACACATAAGTAAAAACAATTTGTATTAGAAAACATTTATTATTCCACGTCTTTTTTACAGATCTGACGACTGAGGTTCGCTCTTAATAAAAATTGTTTTTTATAGTCTTAATTTTGACTTCCTTTTTCATAAAAAACTAAAAAAAAAATCAAGAAAGAAAAGAAATTTAATTTTATTTTTTCATTAATTTCTTTCTGTGCAAAGCAATTCTTTCAAACTTACTCTGTTTCCAAAATGTTTTTATTTTATTCCCCTCCCCCTTCATTCATTTTCCTCCGCATCCTGGCAAGTATTAAAATAAACTATTTATAATATTTATTTATGGATTTATTTACTTATCATTTCTTTTGTATCGGTAAATGAATTCCAGTTAAAAAAAAACTGTAAAAGTCACGTTAAAGGTGGTTAAGTTGGAAAGTAAGTAAAAATTTACCCTTTTTACTTTTATACGATTTCTGATCACTTTGAAAAAGGTGTGTGTGTGTTTTAAAAATGTTTTTTAACTGCTATAATCTCATTTATATATATATATATATATATATATATATATATATATATATATAACAACGTGAGTATTCATATCGTGGGTTTGTATTACTGTACACATAGATTCGAAAAAATAGTCAAAAACAAATATATAAATAAATGTTATCAAAGGCAAGATAAGTTACTTTTCTACCTAACTGGATATATTTTTTGTGTTTTTATTCAATGTAATATATTTATTCAGCTCGAAAAACATAGTGTTTACCGATGTGTTGGAAAATTCAAGATGGCGTCTCACACCCTCTTTAACACCGTAAGTTTGGGAAAACGTGTTATAAATAAAAAACTATACAAAATACTATTAAAAACCCGCCGAATATATGTCAACCTATGTCACGGTAACATATATTGAGCGAGTTTTTAACAGTATTTTAACAGGGCACATCGTAAAAACTGACCCATTAATTTTCCTGAAGTAAAAACTATATAGTTTTTAAACTTTTAAAACTGTACATTATAAAAAGAAAACTGTTCGAGTGATTTTTTTTTTTTACATGGGTGTCACCACTTATCAAGGCCCAGATGCCACTCAAGGATAAGTGTTAATAGGTATACATTAGTCATTGTGATTTTAGCATAGTAAACAGTGGGAATTTTGTAACTTGGATTACTTGAAAAAGAAAACTGTTCGAATGATTGAAAATGAAAACAAAATAACAATGTAAATATATTGATAAGAAAAAAAACAAAAACAAACGAAGTTTCCGTTTCAGGAACCCGAGTTTAATTTGGTAATCGTGAAGAAAGAGAGAGCCTGTTTCCTCCGTTCGACTATAGGTGGCGTTACTGGTGCCGGGAAAACTCGTCCCGGGAAAACTCGTCTCGGGAAAACTCGTCCCCTTTCGCTAGGTAGGAAAACTGGTCCCTTATTGAATAAATATCGATTGAAAACACATTTTATGATCGTTCTTGAAGGAGATATTGTTTTTTAAAATAAACTATAGCCCTCCCTCCATAATATTTTTTTAAAAATATTTTTACTTGTTTAATGTTTTTTTGTGTTTTTAATAAAAGCGTTTATTATGTTCATAAACGAGACCGCATATTTTTTTTTTATATTAATATAAAAATAATTTACTTATATACTGTTAGTGTTGCTTATAAAAGGGTAAAATCGATTTTTCTACCTCGCCGACTATGTTGTTTATTTAATTTATTTGGAATCGTTTATTTGGTAAAGAAAAAAAAACAGAAAACAAACAAAAACATTTCGGTCGAGTGTTACGGGAGAACGAGAAATAATGCCTGGTATATCACATCTTAGGGGGTCTTGATAATCGCTAAAAAAATAGAAAATTAAAGAAATTACTGAGGGAGATTTGGTTTTAAAAAGAAAATAATAAATTTTAATATTTTTTAAAATATAATTTAGAGAGAGAGGGGGGGGATAAAACCTCCCTTCGAAAAGCAACCAACAAAAAATGAAATTAAAAAGATTCTTGATAAACGATAGCGGAGTTTTCAATAAAATTGATTAATAAATTTATTTAGTGATTACTTTCTCTCTTAATGATTGATTTTAGAATTTTGAAGTAAAAATTAAAAAAATTAAAAATGAGTTAACGAGAGATTGTTAGCACATGGCATCTCTCGCGCCAAAAAAATATTTCGCTTTTAATTTATTAGTTAATTTTTGCAAAATTTGACAGGACGACAATAAATGTTGATAATTGATAAAATCATAATTTTAAATAACGCATGAGTGCATTTGGTATGACAGAAAACAAAAACATAACAACAAAAAACTATCATAATTAAAAACCAAAACCAAAAGCGTAACGAAGAATCGAATCGCTCCCTGTTTTTTAATTTTTGGGTTTTGTTTTTTTTATTGTTTTTATGACTCCAAAAAACATCGTTAAAATAAGAACAAAAAAAATTTGTAATTAACTTTGTATAAACATAATAAACGCTTTAAAATAAGTTAAATCACTAAGAACTTAGCCAGTTAGGTAGAAAACGGACACTTAGAAAATCGATTTTATTTAAAAAAAAAAAAAAATATTTAAAAAAAAATATTATGGGGGGGGGGGGGGGCTATAGTTTATTTAAAAAAACAATATCTCCTTCAAGAACGATCATAAAATGTGTTTTCAATCGATATTTATTCAATAAGGGACCAGTTTTCCTACCTAGCGAAAGGGGACGAGTTTTCCCGAGACGAGTTTTCCGGAGACGAGTTTTCCCGAGACGAGTTTTCCCGAGACGAGTTTTCCCGGGACAAGTTTTCCTAAATTCGGCGTTACTGTCTGTCCACCCAGTTACGGAAGTACAAAATGTATATAATGCCACCCTTGAAATAAAAATAAATGTTTTTGTTATATTTTAATTTTAAACATGTTTCTTTTTTTTTTGTGCAAACATATTTAAGTTTTATTTTTTTGCAAACATATTTAAGTTTTATTTTTCCAAACATTTACGTTTTGATGCTTGTTTATTTTTAAACATTTACGTTTTTTTTTTGCAAGTATAAACTAAATGTTTTTGCTGTATTTTTCTTTTAAACATATTTATGGGTACAACCGTTTTTCCGCGAGTATTTTTTACGCTCTTATGATAATAGTAAAAAAAAATCAACGTTTTTTTCTTTTATCTTTTTTATGGACCCCCCCCTTTTTTCTTAATTTTTCTGCACTTATTTTACCTTTTCCGCAAGTATATATATATATATATATATATATTTGAAAAAGGATATTGTAAAACCTGAATCTTACTTGAAACTACTATTAAAAAATAGCGCGGTACCAATAAGTGCATAAGCAAACTTTTCAAAAAGAAAAATATTTCAAAAATATTTAGTTTATGCTTGCAAAAAAACAAAAAAACAAAAAAAAACCGTAAATGTTTTAAAATAAACAAGCAACAACACGTAAATGTTTGGAAAAATAAAACTTAAATATGCTTGCAAAAACAAACAAAAAAAAACGTAAATATGTTTGAAAAAACAAAAAAACAAACAAATATGTTTGCACCCCCCAAAAAAAACCATGTTTAAAATTAAAATATAACAAAAACATTTATTTTTATTTCAAGGGTGGCATTATATACATTTTGTGCTTCCGTAACTGGGTGGACAGACAGTAACGCCACCTATAGTCAAACGGAGGAAACAGGCTCTCTCTTTCTTCACGATTACCTTTAATTTTATGTCGTAATCATTCAACTCGTTAGCGGTTTTATTCAGCGATTAGGGATAACCATACGACATATCTAATTACCAAAGCGATTTTTTTTTAATTTTTTTTTTTTATTAAAACTAAACCTGTTTAGTTTTAATGAACCAATTTTTTTAAAGCCAACACTTTAGTTATTTTGAGAGCGTGCAACTGCACCCGAAAGGTTGATTAGGAAACTCCAAATCCTTTTATGACTCGAAAAAAAGGGCTTTTTATCGGCTTAAATGATAAACTAATGTTAAATATTAGTATTTAATATAATGAGATATCAATCTACACAATTTGCCATCGATTCTGAAATAAAATGAAATCCTGACATTGTGATCATTTTTGCAGGTGTTATGTGCCAAATATTGAAATAAGAATGTTTAAATTCAATTATTGTAATTTAAGTCTTTAATTTTAAAGTCGATTTTATTTATAAAATATCTTTTTAGAAATCAATCTCAAAAACAATCTGAACAATAAATCTCTTTTGTTATGGCTAAGTTTTTGTCAAGGGTAGAAATTATAATAGACAAGTATTCATCCATGATGACATTTTACCGATTTCCTGGTTTACAGGTATTCTTGCTAAATTTCTTCGAAAGAATTGACATAAACAATACTTCAACTAAATACGTATATTTCATGCAATAATGACTTTTGTTTCTTCTGACTTTTCCTAAACTAAACATAAAACATCGGTTAGGGTTAGTTTAACATTCTGTAAAAGTACCTTCCGTTTTTTTTTTTTTTTTTGTACTTCTGCAGAGAAGGTAAAAAACCGATAAAAACTGGATATATTTTTCGTGTTTTTATTCAATTTAACATGTTTATTCAGCTCGAAAAGAATACAGTGTTTACCGATGTGTTGGAAAATACAAGATGGCGTCTCACACATTCTTTAACACCGTAAGTTTGGGAAAAGGTGTTATAAATAAAAAACTATACAAAATACTATTAAAAACCCGCCGAATATATGTCAACCTATGTCACGGTAACATATATTGAGCGAGTTTTTAACAGTATTTTAACCGGTTTTTTATTTATTACACCTTTTTCCAAACTTACCGTGTTAAAGAGAGAATCGGCCGCCATCTTGAATTTTCCAATACATCGGTAAACACTGTATGCTTTTCGAGCTGAATAAACATGTTAAATTGAATAAAAACGCGAAAAATATATCCAGTTTGGCAGAAAAGTAATTTATCTTGCCTTTGATAACATTTATTTGTTATATATTTGTTTTTTGGCAACTTATTCGAATCTATGTGTACAGTAATACAAACCCGAAATGAATTTAAGACCACGAGTGAAATGAGAAAATGAAGAAAATCACATTTACTGTGTGTGTTTACTGTTTATGCAAGTCAGCGGGTTTGGTTGCCATAACAACGTGACGGTAGTGAACGTGTGTGTGTGCGTGTGTGCGCGTGTGCTTGCTAGTACTACTACTAAGTTTGTAGGAGCGTTTGATTTCGTGTAGTTTAGTTTCGTATAATAGTTTCGTATTTTTTTTAATTTGTAAATAACAAGTTATTAAAAAATTAAACCCTTCCAAGATGGACAATAAATAAAGCCATAATATTTTATGATAAAGGTAAGAGCGTAGAAACGATTGTTTTTTAGGAGATGTGATTATTGGATTAACCAATCAGAAATCGTCTGTGGCACACACATCTCTGTTTTTATAGATATATAGATAGATATAAATTGGAATGCAAATGTATATATATATATAAATTGGAATGCAAATGTATATAACTTGGAATGCAAATGTATATATATATGTATATAACTTGGAATGCAAATGTATATATATATATATATATAACTTGGAATGCAAATGTGTGTGTATATATATATATATATAACTTGGAATACAAATGTATATATATATATATATATATAACTTGGAATGCAAGTGTATATATATATATATAACTTGGAATGCAAATGTGTGTGTATATATATATATATATATATATAACTTGGAATACAAATGTATATATATATATATAACTTGGAATACAAATGTATATATATATATATATATATATATATATATATATATATATATATAACTTGGAATACAAATGTATATATATATATATATATAACTTGGAATACAAATGTATATATATATATATATATAACTTGGAATACAAATGTATATATATATATATATATATATAACTTGGAATACAAATGTATATATATATATATATATAACTTGGAATACAAATGTATATATATATATATATAACTTGGAATACAAATGTATATATATATATAACTTGGAATACAAATGTATATATATATATAACTTGGAATACAAATGTATATATATATATAACTTGGAATACAAATGTATATATATATATAACTTGGAATACAAATGTATATGTATATATATAACTTGGAATACAAATGTATATATATATAACTTGGAATACAAATGTATATATATATATATATAACTTGGAATACAAATGTATATATATATATATATAACTTGGAATACAAATGTATATATATATATATATAACTCGGAATACAAATGTATATATATATATATATAACTCGGAATACAAATGTATATATATATATATAACTCGGAATACAAATGTATATATATATATATATATATATAACTTGGAATACAAATGTATATATATATATATATATATATATAACTTGGAATACAAATGTATATATATATATATATATATATATAACTTGGAATACAAATGTATATATATATATATATAACTTGGAATACAAATGTATATATATATATATATAACTTGGAATACAAATGTATATATATATATAACTTGGAATACAAATGTATATATATATATATAACTTGGAATGCAAATGTGTATATATATATATATATATATATATATAACTTGGAATGCAAATGTGCGTATATATATATATATGTATATATATATATAGCTTGGAATGCAAGTGTATATATATATATATATATATAACTTGGAATGCAAATGTATATATATAACTTGGAATGCAAATGTATATATATAACTTGGAATGCAAATGTATATATATAACTTGGAATGCAAATGTATATATATAACTTGGAATGCAAATGTATATATATAACTTGGAATGCAAATGTATATAACTTGGAATGCAAATGTATATATATATATATATATATATATATATATATATAACTTGGAATGCAAATGTATATATATATATATATATATATATATATAACTTGGAATGCAAATGTATATATATATATATATATATAACTTCGAATGCAAATGTATATATATATATATATATATATAACTTGGAATGCAAATGTATATATATATAACTTGGAATGCAAATAATATTATTCTTTCATAACCTTTGATTAAATATTACAGAACAATGAAACCTGATGAGCAACATATTAGATATTTTAAATCTGGATTTTGTGATTCCTGAAGGGAGTAGAGCGTAAAAAAATATAAATACTCCACCTGCTTTCCATAAACCATTCCTCTAAATATAATGCTAACAAAATCAGATTTTTTTTTTTTTTTTTTTACATAGACGTCACCACTTATCAAGGCCGATAGGCCACTCAAGGATAAGGGTTAAAGAGTGTAGAGTAGTCAAAAGGACAATATAGTAATCGATAGTAATGGAAGTTCGGTAAATTTGTTAACTTAAGTGGAACGGCTCATCAGAAACTTGTTCACGTTGGACTTGAAGTCAACCATATTATAGACAGTTGGAAAGCAGGAAAACGGAAGACAATTCCACAGGCATGCAGTTCTAAGAAAGAAGCTTTGATCATGGAATCTACGTTTAGGTTTAGGTACAGATAAAGAATGGGGAAAATTATTGATAGTGTTTTCAGCTAGTCTAGTGTTTCTTGTGAAAGTTTGGCGAGGGGGGACCATAGATTGAAGCTCAGTTGAACACTTTCCATGAAAATAACGATAAAGCAGAGACAAACTCGCAACATCTCTTCTGTGAGATAGAGGTTGCAGCGAAGAGAAAAGGACATCTCCCACCAGTCCACGAAGTCTATTTTGAACCCTAACAAGGCAGGACAAGTCTTTTCTAGCAGCTCCTGCCCATATGTGGCAACAGTACTCCATCCTTGGTCATATCTGGCTCTTATATAGATAGAGAATTGCATCAGCAGTGAGATATCTACTGGTGCGATAGAAGGATCCGACCATTTTTCCAGTGGCCTTGGCAACAGATTTGATGTATGTATTCCATTTAAGATCAGGAGTAAAGGTCCAGATTAGAAGCCTGTCAAAACTTGAGGCCTCCCCAAGACGAGAGCCATTCATTTTAATTGATGCCAGATGGGGATCAGAACGTTGATGATGTAAAGATAGAAGCTTGGTTTTAGATGCATTAAAAGTAACCAGCCACTCCTTTCCCCATTGTACAACGTGATCAAGATCAGAGGAGAGAGAATCGGAGAGAACTTAGTCGTTTACTGTCTTAGATGTGCTACCATAGATGGTAGTATCATCAGCAAAAATGTCTACGAATAATGTAAGGATGTGATTTGGAAGATCATTAATGTAGATCAGGAAAAGAGTTGGGCCCAGGATGGACCCCTGAGAGACTCCAGCATTTATACTGTGAGCTTCTGATTTTTGCCCATCAACTACTACTCTTATGAACCTATCAGAGAGAAATGATTTAATAATTGAGAAGACATTTCCAGCAATACCATAGCTGGAGATCTTGTGAAGTAAACCTTTATGCCATACCCTATCAAAGGCCTTTGATATGTCAAGAGCAATTGCCCTAGAAAGGTTGCCTCTGCCGAGAGATTCGCTAATCCTATGAGATATAACTGTAAGCACATCTGCTGTAGATCTATCAGAACGGAAACCATATTGTGTGTCACTAAGAAGGTTATTTTTGCTGAGATGGTTGATTACTTCTCTATTTAACAGATTCCAGCAACTTACTCATGACGCACAGGAGACTTATTGGCCTGTACTGAGAGGGGGATGAACGATCACCTGAATTCTTAAATACACGGTATACTGATGAGATTTTCCATGGTGATGGGAAGCTATTCTCCTTAAGACAACGTTTAAACAGTTTTGTAAGTATGGGTGCTAGTTCTGGTTGAAGTTTTTTTGAGTACTATAATTGGAATATCGTCAGAGCCAGTTGCTTTACTGGAATCAAGGTTTTTGATTAGCTTGGCAACATCACATACAGATATTTGTATATCACAGTGTGTTTTCTGATACAGGAGGAAATATTGGGGGTTGGCGGCCTTGGTCGCAAAGGGTAGAATTGGCTGCAAAGTTCTTGGCAAAGAGTTTGGCTTTGTCTGATGCTAACGAGATTAACTCAGGTCCATTGATGATAGTTGGGATGGAGCACACGCTTCTGTTCAGGATTCTGTTTGCAATTTGCCAAAACTGGTGGGAACCAAGCCGCTGCTCAGCTACTTTGGACTTGACGGACTGAGCATACAACTCTCTTGCGTTCTTTATTACTTTCTTACAATGGTTGCTGGCAGTCCTGAAAGCGGCTTTAGTTTCCATACATCTATTACGTTGGAAGCAGTGGAAAAAGTGATTTCTGTGCGCAATAGCAGCAGCACATTCCGGAGAAACCCATGGCTGGCTGTTAGGTTTTTGCTGGAACTTTTTCGAGGGTATGAAATTTTTCTTCAGATGTTTCTACCAAGCAGAATGATTACAAAGAATCATTATTCTAGGTTTTTAAAATTTTTTGGTTGGCATTAAATGACCCACTGAGGTGTTGATAGGCTGTAAATTTTTCAGGATACAAAAATATAAGAAAGACTTATGGCAAAAAAAATTAAATACCTATTTGATTTTCCAGCCATCATTTTATTGTATTCTTCTACCATAGTTTGTCCATCAAAATACCACTGTAGATCATTGAAAGGATATTCATAACCCTGTTTGCATTCACATTTGTAAGAACCTTCGGTATATTTCAAATGGCTTTGCAAAGGTACACACTGTAATGAAAAAGAAAAATTAAGGACATCAACAGAAAAGATACTTGAATTTGGCAAAATAAATTTTTGTGGTGTAAGCTATGGATATGTTAGAAAAGTTTAATATGAGAAATATTAAACCGTGATTAGCCAAACAGATTATATGATACATTAAGAAAAAGGAGATTTGTAATAGTTCAGAAAGTTACAAAAATATGTAACTATGCAACAAGTGACCAAATGGAGCTTCATTTCCACCTGGAAAATAGAAAATTTTAAGGAAGTAATAACCTGCTAATACATTAATATCCAAAATGTGTTTATAGTCACTTATCTCAAAGGTTTCAGTTATGAAGACACATGCATCATATATGCAAGACATATACAATGCAAACATAATATTCAAACCTGGAGAAACTAATTTATTTTTTTTACAAATATATGTGTATAAAATCAAAGATATGTAAAAGAAAAAAGAAAGATTGAGCAATTAGAAAAGAAAATGTTAAATCCTTACATAAGTTGTTTCATAATCACAATGGGCTGTGTTCTTGAAAGCATTTGCAACATAAAAATCAGCTGGACACTGATTAATATCCATGTAGTCTAAATTAACATCAACTGTTACAACACCTCTGTAAATAAAAAAATAAACAAACAAATAGATGAGAAATATACCCAGTAAAAGAGTTTGTTGAATAAAGATTGAAGAACGATCCCTTCAAAATCATCAAAACTGAAGTAACATTGTAAAATATAACTTTATAATGAATTTCACTTAGGAAAAAAAAAATCTACTATAAAAGGTTAATTTTCTATAAAAAAGGACTACTAAAAAGATAAAAGCTACATTACTTAATTAAGCAATCAGCCTGTAGTAATATTTCAAACAAACTGAACATGTTTGTTCATTGTTGCAGGAATATTTTTAGGAGAAAAATAAATAAATAAAAGTATAATTCTATCTGTATCTGGTTGAATAGTTCTCTATTGAAAATACTATTGCACATAGTTTAGAAAGAAAAACAAAAACCTGTTTTTTGGAACATCATTAGTAGTGGAAAAACTTGACCCCCCCCCCCCTCAAGTTCAGTTCCATTATTAATGCATTTTAATCAGGTTGATCATATCTGTTCATGGTTACATATTCTTTTTATGATCTACAGACTGTATTAGAATAGGGCCAAAAATAGATGGTTAAATCTAAATGAGATGAAGACAAAGCTTTCATTTAACAATTATAACAAACCTTTGCAACCACTGATTGCTATGGCTGATAACATTCTTCACAAGAGTCCAACATTCAAACTCCTCAATCTAACATGTACAGGTAACATGGATTGGAGCACATAGAAGATACTGCCAAGTTTGTTGCAAAGATGGTGGGTTTCTACTTCCAGGTTAGAACACCTCACAGCTACCATTTTCCTATAAAGCTACTACTCGCTCATGTGTGGAACATTGTTGTCATATCTGGGCTGATGCACCAATCAGTAGTCTCCTCCTCTTGGGCAGAGGGGGAAAACAAAAAAGAATCTCTAACCGAATAGCCCATTTCTACCAAGTTAATAAAAAAATACAAAAAAATTAAAATTTAGTAATCTGAAACTGTTATCTCATTGCACTTTGGTTTTTAATAAAAACTAAAACAGTTCATACTTTACTGGATAATTAAATCATTTTTAACTACAGTTCCCATTTTGATGCTTTAGTCAAGTTTTGGATGATGTAATCTCCAACCTTAAAGGTGAATAATTTTAAACTAAACACTGTATTTAATACTCAAAGCTAAATTGCTTTCATTCTATCAGGTACTGATGATATAATGTATTAATCTAGTTTTAAATTTTGTACAAACTGCACCTGAAGGTCAGGTTACATCAATTCAAATGTTGGGAGTATAAAAAAATCCAATTATCAATCCTAATTTGAAAATTTCTCAAAGATTTGTTCAGATATTTAGTGTGAAGGCCAAAATGCAATGCCGACTTTTTCAAGAATCTGATTGCTTAGCTCAAAACTTCAGATTTCTATCTAAAATAAAACATTACTATATATATATAAAAGCAAAGAGAAATGCAAATAGTACTATTAAAATCTATACCAATTTTTTTCTTTTTTTTAAATTACATTTTCACTCCAAACAAGGCACATTGTTACTTTGATGTAGGGGCTACTATCAGTGACATAAGCATCAGAGGTATTATGTAGGGAGTTGACAGCAAGATGTCGATCACATTACACTTGAACTTCTGCATGTCAGTACAGTTGGGGAAGCAGGGACCCGGAAAGGAATTCCAAAGTCTAGCAGTTCTGGGGAAGAAGCTACTGGAGTAGAAGTCTCTCTTACATCTAGGGATCTCTACTGTGAAGGGATGGGATTTAGCTGCTTGTCGGGTTGGTCAGGGGTATTTACGTTGAAGGGGTACAAGTGCTTGCAGTTCGTCAGAGCATTCACTGTTAAAGTACTTGTAGAACAGGAAGAGGGTTTAGTTTTAAGTTTTTATTTTATTTATATACTTACTTGAATTCGATGCTTGTTTTAAGAGTGTTCTTTCCAAAGAATGGCACCACATAAGTCACAACCCAACTGTCCACTCTTCCATCACATTTAAATACAGGTCGGATCCATTCTCCATCTTCATACCTTGTGGCTTTATAAGTTAATGGATAATATTCAAACCTGATTGAGCTGGTCCCATTGATATCGGAACGAATCATTGGTCGTGTCGTAAACTTCTGTAAAGAATGATAATTTGTTGCCCACCGAGATTTCATGTTAAGAAACCAACGTTTTGATGTGTAACTCTCATTAAATCCAGCAAAATCAATAACTGTAGCCGTTGCTCTGTCTTTGGTTTTGAAAGCAAAAGGTGCAAAATATTCGCGTGTATTTCCATCTGTTAACTGTGGATTCGTATTATCGCTAAGAGGTGACAAACGGAATTTATAACGATCAAAGAAAATACCAGATCCCAAAATCTTAAAGTCGCCCATAACATTTGCAATGACTTCTCCGAACATCTGCGTTTCATGAAGTCGCCGGTCACCACGAAGAATACCAAATTCTTCATATTCATCAACATTCTGGAGAAAATTGCTTAAAAAATGTGCCAGTCGAAGAGCTGTACGTCCTTGCGATTCAAATTGTTTTTCCGATCCATAACCAGCATCTCCAGGCAAAAGAAGTTCATTGGGCGACTTTGATTTGCAGTTATTTTTGTCTATATTTTCTTTTCTCTGAATAATTTGTCTCATCCTCGACCAGGATATGTCGTTAAAAAGATCTCTCTTCTTTCTAGACAGGGTACTTCTTACAGACCTCTGCAAAGGAACAAATGGCTTCTTTGCAAATTCAGTTAGTGGCATTCGATGACTTTCAAAAGAAAGTGGAAAAACCGACCGCAGAAATCTCTCTTTTGGGTTGTCATATGAATTTCTATTAGCAAAACGTTTATTTCGAATGCTTAGTGTCGGCATTTCTTTTGGAATGACTTGAGCAACTAAAAAAAAAATAAAAATAAAATAAAATAAATAAATAATAATGCGAATAAAGGACCCCCCCCAAAAAAAAAAAAATTGGATATTCAAAAATATGCAGCTTAGAAAAGTTAAAAGGATTTAACAAAATTGTTATACAATTATGAAATAGCAATCACAAATTTTAATAAATTTATAATAATTACATGTGCTAGAATAACATTTGATTCACAAATTCTTTTTCCAAGTTTATTATTACATTAATACATATAAATTTACATGAAATGCTTAAATATTTCCAAAACTAAATGCTTTTAAACGTCGAGTGTATCGTAAAAAGAGTATAACTGCTTTATTTTCAAACATAAACGTTTTTGCGCCATTTAACATTGAATTTAGTTATTTTTGGTAAAAAAATATTTTTCTTTCGTTTTTTTTTTTTTTGCTTCATTTTTCCAACATTTCATGCTTGATGGCATATTTACCCTTGGAAGTTTGTGGAAATTACACCTTCTGTAAGATTCTCTTGTAAACAGCTTCTTTTAAATATTCAAATATTTTGCCTGGAGATGCATGTCCCTTAAGTCTATTTTTTTGTAATATTTTTTTAATTTGTCATTGCATGATACATCATATAGGCGTCTTGGCATGGTATGCAAACTTTAGTTGCTTTCTCTCAAGGAAGTTTAGGATGTGATATTTGTGTGTCCAATACAAAGTCTTGATAATATCATTTGTTCTTTTCAGCACTATAAATGAATGCTTTGTTAGAGATTCTTCTGAATAATTTATCTTTTGTTATACACAGTTGCACTACAAAGTTGTTATTGAACATAAAATCTTATCAGTGTTGGTATTTTGTCTTTCAGTCCCATTTCTTCCAAATTTTTTGATATCTTTTGTTTCCGCGTGCCGTTCCCTAAGCAGGAGAATCAGGCTGAAAAATATTGTTACAAGTTTTTTGTTTTTTTAATGAAATTGTCTCGTATATTTCTAAATTTATTAGATGGTTATTAGAACTAGTCTTTCTGAATTCTGGTTGACATTTTGTAAAGAAGCCGTTAGTTTTATAGTTACTATTATTATTAGCTACTATATATTAATCTGATCACTATTCTTTCAACTGTCTTGCAAACAGCCGATTTGAACAGTGGTTTGATAAGAGTATAAATTCTTTTGAGGGTATGGGAATTATTGTGGCTTGTTCTCTTCTATTTGTAATTTTAGAAATTCATAGTGAAATTCATCAGGATTGCCAAGTTATGCAATCTTTGTTATTGTGAATGGTTTATTGGAGGTTTCAAAGTTATCTGAATAAAAGTAGATTTCCTTTTTCGGTACTTGTACAGTTTAATCAAGATATTAAAAAAATGAAAATAAAAATAAAAAGTTATATTGCACGTATCCGTTATGGAATGAAGTTCCCCGGAAAAAATTTTCATCAAGTATTTTTTTTTTTACAACGAAAAATTTGTTAGGATACCGAGGCAAAATGTTCGATTTTTAGGAAGAAAAGCTAGTAGTATTAAAGATAGAGAGGGAGTATCGGAGCTTTACATGGAGTTATCTCCCTGTGACGTGTTCAGCAAATTTCACAATGGCTGACTTTAACGTGCTCTCATAAGAAATTTGTTTTTCCGCTGTAAATAAAAAACTACTCGATCAAATTAAATTAAATTTTTTTTCGGAGATCTTCAGTCCAAAACAGATACGTACAATATAACCTTTTTTGATATTTTCATTTTTGAATGTCTTGACTAAACCGTACAAGTACCCATTTGTCTCCTAATGCTTTTTAACAATTTAAAATTCTTTCTTTGCAACTAGTTACTTATATTTGTATAAAAAAAGAAGCCCATCTACATAGAAGCTACGTTAACTGACATGCTAACCAACCATCATGTCAGACGATTCAGTAGTTCATCGGCACCGTCAACAGGCCAATAAGAAGAGACTACTAACATCTCGATATTAAACAGAATAAAAGTATATAATTTTAATCATTTGTATTTTTCTTGTGCTCATACACTTCTTTAAAACACTGGTGTCAGAAGCATACAACAAGAGAAATATGGACCACTACACAAGCTTCAGCGCCAAACTTTTTACTCAAAGAACATAAAACATTACTACACAACTTGAAAATGAAACCAACATAGCCATTTGAAGATACAGTAAGAGAAACTCAAGGCAGTATAAATGATCTGCTGACTGCGCTAAAAATCAACCTCTTTAACAACACCTCCCACAGATTAAAAGACAAAACAAAACAAAAAAAACGATTACAGCTAAGTTATGCACTAACAAACTATGCAACATCATGAGGCTACAGAAAACCTTCCTCCCTAGAAAACAATGTAAACCAATTCATTATGGCGCTAAACAAAGCCTACACAATCCATGTTATGCCAGAATTAAATACCTATCCTAGCTTGGAAGGCAAATTCGTTAAGTCTACAAAATATTTACTTGACTAAGGTATCTATCAGCAGTGAAATAGATAGTTGACTCTAAACAAAACACAGCCACTTTCAAACAACTGAAGGAATATTTGTTAGCAACCCATGATAGCCAGACGACCAATTTCTAACACCTTAGCCGAGACTGGAACCTAGAACGATGGGACAATGAAAAATTAGCAGATTTTATCGGCCTACTTGAAAATACTCCAGCCACATAAAAAGGACAACATTGAATTAACTGCAGATGGATTTATTTCTATCATAGGTGCAATACGAATAAGAGAGAAAGTGAGAATATGGAATACAAACCTCTACTCTCACCTTTTAAAACAATGGATAACCATTATACTGTGATTGGTATAGCGAGCAAAACCCAATGATACTTTGTATTGTCATCCACCCTATACAACCACAGGCCCATCTAGCAGAAACAGATGATAATATACCATCCATAAAGGAACAGGATTTTCACTTTGAGCAAGACAAAATGTGATGCCTTGTTTGCAGACATCAGGGAGATAAGCTGATCTAGTATCATAATGCTAGACTCTGGATGCTCAACCTGCATCAAACCAATATATTAGCTTCTTACCTAGCCGATATAATGAAGCTAAGAAACATATGACCTACTCCGACATCCAGGTAAACGGAGTCAGCAGCAATATCACATCTATTGGTGAATTAACTGGCGACATTACGATCAGCAGTTGAGACTCACCAATATTAAAAAAGTCAATCTTGTTTGAACAAAATATTTTATGCCACAACAGATTCAACTCCTACTTAATTAACAACGAAAAAGGCAACCATAGAATTCAGGCACACATTCGCCTCAGGATACACAACACACACACAGCCACTATCATACCACCGATGTCACTCTATGACATGGTATATAGTGCTGAACGCCCAGCTAGAGGAAAAACTGAACCAGCTGAAGCATAGCATGAGGCTATTTCTACCAAACCACTTTAACAGAAACAAATTAGAGGCTACTGCAAACCCAACTCATTTGCTATGCTGATATCAGTACCAAAGAAGGAGAAAATGGAAAATTCATTCAACCCATCTCCATAATAATCAATGGCCAGTCTCAGTCAGAAACAACACCTGATCGCTCAAGACTTGGAAGTCCTTTACAAATATATTAAATGCTGTTAACTTGCCTTATTCTGAATATCACGTGATGTGATCTGTTGATTATCCTCTGCTGGAAATTCCTATAAAATTTTCATTATAGACTTCACTTTTGTATAATATCATCTAAAGAGGTCACTTGTTACTGGCTGACAGAAACATCCATGAATGTGTAGTAACATAAATGCTTATGTAAAAATAAATAAAAAGTATATATCACTCAAATATATATATATATATATATATATATATATTTAGCCAGTAGAGTTTAGTTTCCTAGAAGTACATCCAATGAAACATGTGTCTACCAAAGAGTGCTCAATGAGTAAACAGAGCAGGTATATGAAATTTATTTATACAAACATTGATGGCTACATATGTGCATACATGTTTCTGTAATCCCCCAACGCGGGTGATTACAGAAACATGTATGCACATATGTAGCCATCAATGTTTGTATAAATAAATTTTATATTATATATATATATATATATATATATATATATATATATATATAGAGAGAGAGAGAGAGAGAGAGAGAGAGCATTTTTTTTCTCTTAAGCATATTTCATTAAATAAAATAGATGTTTTTGTCTTAATTCTATTTTGGATCGTTTTCATCTTCCGAATAATAATTTTTTTTATAAACATGTATATTTTTTTTATTGGTTAATTATTTTTAATTATTTTAATAACTTTACAAACATTTCAGGTTATTACTATTGGTAAAGTTTATTTTATTAATAATAGGCTCTTAAATTTAAAACCTAACCTGATTATAACTAATAATTCCTTCCCCTCAACCAAGTTGTTTGATAAGATTAACTTGGTTTATGATATCAAATTAGCATTACAAATTGATATTTTCTTTTTAGATAATTGTTATTTTATCAACTTGCATGAAAAGAGCTATGTAAAAGATGCTTAAAACCGTTTGAATTATGCAAATACTATCAGTAGTTCAAAAGTTATGAGAACTGTAAGTGCCAAAATTTAGGCTTTTTAGAAAAAGTGGGCTAAATTACAACCTCAACCTTTCAAGAAATTCAGTAATTTTGCCACTATTTATTTATTTTTCAAGCTATTCTCATAAAACTTGGTACTCTTATGTAAAATTGTGCTCTTTCTGATTATGAAGTCAAATCTGAATTTATCTCTTTACCATTAGTCATGAATTATAAATTCAGATGTACAAATTTCAATTTTTTTTAAACTGACGCATGGTATCAAACAGTGGGTGTCTTTTCATGAACAAAACTAAGTATTATAGTGGTATTTAAATATAGCTTTATTGAGAGCAGGCATTTTCCTGCCTTCTCAACAAAGGAAAGTTTAATCTTGGGTGTAGCCATTGAATGCCTCAAGAGCAGTCATGGCTGGTATTTACTACTCCCCTCAAAGAAAAAAAAAATGATGATTTGATCTCTGAAATAAATCAAAGAAAATTTTTCATATAGATCTTGGATTTCTGTAAAAGATGGAAATTCCCATAGTCGACCAGAACTTATGCATTTTGGGACCAATCCAATTTTCAATTTTGTAAATCCTCTATCTGGTCCAAAATATACGCCTATTTTCTGAGATGCAACCATAAATCGTACTCTACATGAATCCCCGATGTAATTTTCACAGTACTAGGATACCAGGAATCCTGATAAACAACAACTATATATTCACCAGTTGATGGTAATTTTTGTCATTTCTATTCTGTTGTTTTACTGAAAATTCAACTATGTAAACAAAGAAATAAAACTAATTTTTTACCTTGTTTCCACCTTAACATTTAAAATGATTACTTTTATAGGTTTTAGGGTATGCTGAAAACGAATATCACATTTAAATTTTCCGCAAATAAGTAGTTTTCCGGATATTAAGCAATGTCATTTCTTATGTTATCATTGGTGGCCATCTTGGTATGTGCAACCGCGCAAACGCAACCCTGAGAAACTATGCACAAACGTGCATACCAAGATGGCCACCAGCAATATCTAGAAAAGCTACTTATTAGCAGAAAATTTAAATGCGATATTCGTTTTCAGCATACCCAAAAACCTTTAAAAGGTAGTCATTTTAAAGAAAAATGTTAAGGTGAAACAAGGTAAAAATTTACAAAATGCATCACAATGAACTTCTTTATCGAACCACCTAATTATTATTTAGATATCCTCAGTTAAAAAGTTTTAAAAAAAACTGGTTTGTTTTACAGATTCGAAAAAAATGATCTTGACAACAAATTAAAAATAAATTCAAGTTTCACAATATCTTTTTATTTTTAAGAGAATACTTTAGTAAGTTCAGCGCATGGCCATTTTTCTGCGAATCTGATAAAAGATAGCATTTTAAAGAAAATTCTGCGCAATTAATAATTATCAAATATTTACATATTATACATGAAAATAATTCTGAAACTATTATCTATATGAAAATGGATGATATATGCTGATTTATCTTATCAATTTTGAAATATTCTTTCGACTTTGCTTTGTTGTAACTTTGCTTCCTGTGGCCGTAAAAAAAAAACAAACAAAACAAATCACACCAGTAGAGATGGACTTCTATGTTTATATAGCCTGTATAATTTCAGCCATATCCAATCAAATTTAACCCCGCGCATATGTATCCAAACGTAACATAAAATGTAAACATTTAAAAAACTGTTTTCCATTTTGTCATTTTTTACCGTTTTTTTATTTTTAACTTGGAGCATAAAAATATTGAACACATAAAAGAAAAATAAATTAACATCATTGGAATGCTTATTTTATTCTCTTTTCATCAATATAATTTTTTTAAAAATTGACCAACAAATAAAAAAGATATGACTTGTTAAAGCACATTAGGTATGTAATATTGCCGATGTCCACGAAAATACAGCATACGCTTGTAATGCTAATCAAATGCCCTTTGGGAGACTGTCTCTGATAATAAAGCTGAAAACATAGATAAGTTTGATTACCACCACTTTGTTGAGAAAATTAACCATCGCTCTGAAAACATATCTAACCACCTGATTAATCAACATTCCTGTCCTCTGTTCCAATCTAGGAAGATTTTAGTTAACACATCTATACTTGAACAGACCAATACTAAATGAAAACTTGAAATACTAGAAGCATTACAAATAACTATAAAACCTACTATCAATAAAATAAACTTTACTAATAGTAGCAACATCCTGAAATATTTGTAAAGTTATTAAAATAATTAACTAATGAAAAAAATATACATGTTATAAAAAACAATTTTATAAATTGTTCAAAACTAGTTAGATTAATCTATCCCTGATGATGAATCCAGAAGGATTGGAAAGTACTTAGATTTATGACAAATATGGCGATTACATCAGCCAGTTCCTGCCAGAAATAAAGACCATTACTCAAAAGTTGGAAAAAAAAAACAAACAAAAAAAAACAAATTAATAGACAAAAAAAATGTGTTTTATCTAATGAAATTTATATATATATATATAAAAAAGACTTGTGCACCATCACTGAGAATCAAAACCAAAATGTTTAACATATGATTTACTTTTTCCTTTGAGATTAATGCCCGAGCTATGAAGACATGCTAAAAATTAAAACATGAACCAATAGCTAATACATTACGCATGAATATTCGCAATGCCGTCGTTGTTTGACTTTCACCTGGCAAATTCCATTTTATAAATTTTCACACCGATTTTCCCAGGCTAAAACCCAAATATAAAGTTTTGCATGGGTTTGAATACCCTATCTATTAAGTTTCATGCCTGTAGACCAAAATCTGAAACCTAGTTCGGTAGGCAAAATTTTTTAAACATTATATATATATGTATATATATATATATTTATAGAGAGAGAAAGAGGTTTGTGTTTATTATAACCCCTTTTATGCAAATATTATGCAAGTGTAAATCATGTAGAATATCTGCATGAAGATAATTACACGTAATAGTTAACTAAAGATGATCACTCCAGAAGAAAACCGAAAAAAATTAATTAAAATGAATGTTTAGAAGAATTAAATATTAGATTTTTTGCAGATGAATGCATACATAAAAGTTGTATTTTCTTTTTGAATAAATAGAAAAAAAGATTTGTCTTTTCTTTTTGGCCAAGATCTTTTTTCTATTATCAAAGCGTAGTATCTGTTCCAGCAGATACTGAATTCAAAGACCATATGTATGGGCAACCCCACATATCAGACCATTGATCTTGAGAAATCAGTTTTGGTCAATGTAGGGGAAACCCTTTGTACCAATTGTCACTATCCAGTTCCCTCTCGGAGGAACTGGTACCCCTTCCCTCACTCTCCACATTAAAAACGGCCTTGTGCCTAATTTACTCAGTGGGGAAGCAAATAAATAGAAAAAAGGGTTTTTAATATGAATATCATCAATACACAAAAAATTCATAGATGTATATAAATAACCATGTATCGCTTAAAAAAAAAAAAAAAAAAAAAAAAAGTGCTATATTTAACCCCCTTACTAATATATATTTTGAAAGCCTACCGATTAAGGAGCACCCAGCACCCTGCCGAATAAAACTTTTTGTAAATTTCTACTTTACAGCTGTATATCATTAAAGAAATATAATTATAAACAAAACCTTACAAATAAAGTGAAGAAAAAATTGAAGAAAAATCTTGGTAAATTTCCAGCTAATAAGCAATATGTTAAGATTAAAATTTTAAATATATTTAGTGTTATAAAGTCTTGAAAAAAAATTTAATACTACAATAGAAACACACAAATATAGATAAACACATAAAGCATATTAACAAATTTATACAAATAATGAAAATTAAAATATTATCTAAACAAATTATAATATACTAGCTGTACCTGGCCACGCATTGCTGTGGCCCAGTCAGTTTAAATAGAAATAGAATAAAAAAAAATAAAAATGTACTGTACATTTACTAAATATATATGTAATAAAATGACTGCAGAAATTCCCCTCTGGACTAAAGTATCATAGGTTTGCAACAACAGGTACCAAATTCAATACATCTAGTCTATTAGCCACTATCTTATGTAGCTTTCGAACACCATTTAATACACATTCATCAGTGATTAAAATGCTACATTGCATCCTACGAGCAATACCATCACAATTGCAACATCTTTAGAGGAAGGAGTCTCCATTTTTCTCTCTAAATATTTAATCCTACAGCTATTCCCAGTTGTCACCGGAACAAATGCTACACTTTCTATGGATTCTGTGCTTACACCACCTGTAACTGGCTATTAAAAACAGACCTCCTATAATCTTCAGTTTTTGATTCATAAATAGTAACGACTCCCTTGCCAAGCTCCATCGATTCTGATTGGCTGAGCTCTGATAATTCTCATATTCCGGAATCCAATTCTATGCTTCATAAATGAATGATTATTAAAATTACAAATGGAGTGTCAATAAGAGACCTGTTAATTTTCACAGCGTCAAGTTTGTTTCACGCTCAGGTCATCACTGTCTTGTGTGTGTACGTGTGTGTTGTACTTCACAATTTGCTGAGCGTTTGCTATAAATATTAACAAGTCTCAAAATATTGCTTATCCACAAATATTGAGAACATAAACAAAAAAAACATGGGTCACTAATGGATCTTATTATAGTCCGTGCATGCGTGTGTGTAAGTGTGTTCTAAAAAAAAATAAATAAAATGAAATAAAATGAATAAATAAATTAAAAAAAAAATTTTTTTTCATAGGAGTTTCCACTTATCAAGGCCCAGAGACCACTCGAGGATAAGGGTTAATGAGTATACAGTAGCTGTTACAAGAAAAGGATGTTCCCCTTTTCCTGTAAATAATAAGAACATTAGATAAGTGAAAATGATATTAGGATTAGCCGAGACTCAAACCTTGTAAGCAAGGTTCAGAAATAGATTTAGAAATGGAATGTTAGAATTTCGCTATTGTTAAATTCCATATAGAATTGTTATTGTTTGTATTGTAAAAAGAATTGTTCATTTTTTAGGAAAACTGAATAAAAAAGTCAGCTAAAAGGAATGCACAATACAAATTAAAAATATATTGAAAAAAATAGGTTAGGTTGAAAAATAGGTTAGTGAGAATTCTTTGTTTGCAGAAGTGTGTTTTGAACAAACATGGGTTTAGCCATGTGAGTTGGTCACGTTTGGAACCACACATCTGACGTCATAGCAAAAAGGGAATTCTCAATAATAGGAGCTAGGATTAGCAGATTAGAGGGTCGACAGTTGGCAGTCGAGCAGAGGAGGCAGAACAGTTGAGTCTGCTAGGCAGAGAGAGAGAGAATTGGAGTCAGGGTCCTTTGGAAACGAAGGAAAGAACATTAAACTATGTAGATCCTGAATTTGAATTCCTGACGGCAATCATCATTTCGACCAGTCAAATGAAATAAAGAATCACCATTGATATTTGTAACTCTTTGTCTTAGTGTTGTCATTCAACAATTGAAGGTAATGTGTTAATCATCTTAATATGAACTTTGTATAACCACCTTCCAAGTAATGTGTCCCCCTATCCATCATAAGTAATGATTCCTCCCCTCCTGTGTTAAAAGAACTGATCACCCTCTCTCCTCGCTAAACTATATATCTATAAAAGTGAACGTGTGTGTGCGTGTACATTCCCCTACGCAATAACTGTCAATTTTTAGTCTACAGACTCGAAATTTGATATACTGAGATTTGGGAAAATCTGTGATCGGTTTATGGCCAGAAATTTGGCTGTTAAGGGGTCAAAGTTCAACGATTTGACCTTTGAGAACTCTACCAAACTCTTGACAATTTTGGGTCTAAACACTTGAAATTTTAGATATAGGTTCCTTGGACATGGATCTAACTTAATAACTTGATTTGAGCCCAAAACAATAAATGTTGTGGGGCCATAAATAGAGGTCAAATTATTTTTAAATTTGACCTCTGCGGTCTCTACCAAATTACTCAGACAATTTCTGGTCTAAACATTTGAAATTTTACATAAAGGGTATTCAGAGATAGGGCAAGCCTTTTAATCGGTTTGGGTTAAAAATTTTCAGTTACCAATATATAAATGTATGTATGTATGGCTAAAACTTTCGACAAAGGCGACGGATTTTACTAAGATCAGTATCGTTTTAAAGTTCGACCTTTCATACAACAAATATCGAAAAATTGGCTAAAAACATTAATATCTTCACCTTCAACTAGGCACTTTTCTACAGGGGGGGAGGGTCACTTTTTTTGCCAATATTTTTGAAAGTTACCCTCTCCTTTCGCTTGTCTAGCCTTAATTTAAATATGAGTCACTTCAGGTTTGGCGGTGGTCGTAACCGCAAAGACGTCAGGTTTTTTTCCTCGTTCTTTCCCTCCTTCACAGTACGGGTTCGAGCCTGCCTTCCTACTACCACTTTTTTTTTTTTTTGCTCAACATACACACCCAAACCCCCGGGCAATACTGGGCTGAAATGCTAGGCGTCTATATATCATAAGAATAATTCATCATATAACATACTTAAATTATAAAATTACATGCACATGTGTATATGTATTTATATATATATATATATATATATATATATATATATATATATATATATATATATATATATATATAAGTGAATGTGTCTGTGTATGTGTCTGTCTGTGTGTGTACATTTCCCAACGCAATAACTGTCAATTTTTAGTCTACAGATTTGAAATTTGATATATAGGGTACTGAGATTTGGGAAAATCGATGTGATCGGTTTTCGGCCAGAAATTTCGCTGTTAAGGGGTCAAAGTTCAACAATTTGACTTTGAGAACTCTACCAAACTTCTCCGACAATTTTGGGTCTACACACTTGAAATTTTAGATATAGGTTCCTTGGACATGGATCTAACTTAATAACTTGATTTGAGCCCAAAACAATAAATGTTAAGGGGTCAAAGTTTTTTTTTTTTTTGTTTAGCATGCACCTCCAAACACCAGGGCAACGCCGAGCTGAAATGCTAATATATGTTATAAGAATCCACAGAACTGTAATACGTATAAATGTCTTCTATCTCTCCCCCTCATCATTGTTATATATATGTCTGCCGTCTCTCTCCAATATGAATGTCCCCATCATATCTCTTTTAATATGAACGCTGCGTCATCTTAAATATGACCCCCTGCTACACAACATAGCTAATGGAATGATATAACTGTTCGTGTAAATTCAATGAATTGGATTACTTAAGGGGACGGTTCAACAAAAGTTTGTTTACGTTGAACTTGAAGACGACCAAATTGCAGTCAACTGGAAAGCAGGAAAACGGAACAGTTGCACAGGCGTGCAGTTCTAAGAAAGAAGCATTGTTCACGGAATCTTCGTTTAGATTTAGGTACAGATAAAGAGTGAGGGAAATTATTGATAATGGTTTTAGCTAGACGAGTGTTTTTTTGTGAAAGTTTGGCGAAAGGGGGGGGGCTATAGATTGGAGCTCAAATGAGCACTTGCCATGAAAATAACAATAAAACAGACACAGGCTCACAACGTCTCTTCTTTGGGAAAGAGATTGCAGGGAAGAGAAAAGGGCATCACCCACTAGGCTACTATCAAGGAAGGTCAAGGTCTTTCTAGCAGCTCCTGCCCAGATATGGCAACAATACACTATCCTTGGCCTACTTGGTTTTTATATAAGTAGAGAATTGCATCAGCAGTGAGATGTCTACTGGAGCGGTAGAAGGATCCCACCATTTTTCCAGCGACCTTGGCAACAGATTTCATGTACGTGTTCCATTACAGATCAGGAGTAAAGGTTAAACCCAGAAACTCGTCAAAACAATGGAGCCTCCCCAAGACAAGAGCCATTCATTTCAATTGATGCCAGGTGTTGATGATGTAAAGTTAGAAGCTTGGTTTTAGATGCATTAAAATTAATCAGCCACCTCTTTCTCTGCTGCATCACATGCTCAAAATCAGAGGAGAGAGAAGCAGAGAGATCGTAGTCATTCATAGCCTTTGAAGTGTTTCCATAGATGGTAGTGTTGTCAGCATAAATGTTTATGAATGATCTTAGGATGTGATCTGGGAGATCATTGACGTAGATCAAGGATAAACCCCTGGGGGACTTCAGCATTAATACTGTGAGTATCCGATTTCTGCCCATGAACCACTACTCTTATTAACCTATCAGTGTTTTAATGATTAAAAACAAAAATATAAACCAGTTAAAAAAATCAATTGAGAGATTTGTAGACAATATACTGACCATCTTCCTAAAACAAGTAGGTAATGCTTAGTAGCATGGCCTCCAGAGATTGAAAAGAGACATTTTAGACAGAAGCATAAAACTGTTATCCAAACTACAACCCAGTTAGAAAATTCGAGACAAAAAAAAAACTGGTTTACAACTTTTGAATGTTGTCAGCTTTGCCTTTCAGGCGTGATACGAAAACTAGACTTTTCAGATCAGTTTCTAACTATGAAACAAATGTGTAGTGTTTATTGATCTAATGATCAGATTGATGAATCATTAGATTCAAGGGCAAATATCCATTCACCGAATCTATAAAAGGGGATATATCACTTGATTCACAGAGACAAGAGGATCTTATAAAAAGGGGTGCAAATATCAATCGAACAATAATTAAGAAACAAAGTGACTGATAGATTTTTTAAATCCACATTTACAAACGTATCAATATTTTATCAAGATCGTAGTTTCTTCATGATCTCCAAAATGGACATAGGTTGTTTCAACTTCATCTACCATAGAATTAGCATTACAAGCGTATGCTGTATTTTCGTGAACATCGGCAATATTACACACTTAATGTACTTCAACAAATCATATCTTTTTTATTTGTGGGTCAATTTCTAAAAGAATTATATTGATGGAAAGAGAATAGAATAAGCATTCCAATGATGTAAATTTATTTTTCTTTTATGCACTCAATGTTTTTATGCTCAAAGATAAAAATGAAAAAAAAAAAAAAAAAAAAAAAAAAAAACGGTAAAAAATGATGACAGCAAAAAGGGAAACTGTTTTTTCAAGGTTTCCATTTCATACGTTATGTTTGGATACACATGCGCTGGGTCAAATATGGCTGAAATTTTACAGGCTATGTAAACATAGAAGTCCATCTCTACTGGACTTTGATTTATATTTTTACGACCACAGGAAACAAAATTATGACCAAGTAAAGTTGACGAAGAATATTTCAAAATAAATAAATAAATAAATATATCATCCATTTTCATATAGATAACAGCTTCAGACAGAATTATTTTCATGTATAATATGTAAATATTTAATTATTAATTCTGCAGAAATTTTCTGTAAAATGTTATCCTTTATAGAAATTACAGAATATAGAATTTAACAGGAAACCGGCTCGCTATGCGCAAATGCGCTGAGCTGCATATAGTCAGTGTATTAACGAGTTTTGTTTGTATTCTCTTAAAAATAGAAGGCTTTTTTTTCTGCTTTCAAAAAAAAAAAAAAAAAAAAAAAAAAGCAGAAAAAACAGTTCATTTTTTATTCTGAGTTTGTTAATTTCAAAAAATTATTTTCAAATTTGATTTCCAAACAATACCGAGCCAAAACTATTATTTTTAATACTTTTAGTACAATGTATATTAAAAAACAACAAAATGTACTAGTATGTGCGTTTCTGTTATTTATATCAGTTTTTATAACTTCTTACTTGTATTTAAGGTAGAATTGTGTTTTTTAGTAGTCAAAAAAACAAAAAAAATAAAAAAATAAATAAAAAAGGTACTTGTGCACATGCTACCATGCTGAAATAATATTTAGAAACCCATTCTTAACATGGGAAGGGACAGGTGTTTTGTATTTTCGCCTAACAATAAAATAAAAGATATAAAAATAAACTTGAAAATACTATTTGAAAAAATAGCATGGTAACATAAGTGCATAAGCACCCAAATAAATATTACCAAAGGCAAGATAAATTACTCTTCCACCTGGTTGGATAAGTTTTTAGTGTATTTAATTAATGTAAAATGTTTGTTTATTTCGAAATTTAGTGTCGAGCATTACACAAGCCTAAGAGAAATAGCCACGTGGTATCATGTCTTTGAAATCTCGACAATGACTTAAAAATATACAAAATACTGTTAGAAACCAATAAATGTCCTTTATTGGGTGGGTTTCTAATAATATTTTGTATAATTTTTTATTTTTAACTCATTTTCAAGACCATTTTTTCGAATCTGTAAAACAAACCAGTTTTTTTTTTAACTGAAGATATCTAAATAATAACAAAAATAATTAGGCGGTTCGATAAAGAATTTCAGTGTGATGCATTTTGTAAATTTTTACCTTGTTTCCACCATAACATTTTTCTTTAAAATTGCTACCTTTTAAGGTTTTCAAGTATGCTGAAAACGAATATCGCATTTAAATTAGCTTTCCGGATATTAAGCAATGTGATTTCTTATGTTATTGCTGGTGGCCATCTTGGTACACATGTTTGCACATAGTTTTCCGGGGTTGCGCTTGCGCGCTCGAAGATGGCCACCAGCGATAACATAAAAAATGACATTGCTTAATATCTGGAAAACTACTTATTTGCAGAAAATTTTAATGTGATATTCGTTTTCAGAATACCCTAAAACCTATAAAAGTATTCATTTTAAATGTTAAGGTGGAAACAAAGAGTGACAAAAATTACCATCAACTGGTGAATGTATAGTTACTGTTCATCAGGATTCTGGTATCCTGGTACTGTGAAAGCTACATTGAAGATTCATGTAGAGTACGATTGATGGTTGCATCTCAGAAAATAGGGGTATATTTTGGGCCAGATAGAGAGGATTTACAAAATTGAAAATTGGACTGGTCCCAAAATGCATGTTCTGGTCGACTATGGGAATTTCTATCTTTTACAGAAATCCAAAATCTATATGAAAAATTTTCTTTGATTTATTTTTGAGATTAATTTATATCTATAATTTTTTCTTTTTGAGGAGAGTAGTAAATACCGGCCATGAATGCTCTTTAGGCATTCAATGGCTACACCCAAGATTAAGCTCTCCTTTGGTGGGGAGGCAGATAATACCTATTCTCAATAAAGCTATATTTAAATACTACTATAATACTTAGTTTTGTTTATGAAGAGACACACTATGATACCATGTGCCAGTTAAAAAAAAATTGAAATTTGTACATCTTAATTTATAATTCATGGCTAATGGTAAAGAGATAAATCAGATTTAACTTCATAATCAGAAAGCACACAATTTTACATAAGAGTACCAAGTTTCATGAGAATAGCTTGAAAAATAAAATTACCGAATTTCTTGAAAGGTTGAGGTCCGTAATTTAGCCCACTTTTTCTTAAGAAAAATGTCCACGGAAAAGCCTAAGTTTTGGCACTTAAAATTCTCATAACTTTTGAACTACTAATGGTATTTGCATAAATCAAACGGTTTTAAGCATCTTTTACACGGCTCTTTTCATGCAAGTTGATAAAATAATCATCTAAAAAGAAAAAAAAAACTGGTAATGCTAATAGAATCAATTATTTTAACAAGATATTTGTTGGTGAACCTTGATTATGCAGCAATCTGATGATAGTTACAATTACTGCTACAAACTAAAACATCATTTTTTATAGAAAGATCCACAGGCCAGTTTCTTGTACACTTGCCTAAAACAAAGTTTCTATTTGTTCAATTATAAAATATTACTTTCAGAGTCCATGTATTGAATAACAATTTATAATGTTAAAATTTCTACAAATTCAAAATGATTTTTAGAAAAGTGGTGGTTCAGCAAATTACCTCAAGAATATTGATGTACCTTTAAAATATACTGTTTAAAATAGCCATTGAAAGTCAAAAAACTTACAATCAGTTGGAAAACAATCAAAACTGTTTTCATATTCAGCTTTTGTTGCCGATTCAATCTCAATACCAAGAAATGGACCATCATGCCACCATGGGTATCTGTATCCAGGGAGACAGGCACATTGATAACCTCCTCGACGAAAGCCAAAACCACTTAAAGGTTCACACTAAAATACATGTCAAACACCATAATTTTATTCAATGTGATTAAAATTTCAAACAAAAGGAATTAGCACAAAATAGAATGAAATATAAAAAAAATTAAAATAGAGAAGAAAAGAAATGAACATATTTTGAAAAATATTGAAATTCTATAAGAAAATTTGAATTTTTATTATTTAGAAGTTGTCAATGATTTCTTTTGATTCTCATTTTTTATTAGTGTTAGTGCAGTCCCATCTAAGAATCACAGTGAAGGCTTGTGAAACTCTTTACTATCAAAGCTCTTGAATCAAGGGTCACTCACCAATGAGATATCATACCCCAAACACAGCAGTTACAGTGAAAATTAAAATAATTTCCTTATATTTTTCCTAGCTGTCTTCAATTTTGACAAAGTTAATATTAAGTACATCTAAAATTTTAAATTCCTGGATCCACTCTAAAGAGATACATTTTCTTTTTCATTTTACTAATGAATGGTGAAATACTGACCAATGAATTTTAAATGCTATCTTCTTTTTCTATTAAAGTTAATGAAATATATGCAAAACAGATGCATTGAAAATTTATTACTAAGTCAATAACGGTAGGGTGTAAAATATACAGCTCTTTCCTTTCTTACATTTTGTATCATATACAAGGGATGATAAATTTGTAGCAAAATAGTCACATTTAAGGAAAATTATAAAAAGAAAATTGATTTACCAATGTTGTCTTTTTGCATCTGGCTGTACTAGCAAAGAAATTAGGTGCAGGATTTCCTTCCGACAATGGACATGGGTTGAAATCAATCTTTTCAAATTCAAGATCAACAGACGTTACAGCAACATATCTTGTAATAATGAAAAAAAAAAAAATCCAAATCTTTTGGTAAATATAAGCTTTAATAGAATTCAAAAAATATAAATAAACGAAAGTATAAATTTAGTATTGAGTAAATTAATGTTTTTGTTTTTTTTAATTATTTTTATGCATTAAAATGATAAAATAATTTTATATTGACTTCTTTCTCACACAATTTTAAACACTTTTCAGTGAAAGTTTGACTAGTAATTTTTTATTTTTTATTACATTTTCACCCCAAACAAGGCACATTGCCACTTTGATGTAGGGGGATACTATCAGGAACATAAGCTACAGGGGTACTATGTGGGCAGTTGGGCAGCAAAATGCCGGTTCACATTACACTTGAACTTCTGCATGTCAGTACAGTTGGGGAAGCAGGGACCTGGAATGGAATTCCAGAGTCTAGTGGTTCTGGGGAAGAAACTACTGGAGTAGAAGGCTCTCTTACATCTAGGGATCTCAACTGAGAAGGGGTGGGATTTTGCTGCTTGTTGGATTTGTCAGGAGTATTTATGTCGAGGGGGTGCTTGCAGTTCATCGAAGCATTCACCGTTAAAGTACTTCTAGAACAGGCAGAGGGATGCTACATTTCGTCGATGGGACAGAGGCTGAAGCTTGGATGACAGTTCAGGACCTATTAGGTTGGCGACTCTTTTGAACCTTGTCTAGGATTGAGAGACTAGTAGCAGATGTACCAGCCCAAATATGACAATACTCCATACATGGGCGAATGGTAGCCTTATAGAGGTACAGTATACTTTCGGGCATTAGTAGCTTTCTAGCATGGTAGAGAGAACCTACCTTTTTCGCAGCAGTCAATGCTCTCAATGGAATTTTTCCAACTTATGTTTCCTGTGAACATTAGGCCGAGGAGTTTGAAAGATGTACTTTCAGATAAAGAGTCTTTGGCCATTGCTATTGTAGTTATTTAAAGAAACAAGTTTAGTCTTGGCAGCATTGAATGTGACCATCCATTTTTGTCCCCATTCCACTACAGATTGGAGGTTGTCCTCTAGTGTTTCTGCCATTTCTTTAGATATGTGTTCATTTGTTTTCCTGTAGTGTCTGTTATAGAGCGTGGTGTCATCAGCATATATACCCATCTCACAGACAATTTTGTCACGGAGGTCATTTATGAATATTAAGAATAATAGAGGTCCAAGGATAGACCCTTGAGGGATTCCCGCATTTATATCATATTGTTTAGATGTACGACCATCGAGGACAACCTGGATTTTTCTCTTATCTAAGAAGGATTTAATTATGCTAAGTATTCTTCCAGAGATACCGTATGATCTAACTTTCCTGAGAAGACCATGCCATACCCTGTCAAAAGCCTTAGATATATCTAGAGCTACCGCTCTACCCTCTCCTGCTTTGTCAAGTGAATGGTATATACGCTTAAAGATTATAGTTAGAATGTCTACTGTGGAATGGGCTTGCCTAAATCCATATTGTTGGTCGGTCAGAAGTTTAGCATCTGTAAAGTGATGGACTAGAGCTTGGTTAATTATGGACTCAAATATTTTGGCAAAAAGTGGGAGGAGGCTAATGGGGCGGTAATTTACTGGGTCAGTTCTTCCACCAGAATTCTTGAAAACTGGTACCACAGAAGCAGTTTTCCAGCAGGCACGAAAGCAAGATTCGTTAAGGCATTTGTTGTAAAGCTTGGAGAGAACTGGAGCTACTTTGGCGGAGCACTTTTTTAATAGCACAGCCGGGATGAGATCAGGTCTACATGCTTTTGAAGTGTCAAGATTTTTTATGATATGCATGCACCTGAGAAGGGGAGATTTTCAGATTGTCTAGTGTGGTGTCTGTCCGCAAAGGAAAGTAAATGAGGGAATGGTTAGCAGGGTCCTGTGTGGAGTTGGAAGCAAACCGACTGGCAAGCATGTTAGCCTTCTCGGTTGCTGAGCAAACAACCTCATGATTATTGGATAGTGGGGGAATTGTTGATTGCCCATTATTTACTACACTGTTATAGATTTTCCAGAAGTAACGGGTTCCTAATTTCTGTGTTTTGATGTGTTTTTTGGTGGTTTCAGTAAATTCTCTCTTAGCTGTCACTATTTCTTTCTTAGTTATTTCTTGCTTCTATATACTTCTGTCTGTTTGAACTGGACTTATGTCGGTTAAATCTGTGGTACACATGCTGCCTTTGCGTGATGGCAGCTGCACAAGTAGAAGTAAACCATTGGGAAGAGTGGGGCTTGCTATAAAATTTCCATGTGGGAACGTGCTTCAATTGCTGCTTTGAACCATTCAGTGGTCTCATTTGCACACTGTTCAGCAGGAAGTGAAAAGATATTTTGCCATGGGCGTCTCTGATGAGATCTCTGATGGCTTCCCAGTCAGCCTTTTTATAATATCTTGTTATTTTGAGCAATGGCTCTTCTGTTTTGGCTCTAGAGTTTAGGGCGATCTCAACTATTATCACTACATGATCAGCATTCCCAAGTGGGCTGTGGGCATTCGTAACAATCCTTGGGAATTGTGGTCAGAAACAGATTTTTTATTTTTTACATGGGGGAGGGGGGGGGGTCACCACTTATCAAGGCCCAGGAGCCACTCGGGGATAAGGGTTAAAATCTAAAAGTGATACGTGTTATTCTTGCTGGTCAGGGAAAAGGGTTGGAAACGTAACCATCTGTGATAGGGAATGAGATATAGAGAAGCTATGTTGAGCTACCAGCTTGAGCTCCAGTGTAGGTAGAAAATCCAAGCCAGTTGTTGTGGTGGACATTGAAGTCACCAAATACATGCACTTGTGCGCTAGTGTTGAGAGAAAGTGCTGTAGCTATGCTGTCAGAGACTTTGTCTATTAAAGTACAGTTCTGGGTCTAGGGAGAGCGGTAGAGAAAATAAAAGCACTAATGTTGTTTGCATGTTAAATCTAAAGCACATAAAGGCTTGACCATCCGATTCTAGTTTTGTTTTTCTAGTCAAGGGTAGGCTGTTTCGAATATAGACTCCAAGCCCGTGCACATGTCTGTCAGAATCCTTACGGCAGAGTGGGAGATATCCGGGCATGTTAAAGTAGTTAGAGGGGATGGAGGACCCTAAAAACAGTGAAAAAAAAAAAAAAATGACAAAAATAATTTATAGTAGAAGTGGGGGGATCATTTTTCCACATAAATTTAATTTATAATGATCCCCCATTTCCCAGCCATCACTGCCTTTTAGAGCAGTTAGTACTCCAAATTCTTTTGATATTTTTCAATTTGGAAAGTTATAAATAATACTACCACTAAATCTAGGTTCGAGTGACAAGTTCACATTCTAAAATGCCTCCCTTGAACCCGTCGTACTTATTAATCTTAAATCTAAGTGACAAATCCCATTCCAAAAAAATCTTATTTAATTCCACCATTAACCCTAAGTCCGTATGGCACCAACTTCAAAATAAAAACCCTTTAATAACTATCACTAACCCTAAGTTGGAGTGACAAGCATTGTATAAAGACCCCACACCCAATAAAATAAATAAATAAAATTTAAAAAATGAATAAAATGCACACCATTTGTCTCATAGAAAAATAAATTAACTGCTCTAAAAATGCTAGAATGGCCTGAAAATGGTGGGTTACTTTCCATTAAATTTGTATGTCAAACTAATTCCCCACTCTAATTGTTTTTTCTTTCTACTAAGTTTTCAAGGTGTTGGCACATAATTGCCCCTGGCCCTACCATTAACTCAAAGTCCGAGTGGCAAGCCTTCTCTTCCTACAAAGATCCTCTTAAAAAGACACATACTTGTCAAAAAATAAACTCACAATATTTATTTCCCATAGAAAAAATGGTTATTGCCCTAAAATGTTAGAATTACCTTAGCATCTAAAATCCAAGATTATATCAAATTTATATTTTTGTTGTTTTTTTAATTTCTGCCAAGTTTTTCAGCATGTTCATCTGTAATTGCCTAAAAAAAGGAGGACATTTTGAGGAGACAGGTGGAGGTGCTTTAGCAGGTGTTAATCTACATTAATATCAAATAAATCTCGCAATATATTCATTTCAAACAGTCCTAGATTTCAGTTTCTTGTACATAATCCAATTCTTGAGTTCTCTAACATCATTTTTTCTTTTTAGTGGATACATAGAATTTTTTATGATATTGCAAGATATTTATATGCCTTTACTGCAAAATACTTGGAAGCCATTCATTTCTGAAGATTTTCAGTGCCATATTTGGATTCTTTGCACAAAAGTACACTTATTTTATTGCTTTGTCCTGTGTTTTAATGAAGATATAGTATTTTTACTGAAAAGGTAGTTAAAAAAAATGTGACAAAACATGGTTTTAAAGAGAAAAAAAACAAAACATCCAAATGTGAGAAGCACAAAAAAGAATTGTTATTACTTCCTTATTCTGAGTTTAATTTTAAAATTTAAAGATTCCTTCTTAAATTATCAAGCTCTTTCTGTGTATGTCATTATAGAGATATTTTATGCAATTTCAATTTTTTTGTATTGCTACATTAAAAGAGCAAGACCTGATAAAATAGAAGTATTTTGCCTGCATATCCAGGGTTTGTTGTAATTCCTATGCTGATGAGGGTATGAAAGTTTCAACACAAACTGCATACTATATTACGAATTTACCATTTAAAATGAGAAACATTCTCAAACCATTAGGCCATTTACTGTCAAGGCCAATATGGTTGAGAACGTGGTGTCTAAGGAATCTGCCATTATTCTACAAGATCAAGTGACTATATTTTATTTTGAAGTTTTCTATTTAGTAATTGAGGACTTAAAGAGATTGTATTCAATTCAATGATTAAAACTAAAAGAAAATCATATATATAAAACGGGCCCCAACTCTAATTAGACCCCATTTCTTAGTGTTTTGCCCGAATGAAATGAAACTTTGGTCATAATTAGTTTATTATATTCAAAACATCACATCAAAACACAAGGTCTTTGGCCTTTTTTTTCTCCGTTGACTGTAAAATACTCAGAAAAACAATTGAATGTCCTGTTTTTTGGGTCACCCTGTATATATACACACACACACTTGCCATTTTTGATCAGACACCACATCGGTTTACTGGATGTTCAGATACCATTATAAAAACAAGTAAAAAGGGCATTTTACAAAGTGAAAAATATCATCACTAGTCAGTACATAGTACATCCCTCTTCCATGTTTCACGTTCCACTAGTTACACAAGACTTGAGTCTGAAAGATATTTGGTTGATCAATATTTTAATCATGTAAATTGAAACACACTCATGCCAGATTTTCTTTTAAACAACAAATTTGCCCTTAGTGTCAATAGCAGTATCATTTCCTTTATCCTTTTCACCAACAAAACATTTGCTTTTAGTATAAGCAGCAGTACTTCTCTCCAAAAGATAAGCATCCAAAATCCAGTGTGGCATCCAAAAATATTTCTCCAGCAAAAATCTGACTTCTTGTATTTTTTTTTTTTTTTGAATTGATAAACAATTTGTATTGAATGCAAGAAAAAGTTAATAACTATGTTTGCTACTTTCCCCTATAATAATAGCTTAAGCTATTTGATTTAATGTTGATCATAATTCATTATTTGTAGATATTCTTCATAGGAAGTGCCTATTTATCATAATTCAATCTTGTAGGCTATTCCATGGCATTTACATAAAAATAATGAAATGATCTTTGTTGTTACAGATGTAACAGTCACTCAGATACTGGATCTTAAAGTGTTGTCTGCATGGGTATTTGGCAACTTCGTGATCCAATATTAACTTTGAAAGAATTCATGGGATTTTTTTCCCCTTGATTTGGAAACAAAGTTAAAAAACTAAATTGTCATCTCTAAAACTATTTGTTTATATAGTTGTCAGACGATTCATTCTTTTTCTACCAAAATAAACATCAATGTTTTTGTAAAATTTTCTTAATAATCCCCAGCAGATCGGAGGTGATAATGAAGTATATTGTGCCATGGACCATAGTCATATCCGACTGTTGGAAAGCTTACCCTACTCCCCAACCTTAACAGAAAAAAAAAAAAACTGAATAGACAAAATAAAAACTTATTAAATGATTTCTTTGTACCCCCCCTTTCAAAATATTTTTAAAACTTAAAACAATATTTCTTACAAAAATGAAATTTTTGAAAATTACCAAAAAAAATATTTTTTATAAAAAATATAGCAATAAAAAAAATGTTTAAAAAAAAAAAGAAAAAAAAAAAAGAAAAAAAGAAAAGTTTTCATTGATTTTGTATACATAAAAAAGTTTATTCCTGAAACTTACCATAGGTTGATTTTTTTTATTTATTTCCATTTTTCTTCATGGAAATTACTACGCGATAAATGTTTTCTATCATGTTTTCTTTTATTTTTTCTAGCATTTTAAAAATTGACCAGAGCTCTGACCATTTACATAAGCTGCCAAAATATGCTGAGGCAACATCACAGAAAAAGGGGTCATTCATTGCATAAGCATAATTTTTTGTAGCATATACTTTAGACAAAGTAATAAGAGTTTATTTCACGGTTGATTGACACCAATGTTATGAATCTTTAACTTAACCTGAAGAGAAATCATTGTATTGTTCTAGAATAACTGATATTACTTTTTTAGTCACCTGGTTTGCCCAAGTTTATTTTTGTTTAGTTGTGCTTAACTACTTGAATGAGTTGTCAGCTTAGTATATACAGAGTTATGGACAAAAGGTCAATACTCTGGACACTACTAGGTTACAAGCTCAATTTTATGATTGTTGCATAAATTGGTGATAATACTAGTGGATTGATCAGTCAACATTTCTCTTGGAATTGGCATCAATATAAAAAAAGTTTCTTTAAATTATATTTTATTAGCACATCAACATTTGACATATCAAATTCTCTTATATTGCAAAGTATATTCATATGCTAACAATTTCAGAAACCATCTAAAATTTGTATTATTTGGATTACTGTTCGCATGTTGCATGTTATTTGAACAACATTTTGGTCGATGTAACCTACAACCATGTTGTATCTAGTTGAACTTGAGAATAGGTTTAAAGCTTTTTTTTTCTTTTTGAATTTTCTGCACTATTTGAAGTTCTTTTTACACTATCAGAAAATATTTAATGGTAATCAAATGACTATCCAGAGTAGTTTATTTTTTATATTTACAAGTCATACATTTTTAGAAATATTCACATTAGTCTGGATGTTTTTTTTTCATGTTAATTCATCTATTATTGTAAAGTCAGAACATGTATATAATTGAAATATACATTTACATTTTTACAGTTACAGAATTTCTTTTTATCTCAGATGCATTTTCTGTTTTTATTGAGTTAAATTTCAGATTCGTTTTCATTCTGTATCTTTTCTACAATGCAAAAAATGATGTTCTTTGTCATAATTATGACATTCCTTCTTCAATATTTGCAATATAATGACAGATTTATTATTCACTGACATTCTTCAGTTATGCTAATTTAGAATCTTTTCTAGCTTATTTCAGTGCATTTCAGAGAGGCAAGATCTTGTACAAGTATCAAGACAGTTTGGAGTAAGTTCACAGGATCTGAATTCTTCACATTTTTATTCACTTGCAAATGTAATAATTTTCTAAATCCCTTTTGCTCATATTAAAGCATTGCCAAGAGGAGTTGAAAAGAGAATTCCTTTCATCAAAAATCTTTGTTAATCGCAAAATGGTTTCCTTTGATAAATTAACACTTATATTTTTTATGTGAAATAACTTCAAAATTTCCAAGTAGTTCTTGTCTGATCATGCAGAATAATCTTTCTATAGATTTTCTTGTATCTTCCAAAATATGATGTAAATATGATCTCTTCTTGTAGCCGTGACCTAAATTTTCTAATTGAGATAATTATAGAATTTTGAGAAAAAGAATTAAAATTATTGTGTTCACTCTGGAGAACTTTTCTAAGTTCAAAGTTTTCTTGATGCTGTTTTACAAATCTTTCCATATCTTGACTACATTGTTTTTGAATCTTCACAAAATTTTTCTATTTCTTGACTACATTTTTTTTTATTTTAATTTTTTCAATTCCTTGACTACGCTGATTTACTAGTTAAATACAAAACTTTTAAAGCCCTCCATATTTTTTCTTTTAACTTATTACATTTCCTTTGCACCTTGTTTGTAATTTTGTTAATACTGTAAAAACTTTTTCACCTCTTTTACACATTTATCACCAATCAGTTATATCATACTTCAACAATTCATAGAAATAAATTCACTTGGCTAACAAATCTTCATTCTCACATAAAATAAATACAATGCACACTATGATTTACAATCCTTTTCAGACTTAGTTCATTATCGTTGTGAGACGTCTTATCAATCCAAATCTACAATTTTAGACCTGCCTCCCCCAACAAAATCCTAACCACCAAATTAGTAAATATTGTATTCGTTCAATAAGTTGCACAGACTGAAATGGCAATTTGTCAATGGAATCTCAATAATCCAAAATATATATTTCTCTCCTACCCTGGGGTTTTAATGGAGTTGTTCTGGTAACCTTTATTTTACACAGAATGTAAATGTCAGTGATAATAAACAAGTTAAAATATGGCCGAAGGCTAATCCTTTCCATTTAGGCCTTGTGTTGTATTTTATCATTTTTATAACAAATATTTTATTTTTTCAGTTTAGACGAACATTATTTTACTTTTTTATTCAGCGTTTAAGAGAAAATGCCATTCATGTCTCCACTGCCGTTGAATTGTGGCTAACAAAGATTGCCAAATGTTTTGTTTAACCCCAAAAAGTCTCAGCATGAGAATGGGTCATTAGCGTCAGTTGGAAAGTCCACTAAATTTGCAACCACTCCCAACAAGAAATAATTACCATGCTCACTGTAGAACGCATTCACCCTCGCCAGTTTATCCTGAACAATTTCAAGACAATTTATTGTATAAAACTATTAGATTTCTTTTTAAAAATGTGTAATTGAATAAATGAAAAAAATTATCAATAAAAACATAATATAATGGATTAATAAGTTTGTTGGAAATGATGCTAGTTCCATTTTTAAAAATTCTCTAAAAATTAATATTAACCTTATTTTCATTTTCTTTTTTCATAAACATTTTGTATGGCAGCCATTTTGAGTTGTCAAAGAAAATAGATCCTTGAACCCAACAATTTTAATCTTAAAAATAAAAAATCTACAAAAACTTATTTTTTCATTGGAAAAAAAAAAAAAAAAAAAAAAATCTCCACTTCTGGATCAGCAAGTAACTAATTTTGCTAACATAGCTGCCATACAAAAAGACTGTAGATATTATCAAACGGGGCGGGGCTACTTTAAGTTTGGAAACATTTATTGTATTGTGTCGATCTCATGTGCCAAAAAAACTTTTTACTGAATGAATAACATTTAGGTTTTGATAGACTTTCAAGACTGAATAAAATTAATTATTTTAGCGTTGTATACAATGTTATGTAATGAAATAACTGTTCTTAGAGTTATCTTTGGTCAATATTTTTGTGAGATTTTCTTCTTATATACTCTTTAAGCATATGAGCAAACCTTTCACTAGTATAACATTAGCAAAAAAAAAAAAAAAAAAAGAAAGATATGTTACAGTTGTACCGTATAATTGTTACAACTTAGTTTTAGGGGTCAAAATTTAAGTTGATTAGCTAAAATCGAAAAATACAGATTTACATAGGATAGACCTGCTTAATGGTAAAGAAAACAAAAATAATCACTTGCTCAAATCATGCCCTTTATGAATCCCAGCATTAACACTAAATCTGGCTGGTGGAAATAAAAATGCTCACTGAACAGAAAGTAAGTAGCCATGGAGCGAATAGTTATTTTACAAACAGATTTTTAAAGATGTTGATATATACATCAGCCGATTTTTTTATTTTATTTAGATGATAGGATTTATCTTTGTTAAATTATTAGTTTTACCTTGAACTCTTGAAATTATTTCAAGTTTTAAAATAGATGCTAAATCTAAAGGAATATCACTTCGCCCACACAAACATATGGCGGAATGTTCACTGCATACTTTATCTCAACACTCATGTGAATTCTACGGGGACTAATTTTTATCTTTTTGCGTACAGTAAACAGGCCAGGAGGATAGGAATTTTGACTATAAATACAGTATTACATTTCTGAATCTTTGAGATGAGGATTGATTATTTGTATTATTTGAATTCATTGGACTACTGTTCTCATTTTGAGTGTGATTTTCACAACGTTTCGGTCGATGTAACCTCTGACCCTCCTCAAGTCGTATCTTGTCGAACTCAGGAATTTGGACAGAACTTCTTCCTGTCGATATATATCGGCTCCCATCATGATGTAGTTTCTACACAGGTCAACATCTCCATTTATCTTCTCAATTGGGATGCAAGTGCGTTCCTTCAGTGAGGCATCAGAAGTGGGCTTGTCCCATACCACTGTCAGAGTCTCGTCAGTAGATACTTTCATGAACAAACTCACTACATCTAGACTCAACATCTGGTTGGAATGAATGGGAACATTGTTTATTATTTCTATAAAGTGATGCATGATGGAGATTTACTTATGATTGGAGTAATTATATCTACCAGGAATTGACTAATTGGGTGGCATGCTGAACCTAAAAAACGCTAAAAAAAAATGTTGCATTTCAAATACGGTGGAATGACTGAAAGAAAATTCCTCACCGTCTTCGATTGAGTCAAGAAAAGCAGATGTAGAAAGATGGTTAAACAAATTGAATGATTTTTTCGACCAGTTTATTTTAAAATCCCTCAGGAGGAGAGGTTGAAGTTTTGTCAAGATTCCGAGATATTTTCTTCCGATATTAGGAGAGTATTACAGGAGTTGAAGTCTGGTCATGAAGTTAAAAAATCCATCTCTCCAGTCTTTAATGTCCAAATTTTAGTGGGTCTTCTTCAGCCGACAAGTTTGAATTAAGAACTTTCCTCAGAAGATTTGATTTCTGTACCACCAATTTGGGGGAGGCAGATAAATTGCTTCTCCTTAAATCTAAGTTGAAGAAGAAGGCTTATGATCAAATCTCTAATATGGACGCCACCTGCGACAATTATATTATCGCCTTGAATTGTTTGAGGGAAAAATTTCTGAATCCTTCCCTTATCTAAGATCGAATATTGGAAGAAATCCTCAGGCGGTACAAATAACAGAATTAGAAGAACTGAAAACCTTTGAACAGGTTAAACTGGACTTGTTTGAATTAGATAAGTCCTTCGGAATGGACTACTTTATAAAAGGGTTGCTTTCGGGTATTATGGTTGCCCATATATTGTTCCGCAAGTTCCCTATAAATCTTAGAAGGGAATTAATGTCAAGAACGAAAGAACGTTATCTTTCATTTGTATCCATTATGTCTAACTTTCTTGATATAATAGAATTTTTACAAACAGCACCTTTGATTACAAAAAAGCAGGAAAACTTCCCGCCCAAACCATCATTCACTTCTTCGTTTGAAGTTCAACCCAATATGATGGCCAGCTCAATTAATAAGGCAGTTAATCGTAAAAAGGGTTTAAATGCCCCAAAACTTCAATAATACTGGTGATCAGTATAAATTTTGTAAATTATGTAAATTGGCATACTATAATATTAAGGACTTCTCCAAAAATTCTTCCTATGATTCGAAGGTTTTAAGATCCTAAGATCATCAGTTATGTATTAAATGTCTTGGTGGTCACTTGGAACAAAGTTATAAGGGGAGGAAGTGATTTCCTTTCCCATACATTACATGTGGAGCTAAGACTCATTTTTTGGTAATGTGCTCAAAGACGTCAAAATCCTTTGTAGAAAGGACTTCCTTATCTAATGGTGAAAATTGTCTATTTCCTGCTATCAGAGTATCTTTGAAAGGTAAAGGACTCCCAGTGTTTTTCCATTGCATTTTGGACACTGGAAGTCAAAAGTATCTAAAATCTAAGGAAAAATTAGTACCTAGATCTGTTATAATGCCTGTGAATACATTTCTTGGAACAAGGTCTATGGACCTCTTTGAGCTCGATGTCTCCATAAAATTAGGTTCTCAAAAGCCCCATCCTTTCGCTGCCCCTTTTCACGGACAGTCTTTACTCGAAATTTCAAGTTGATTAACGAGATTACGTCCAACATTACCGAGGCAGGTTTTCGTCTCAAGGATATAAAGAGCTAAATGGCAACGTGCAACATGGTCTCGTTGGTTTGGACTTAATACAGCGAATAAAAAAATTCCGTGTGATTAAATGTCTTAATGGAACCGCTTGGAAAATTTCAAATAGAGTTATCCCCTTTGGGGATGGGCACAAATCAAATAAGAAACTCAGAATGAGTTACCTCCCTTTGATCAAGTTTGCTGATTTTTACTTGCTTGTGCTTGCTTCATATTTGCTGGGTAGTGTATCAAATCCTATCTCCTCTTATTCGGACCCGCTTGGTCCATTTTTCGAAGAATATTCCATAGAACGCAGAATAAAAAATAATTTTCTTTCCCTAGATTCCATTGGAATCAATGAAAAGGCGATCAATGATCGACCGCTTACCTATATTACTGCCTTTGAAGGGGGGGTCTTGATATTTTAACCCCTAATCATTTTCTACAAACTATGTATAAGGTATGTTTGTTGATAAATAATTACGGATCAGATGATTTATGCCCTTATCCTCCCAGTCGTGCAAAACTTTTACAGTCTCTAGAATTGAAACTTAGATATAATGAAAAATTCCAAAAGACATGGCACAATGATTACTTGTTGTCATTGAGAAAGGTCCAATATAAGAGACTTATTCCCCGGTCCCTACAGCTCTCTTACATCCAGAGTAACACTGTACATTAACACAAGCTCTAACTTTGGGCCAGAGAAAAATCTCTCTTATATCCTTTTTTCTTATTTTCGGATATCTTATATCCGGATTACATTGTAATGGGCAATAGCCCTCAGAAGGTGTTGTTGGATAAATCGTTCAAATTAAATCTCCAAATAAAACCCAACCCTTTTGGAGTCTAGGCAGAGTAATTAGACTCATCAATGTGAACGATAGCAAAGTTCGCTCGGGCTGTGTATTAAGAGACAGTTGCAAACAAGTTCATTCTTTAAAATATCTATTTCTCCTAGAGTAAAAGGTTGCTTCTGTACTGTCTTCTATAGAATTTATGGAAGATGGTGATCCCTTCTTTTGTCCGACTTGCTCCATTGCAAATGACAGATCATTTATGGTGTGCTGTGATGTCTGTGACAGTTGGTATCATTTTGACTGTGTTGGGGTGAGTTGGCAGGATACTCTTTGAATGGAATTGTCCGAATTGTTTGGAAAAAGTAAATCACTAAACTCCTTTCATTCTCTCTTTAAACTCAGTATTTCAGTTGTCAGTTGACTTATGTTCAAGTTAACATTTCTAATATTATTAAATATTGGTAATCTAGATAAGTGATATATCTAGTTTATTATGAGCAGACAAAGTCACATATAGTTACTTTAAAATAAAAATGATAAAACCTCCAATGGTTAGTTAAGTACTTGTAACCAATAAAATTATTTACTTGTCAATTAATTGACATAATTATATTGTATTTAACATTTGGAAAAAAGTAATGGGTACCCATTACTTTTATTTTCCTCCTTTGGCAGTATGTCAGAAATTGCAGGACTTGAAATGCAAACTTTCATTGGTTGATGAATTACTGCCATGTTTTATTACAGCCCTTTTGATTAGTGGATTGAAATTAGAACACTAAGCGCCAACTGGTGTTCAAATCGCTAACTTCACTTGGTTTATTTATTTCAGAAAGGTAAGACATGATTTTCGTCTTCTCCATGCAACCATGGAGTCATTAATTTCAGGATAAATGGCATCCTTTTTTCTCTCCTCAGAGAGATTATTATCTCTAATTATATAAATGCAACATTGTGTGTGTGTGTGTGTATATTCCTTATAGACTCCAAAATGGCTGAACAGATTTTCTTTAAAATTTACAGAACTTTAGTGTATAAGTCTGGGAGTGATTTTAGTTAAGTTTTGTCTCAGAATACCCCCAATAATTACTGATGATTGAAACTGTTATTCTAATTTATTTATCATCGGTAAAGCCATTTTTTCCATGTCGTCACTTAGCAACAATGATAGAACAACGAGCTGTGAAAATTCTACTGTGTGTAAGTTGATAGCATATTTTTTTTTTGCATGACGTTGTCTGTAGTTTCAAACTCTGCATGTAAATTTCTTCATTTTTTTTTTCATTAACTGCAAAGAATTTCAGAAAACTTGAAAATATACATATTTTGTAGCAGTGCAAAAAAAAATTAGGTTTCTGTTTTTCAATGCCAATTGAACAAGCAACTGATCCTGATGAAATTGCAAAACAGTTTACACACATTTAGTGAAAATGTGATTCAGAGGTTTCTTTTATGTCGGTTTAACAAAACATAGGCCTCAACAACCAAGCACAAGTAGTCTGCCTGGCAGCATAAGATAAGGAATTTTTCAAGAACGTTGACTAATTGTAGAACTATATAGCAACAACCACAATTTCTTACAATGAATAGATAGTTGATGCTGATCCTGTGGTTTCTTTTGGATACGGTTCAAGAAATCATGCCTCCCCCCCCCCCCCAAAAAAAAAAAACTCGCCAAAGTAATTGCTTTTGAGCTGGAAGAATATCTGCTTAGGGTACAAATCAAATCAGAGAAATTGAATTTTTGCTGACACTTTGCATCCCCTGTATGGGGGCTACATTGATCAGTAAGGTGTCAATATAACCAAAATTTACTAAAATAATTTTAAGATTACAAAAAAAAAAAAAAAAAAAATTATTTGAATTACCAAAGATACAGATCAAAATAAGCATAAAAAAAGCATCAAAGCAACCCCCGAGCAAGGCCAGGTAATACTGCTAGTACTTAACTAATTAGGTTTCATTAAAGAAGTTATAACGTCTCCTTACATCAGCGAATAATGTTGGTATCCTATTTGTCTATTCGACTATCATCTGCTTTTCATTCAACTGAAGCCATAACTAAATGGAACCTTACCAAGAACTTTAAACTACTCAGTAGAGATTCAACTAACACTTCTTACGAAGTCAACTATCAAACTCAGAGATGTAAAAAGAGGCAATGATTTTTGCAACCCCTAAAGGAAGGCGACTGGATTTTCATCATACCGGGTAAGTTTGCTTTTCATTCGTTGTGTCAATTTCTCTCTGCTGAGTTCTAAATTATGCATGATTAAATTTTCTACATGATATACTTGCACGTTCCAGCCTGTTTGCTGTATCACTACATGTGAAAACGTAACATAGTCCATTTGTTCTATGTGTGCAGGTGATCAAATCGCAGCGTTGTGTGCTTACGTGTCCTGATACTTGTGGGCGTTGAAACGGTGATTGCTATGTAAATGTTCCTCTCGAAGATTTGTTCCGGGCGTATGTAGCAGTTGCTACAATTGTTGGTTGGTTGGTTGGTTGTTTTTATTTTACGGCATATCAACCCTTTTCGGGTTATTTAATGCCGAATCCAAAGATTTAAGAAAACATTTTTTTAATAGAATATATTTGTTGTTTTCATGTCGGTTTCTATTTAACCCATAGTTGGACCCTAACAGGTACTACCACTCCGGGTCAGAGTGGACATGGGAGCAATGGTAATTAAAGGGTGGCTCCACACTCCCCAAAGCCCACAAGCTGGGGCCTCACCACTGGATATAGTTTAAGGTCATATCCAGGACCCCCATTGAGGAACTTTTACCCTCTGCAGGGGGGCAGTCGCCATATTTTAATGCCCCACTGACAGGGATGCTACAATCGTAAAGACTTTTCTACATTTGAACCTTTAATTTTCAAAATAAGCGCAATTCTAAATAAGCACTAAAATTATTTAAGAACTTACGTTAGCCTAATGTCATTAGGGAATTTATTTTCCATATTAATTTTATCTAAAATGACTACATACTTTCTGACCAGATTTTATTGTTTGCAGGAAGGGGGCAGTAGCTACTCTAACTTAAAGTTAGTAATATATTAAGGTGTAGTGCTAGTTTATATTGGTGATCTTTTAAATCAGCGCATTTCAGATGAAAACATTACGCCCTTACATGGCGAAAATATAAATTCCAAAAAATAGTCCAGTAGAAAAATAGGTAAATATGAAGAATTACTCCACCCTCGAAAATTCCTTTAAAATTACCACTCTTTTCGGTTTTCGGGGTCGCTGAAAACGAAAATAATGTTTAAAATTACGGCAAACAAGTAGTTTCCAAGATATGAAGAAATGTTAGTTTAAAAAAGTGGGGGAGCACTTTTCTATAATAATTTAACGTAATTTTTGGGGGAGGGGGGACTTCGTGTTTTTATTCAATGTAACATGTTTATTCAGCTCGAAAAACATGCAGTGTTTACCGATGTAATGTATTGGAAAATTCAAAATGGCGCCCGACTGTCTCTTTAACACGGTAAGTTTGGGAAAAGATGTTATAAATAATAAAATAGACAAAATACTATTAAAAAATAACCGAATATATGTCAACTTATGTCACGGTAACATACATTGAGCGAATTTCTAATAGTATTTTGTCTAGTTTATTATTTATAATACCTTTTCCCAAACTTACCCTCTCCGAGAGAGACTCGGCCGCCATTTTGAATTTTCCACTACATCGGTAAACACTGCATGTTTTTTGAGCTGAATAAACATGTTACATTGAATAAAAACACAAAAAATATATCCAGTTTGGTAGAAAAGTAACTTATCTTGCCTTTGATAACATTTATTTGTTATATATTTGTTTTTTGACAACTTTTTCGAATCTATGTGTACAGTAATACAAACCCTTTTTAGCACATCTAATTTCGCCATGGCAGGTAAGAAGTACGTAATAACGTTTTCACCTGAAAAATGTGTTTAAAAAAGCACTCGTAGAACTTCGGAATTTATCAAAAATTTGTCATGAGCAGAAATTTCATTTACATTGGATGGGGGGGGGGGTGATAAAAGAATTTTTGTCAAATAAGTAAAATAGAATCCGGGGGGGGGGGGGGCTGAGAGTCCTCATCTACAAGTTTGCGAAATATTTCATTCTTTTTGTTGTAAATAATTCAATGGTTAATTTGATAAATGTTAATATTGGTGAGAAAAAAATTTAAAGATTTTAGATTTCCTTGAAAATGTTTCATGTCGCCAATAGTGTGTACTAGCGCTTACACACACACACACACACACACACACACTTAAAGAAAATAAACCACGAAAAATAACAGATTTCCGAAGGTTTGAAGGTGGTGTCAAGTGTGTCACGGCCTCGGTTTCTACCTGAACAATTAACTTGTTTGTCGTTGACCAGATTTGGGGCGAGGTCCGATTCGCTAAAGCACAAAACCGCAGGTGAAGAAGGATTACCTCACCCGCTGGATCAAATTAAAACAATGCGTTAAATTCAAACTTTCGTATTTTTAAAGATTCAATAGTGTTGACAAATATATTTCTGTGTTTCTTTTCCTAATACTGCCCGTCGAATAAAAGCCATGCACCCCCCCACTCTGAACTAGTTTCTCCATGAACAATTTATAGTTTAATGGTTGAAAAAGATTAATATAAGTCAATGTTTGCATTAACTTTTTAACGTGGATAAAATGGCTCAATTTTTGTAAATAAAGTTGCCGGTTTATTTACTAAATATTTCACAAAATTTACGAAATCGAAGTTTTAGACAATGTTTAAAAATATAATTTTAAAGATTTTAAGTTCCGTAAATATCGGATTTGTTTACGATATTAATCAAATAAAGATGGCTACTTTACGGATCAAATTCTTATTAATTTTTATTTTAATAATAAAAAAAAATATAACAATACGCACCTTTATATTTTAACAAAACGCAAATGAAAGCACTTGCGTATTTGAACTTTCCGTGGCAAACTTAGAAAGCCATTCTGAACATGGGGAAAGGAAGTTGTGAAAGTGCACGGATTGACAACCGAAAGACTTACCTTTAAGAATTTGGGATTAAATTGGGTATTCTTTTTACAACCTAATCCAGCGTAGTATAAACACCCCCAACCTCCCCATGTTAAGAACGGTTTTCGGGGCTGTGGGGGGGGGGTATTCCGAAAGCCGTTTCTAGGCTGGGGGTGTTTATTCCGAAAGCATGGGAAGGTTGGGAGTGTTTATACTACGCTGGTTAGTGGTTAGGTCGTAAAAAAATACCTTAAATTGTTAGGTTAAAGTACAGAATAGTTACAAACCACCCTCCCCTCCCATGTTAAATACTAAGGCTTCCAAATAATTAACCCAAGAACAGAATACGTTCGACAACAAATACCCAACTTAAAGGTGATCAACCAGGGTTTTTCACCAGAGTTGTTAACTCTTTCCTTGCACGGACAGAACTTTCCTGAAATGAAAAATATGTGCTTGGGGGGGGGGGGTAAAATGCACAAAGCAAAATAAATTGATTTTGACTAACTTCCCATGACTGTATTTTGTTTAAAATAAACATTTGTTATGAAAAAAAAATAATATATATATATATATATATATATATATATATATATATATAAAATAAAGCAGAACTAGAAAACATCATACCTTGCTCTTCTCAGGTGAGTAGAATTGGAATAACGCGGCATAAATTCAACAACAGGTGCTGTAGCACTGACAATCCATTTATTCGAGCGGCCACAGTCAAAGTAGGGGTCAGTAAAAAGCACAGGTAGATAGACTTTTTCTTGGCTTCCAGGTTGGGGTGGCCCAAAAAAACTGGAGACATGGACACGATCGGGTTGCTCTATGCGTACGTTGTAAGTATATTTTCTTAGTGTATCCGCTTTACTTGTCAAGTCGGGTAACCATAAATCATACCATGGATTGTTTTTGTAGCTTTTAGACGTATAATTTCGCCCTCGCCCGGATCCCAAATCCACAATGTCAATGGTGTTATTGGTAGGTTCACGAAGCCAGTTTGTTGGTTCGTTATAGTCATCGGCTCGCCACGCTCTTGGGGCAAATAAAGGTAAGGTTTGATTGAGACGAAGTATTGTATACCAGTTCGCATAGGAGCAATTGTTATCAAAGAAGATACCACTACCGTTAATCATGCCAACTCCGGCGCTGACATCGGCAGCCAGTGAAAAATAAATATATTCAAATCCCGGTTGTTTTGCAAGGGCCTCCGTGTCGTTCAGCGCTTGATAAATGAAACTATAATAAAAGGCCCGATTGAGGGCGATGTTGTGTGCGTGCAACAGATTGGATCTGTTGTGGTAGTAAACTGTTGACAAGAACGTATTATATCGCGGAAGTTGAGATATAACACCTTTACTGTATTCTTCATCCAATCTAAGCTCTGTGATCGGCTTCGATCTACAATTACGAGGCGTGACAGACATAAATTTCTCCATTATCAAATCGAAGTTATCTTTTTCAGTCAATTCGAATGGTTTTGTATGGGCATGATGGCTGTTCCATGTTAAAAGAAAAGCCACAGCCAAAATGTAAAAAAGAGAATTGCACATGACAAGTTTTGTATTTTGCGAATGGAATAGCATTTTGTTGGAATTCAGCAAACGATAATCATGAAAAAAAAAAAAAAAGAAAAGAAAAAAAAATGGGACTTCTTGCTTTTAAGCTAACAAGTGTGTGTGTGTGTGTGTGTGTGCGTGTGGTTAATGATTGGGATTATCCACAATGGCTTTAGCCATTTTGTAAATTTGTTTGTGTAAACTTTTTTTGTGTGTGTGTGGATATTGGTTTAAATAAATTTGTTTAAAGATTATTATGAATGATTCAAGTTTGTAACAGTTATAACCATTCAACTGTGGAAGCAGTTTGTAGATGTTTGCCCGACACGACAGGTGTGTAATTTACTCACGATAAAAGGAGTGGCCTCTTTCTTTCTTTTTCTTTTTTTTTTTTTAAAGCAGGAAGTTGTTAGGTGAGAAGGACGATTTACTCAGGAAGTGATATAAATAAATATTTTGATTAATTTTTTTAGGGGGGGGGGCAACTTATTTACTTTAAAAGTGAAATTTTCAACAATTTCATAAAACTGCACTTAATAAAAATTGAACAAGTCGCGTTTCAATACCACTTATTTCTTCTCCCATCCCACCCCCGATTGAAATACGGCGGGATTTAGTTTAATAAAAACAACTGGAAAATTTAAACTCCCTTAAAAACTAATTTTAATAACGCCCAGTATTTTTAAGAAACGCCTCAGTAGGCAAACATTGGATAATTTTAATTTAGTTTAAAAATAAAATTTAAACAGTTACACCTCCTTAAGAGCGAGTGGAGTGACTGAACCTGAACCTCCGACCTTTACAGAATACTAATAAGTTAAAATTTAATAATAAAAAGCTCCTCCTCTATCACAACGTTTTTTATCCTATTCTCCTGTTCAGCCGTAGTTTTTATGTTATTTTCTCATGGAAAGTTTATCTGATGTTTCCATCCATTATTCAAAAGTGTATCATGATTGAGGTAATTTTTATTTTTGTCCGACTCGAGAGTGTTCTTTTTAGGGGAGCTGAATTCTCCCTCATTAAAAACTGAACTTGTGTCTAATTCTGCTCTTGGAGGGAGGAGGGGAGTTAATAGGGAAATAGGAACTCAAGTGAAAGTGTGATTTCATTTATGGTAAATCAATACAATTAAGCACAGAGCTTATTGGATAGAGAGAGGGGGGGGCTCTGTGGTCTTCCATTCTTAACTAGATATATACAGACTTACAATACTATCGCATTCATACTTGCAGTCATCACAATACCGCATTCACAATATGGATTTTCCTACTTAAAATGTGTTCCCAGTAACTTTGAATTTGGACTTTGCAGAGGCCATAGTCAAAATAAAAGTGAGGAGTGGACAGAACTAGCAAAGTCTACTTTAATTGGATTGGGGTCAAACAGGACCAAGAACTGTGCACCATGTTCAAACAGGGAACATGTATGCATATTTGACTCATGATGATGATAGAGGTAATGATGGCAGATATCTTGTTTTCTATGGAACAATGTAAGTCTATATAAGAGATGGGTGTCAGTATTTGCACTCGTTCCCATGAAAACATACACTTTCTGTGTGTCTGATCATATCTTTGATTGGCCTTGTGAGATGTGTTGGATTAGGTTGGCACTTCTGGATGGTAGAAATGTCTGCCTTTGTTTTGTAATTGTTGCATTTTGGTTTGATCAGTATGGTTTGTGCATACAGTAGGCAATAGTATTGTAGTTGGTAGTGCCAGCTGTCTCAATACCCCAATTTAAGTATTATTGGATCTTGCTTGCTATATCGCCAACTGTGTAAACCACACAAAAATTGAAAATACCTTGGATTTTGGTTTTGGCCAAACAAAATTGGATTTCTCTTTGAAAAAAAAGTGTCTTTTAATGTGAGTTCATGCAGAGAGATAAAGATTCTGAAGAAATAATGTTTATAGACTGTTAGCAAATGGCCTTTTGAAGTAGATACTGGCTAGCTGTTATCTCAAGTGGATATCTTGGTTATCCTTCTGAGTGGTTGAATGGATGTAACTGAGAAAAATACTAGAATCTAAGATTTCTGGTTGAAAACACCTATATTCCAGGAGATAGTAGAGGAAGTCAGTTAAACTTGCCATTTTGAGCATTGCATAGTCAGTTTTGTTTTCTAGTGTTTAAGGCATTTGAATCTGTGTACCTCTCCGAGGGAGATGGGTTCTTAGACTCTAAACTATGGGACTTGTATTTTGATTTGATCAGAATAAGAATTCACATTAGCAAGTCTGTTATTCAAACGAAGAAAACGAACATCATTGTAAATTGCACATGAATAAAGCATTGTTACTTGTTCGAACAGGATTTGCGATTTCATTTGGAAGAAAAATTCTTCTGTTGCAACACTAACTGAGGCCAAATTGACTCTGCAACCAGTGTCGAAATTGGGAAACAACTCTGGGCCAGCACATCAATCTGTGCAGTGAGTGCATGTTCATACATTGTACTGATGAGACGTGGGTAAAAATTTTGTGTTCAGGCTTTAACTTTTTTGTTCATTAACATCACACACATGATCAAGATAGAGAGTGTTCATCAATGTTTCTGTACTGTTTTACAACTTGTGTTTGGTTTTTATGTGGACAGTGGCTTCTCTGATTGTTTTTATTTTTTTATTTTATTTTAGAACTGCATGCCAGTGGAACTCTCTGCCGCTTGCCTGTTTCCCACCTGACTACAACCTGGACGTCTTCAAGTCCAACATAAACAAACTCCTGACAAACCGCCCCCTTAAGTAAGACACTCTACCAAAACCCCCAATACTAATGATTACTACAATACTATCTCATTGCAATAACCCTTATCCTTGAGTGGCCTTCGGGCCTTGATAAGTGGTGACCTCCATGTAAAAAAAAAAAAAAATTTTTTTTTTTTTGAGCTATCAAATGAAATCCATTAATGTTTTGTAGGTATGAAGCTCGGCTAAGATATTGGAAATTAGTCATCTGAATCTGGCTGCTATGTGTGGTTACCAGGTGAGTGTATCATTCTGGGAGTCTGAACATGCATCATGTAGATTTTATTGAAATTTATGATGAATTTTTTTAAGTCGTTACCTGGGTTGAAAGTTTCTATGTCCCTCATCGTATTATTAAAGATTGCTACCATGTATGATTAGCTTATAATAATCTAATATATAAAAGTCTGTCTGTCTGTCTCCATATTTTCAAACTCTATCTCTTGCAAAACTAAAAGTCGCACACAGGAATCATTTTCATTGGTTGAAAAATATTGAGCTAACATATTCATGTCAAATAATGTTTTTTCTTTTATTTTACAGATGCCTCACTGCATCAGTGTGTATTGTTTAAAGCAAATTACTTTAGTGATTCTCTCTTTGAGAAGAAAGAAAGAAATGAAATAAAAAGAAGAGAAGAAAAAAAAAGAATAAAGAAAGGGAAAGAATAGCCTATACAACTTATGCTTGCTCATCTCACATATCAATTTCTAATCTACCACATGCTGACATTTACAATCAACCTAAGAATATTTTAAAAACTATGTTTCTGTTAGTGGGATTGCCTATTTTTCAAAATTTACGTACAGTATTTTATGATTTGTCTGACATATTCTTTTTTGGAAAGAAGACACTTCACCTCTAACTAAATATTTTCACTTCACAAAACAAGTAGAATCAAAACTACGATTAAGGGGAGACAACTGCTTTTCATTATTTTTTGTTACATTAACTTTAATCATGTGACATAATTTCAGAATTTAATAAATTCACATATGACACATTCAAATGTGGTAAAAATGCATATTATTTAAATCCAATATTCTCATAGAGTTTTTAGAATAATACTAATTAAGATTACTTTATTTATGTTTAAAAGAATTACAATGGTTAAATTGTAAGAGAAGTAGTATTGGGTGCTTACATCGTTTTTTTTTGTTTTTTTTTTACATAGGTATCACCACATTATCAAGGCCAAGAGGCCACTCGAGGATAAGGGTTAAAGAGTGTACAGTAGAAATTGGACAATATAGTAATCATTAGTAATGAAAATTTGGTAAATTTGATAACTTATATGGAACGGCTCATCAAGAACTTATTTACGTTAGACTTGAAGACAACCATATTGTAGTCAGCCGGAAAGCAGGAAAACGGAAGACAATTCCACAGGCGAGCAGTTCTAAGAAAGAAGCTTTGTTCATGGAATCTACGATTAGGTTTAGGCACAGATAAAGAGTGGGGGAAATTATTGATAGTGTTTACAGCTAGACGAGTGTTTCTTGTAAAAGTTTGGCGAGGGGGGACCATAGATTGAAGCTCAGTCGAACACTTTCCATGAAAATAACGATACATCAGAGACAAACTCGCAACATTTCTTCTGTGAGATAGAGGTTGCAAGGAAGAGAAAAGGACATCTCCTACGAGGCTACGAAGTCTATTTTGAACTCTATCAAGGCAGGACAAGTCCTTTCTAGCAGCTCCTGCCCAAATGTGGCAACAGTATTCCATCCTTGGACGCCTCAGTTATAGAATGTACTTTAACACCCTCCAACCTCACTCTTTTTACATACATACTGAATTCGGCCCTCCTCACTTCATCAACTGTAGAAGATGCAAAAGATTCACTTGAATTTGTGAAACATTGAAAAGTGTGCCATTAAACAACTCAGCATCACATTTTCAGCAACATATTCATCAGCATCATGCCACACCCTATCAAAATGTGTGCAATATCTAGTTGTAGTAGAAATCGTCTTCAAGTCCTGATCCCAGAATCCATGAAAGATGACATTCTGTACAAACTGGATCATATGGAAATTGTTCCCAAAATGATGTGACTTTGTCTTTTTACCTGGTTTCTCAACTCAAATATATATAAATATAATTAGTTAACATTATGGCCTCATTCCACAAAAGTGTTGATTAATCACATTGATCAACAGTTTTCTTTTATTAGCTTCTTTCCATTTTGGGATATTTTATCCTCCCTCCTTTTTTGGGGGGGGGGATAGGAAGGTTAGATTTTATTTGTTAACTCTTTCCTCTTATCAACTTCTTTCTATTTAAATGTAGGCTCGATTGTCAAATTTTTTTTCCAGATTTTGTTCAACTCATAAAACATTTTAACAACTCTTCTTTCTATCATCGACTGCGATTTCCCACGCCAGACTTGATAATTTTATTCCCTACTTCCATTTGATGTGCTAATGGTTATATCTCATAGGATTAGTGAATCTCTCAACAGAGGTTTCCTTTCTAAGGTAATTGCGCTTCACATATCAAAGGCCTTTGATAAGGTATGGCATAAAGTTCTACTTTACAAGATTTTCAGCTACAGTAAAGCTGGAAATGTCTTCTCAGTTATTAAATCATTTCTCTCTGATAGATTCCTAAGAGTAGTGGTTGATGGGCAAAGATCAGAAGCCCACAGTATTAATGCTGGAGTACTTCAAGGGTCTATTCTGGGCCCAACTCTCTTCCTGATCTAGATCAATTATCTCCCAAATCACATCCTAAGATCATTCATAGACATTTATGCTGACGACACTACTGTCTATGGCAACATATCAAAGGCCATAAATGACCAAGTTCTCACTGATTCTCTCTCCTCTCATTTTGAGCACATGGTACAATGGGGAAAGAGGTGACTGGTTACTTTTAATGCATCTAAAACCAAGCTTCTATCTTTACATCATCAACGTTCTGATGCCCATCTGGCATCAATTGAAATGAATGGCTCTCATCTTGGGGAGGCTCCATGTTTTGACAAACTTTTGGGTTTAACCTTTACTCCTGATCTGAAATGGAATATGTACATCAAATCCATTGTCAAGGTCGCTGGAAAAATGATGGGATCCTTCCATCGATCCAGTAGATATCTTACTGCTGATGCAATTCTCTATCTATTTAAAAATCAGGTATGTCCAAAGATGGAGTACTGTTGCAACATCTGGGCAGGAGCTGCTAGAAAAACCTTATTCTGCCTTAACAAAGTTCAAAATAGACTTTGTAGCCTTGTGGGGCATGCCCTTTTCTCTTTCCTGCAACCTCTTTCTCACAGAAGAGACGTTGCGAGCCTGTCTCTGCTTTATTATTATTTTCATGGCAACCTAAATGTAGATTCCACGAACAAAGCTTCTTTCTTAGAACTGCACGCCTGTGGAATTCTCTTCCAGTTGCCTGTATTGCAGTGGATTGCAATTTGCTAGTCTTCAAGTCCAACATAAACTAATTCTTGATGAACTGTCCCCTTAATTAATCCAATTTTTGATTAATTTATGCTAATCCTAGCTAGAGTTCTCATTTGCCATAATACGACAAACACACCAGGCGTTGTCCTACTAAAAATTCCGAAGCCAAATCGTATATTTTTTTAAAATAAAATGTGTATATATATATATATATATATATATATATATATATATATATATATATATATATATATATATATATATATATATGTATATATATATATATATATATATATATATATATATATATTATATGTAAAATAAATTCTATGAAAAGTCGATTTATTTATATTTTATTATTGAGGGGTGTAGAAAAAAGTCCAAAAAAATAAACAAAATATGTTAGTCAGACCTTCCCAACCCTTTCTAAATGGTAGACTGCCCACTGTTTTCTGGCTTGATGAGGGCTGAAAACAAGCAGGTCGATCTTTAAATGAGACTGAATTCTAGACGGGATCAAAGAAAAAATGGGGTGGGGGACTTGGGAGGAGTATATGATGATGCTCCAAGATTAGCTCAATTATTGGAGTGGCCAAGGACGAAAAAGAAAAGTTGGGGTGTGAGCATCTTGAAAGTTTTCTATCGGGGAGAAATTCACTTGGCTAGCTAAGAACTTAATCTAGACACAAGGCTTATTTTAAGGGGTTTGGAGTCCGACAGGACCTGGAATTGTGTGTGCTATGCTTAGGCAGGGAACACAGACTCCAACATGGCACCTCTTTGCACACACAGCTTGTTATTCTGATCCATCTTCTGTCACAGGCCACAGGATATAATCTTTTCCTATCACATTTGATCTTGACCTTCAGCTGGTGCTTGAAGAATGGAATTCAACCCCATGCTCCTCATTCAGTGACAGAGTCCACATCCCCATTCTAACTATGGTTTGGATCATGAGAAACACCATTCGTTTCTCCCTGTCTCATGGTGGTTCGATTCTATGGATGATGTAGAACATGTCAAGCAGGCTAGGATGCTTAGGATCAGGGCGAGCTGTCACCTCATTGACATACGCCCATCTGTATCCGTTGCATGTTCTGCTGTTTTCTCAGCTGGGGTCCTATAATGGGGACACCCGGGAAAACTCACTAGTCTGGCACTGTATTGTATGGCATTGATAGGTACGTGTTTTGAACCAATCAACAGGTCAAGTGTAATGCAAGCAGAAAGACCTTTTTCCAAGGCTTTTTTCAACAACAAATGTGGCAGGTGGCCAGGAATGCATGTTAATAAAATATAAAAAAAGGAAGTATTCAAATAAGAAAATAAAGAAAAAACAAACGACAAGATCATGTGAGGAGATATGCAAATAAAGAGAAAGTCACTTCAATAAGAAAGTTATGAGAAAATTATAACTGAGAAAACTGAGAGTTGTTGAGATTACTCGAACCTGGTGCCCAACTCCACCAGAAACGGATCTTCTTCAACAACCTCAAAAGCTTGATGAGTGGGTTATCAGCATCCCCCTCATTAGATCCTTATATAATTCCTTTCTAGTAAGCCGTGAAAAGTTGCTGGACCTTGGGAGGTTTCTGAGCCCAACTCTACACTCTCTTATAAACTGCATGTTGCCCCATGACCTATGACATGCCTGTGACGTGCCTTGACCAAGTGGTCGCGAATAAGGTTAGGAAGGACACCTTCAGCTGCAGGGTTCCATGCAGACTTTTCTGTCAAGGTTCAACGTAGGAAAGCCAACCTCTCCAAACCTCAATGACACCTCAAGTTTGGAAGCCCAAGCCTCCCTCACATGAATGTTGAACACAGACCTGTTTACAAGCCCAATGCCTACCCTTATCCCAAAGAAATGAGGACAGTTGATACTGCAGGAATTATACACAATTTGCAGGCAGAGGAAGTATGGTCAGTTGGTAAAGGATGAGAAGAAAGACGTAGATGGCACCTGCCTTTGCTCTTCCTTTTAAGGAAAGTTTCTTTCAAACCTACAAACCCACTGCAGCTTGGACCTTTGACCATACTTCCAGCCAATTCTTTTCAAGACCCGGTCTGAACCACATGCTAGGGATCCGGACCAGGCCGTCTGTCCAGCTGAAGGGAGCCAAAAGGAGTATTGGCGCCCCTCTAAACCCCCAACTGCAGACCAGTCGGTTGATTTTGGCCCCTGTGCTCTTTTCATACTGTGTGAGCGCCTCTGTCATCACCTTGATGTCTCGAAAACACGACAGAAAAACAGTAATGTCATATACAATGCCCCCCCTCTCCCTCCGAGCTGTTCAGATACGCACTGGCCAATCAGCTAACAGGATGCACTGATTCATCGGTCCCTTAAAGAATTACTTTTTGGAACTACAGTGAATCATCAGTCAGGACTAAATCTCCAACCAAGCAACACTTCTCCTATCTCATCCCCTGTCCACTGGACACTCATACCTATACATAGCATTGACGGCCTCCACTTGGAGACAACTGCTATTAATTGGGAATGACACAGGGAATATAACGACTGACTGACACAAACCTCCAAAAGAACTTTCTATTCCTTCTTCCTCTACCACAGTCCTACCTTCAACTTCCTGCTATGAAATAAATTCCCTTTTTCATTGTTATTGTTGAAAAGAAGTTTTGTTATTAATTTTGTGCTGTGTTTTTCATTAAATGTATTTGTTTTTTTGTTTACTTGCCTCCCCATGAGGGCAGAGTTAGGCATGAGGTCGGTTTTTAATGTGAGGGGAAACCAGCTCCCCAAAAAGGGGCACTCTGGTTAGTAACAAAAATGTATTAGTCAGGAAGGATTTCTCCTCCATTAACCGAGATCAAAAAATGAAGTGTAGCATCAGGACAGATACTACAATTTGATCTTGGCCCAAAGGCCAAGAAAAACAAGGCAACCTTTTTTCTATTTATTTAAAAAGAAAATACAACCCTTTTTTTATATATGGGTCATGGAATTGCATTTATCCGCAAAAGATCTAGCTAATTTGCATATTATTTTAAACACTCATTTTAATTGATTCCCTATTAGTTTTTTCGGTTTTCTTGTGGGATGTTCATCTTTAGTTAACTATTATGTGTAATTATATTCATGCAGATAGTCTACATAATTTATACTTGCATAATATTTGAGTAAAAAGGTTATAGTAAGCAAAAAACTCTTTCTATATATATTTATGAATGTGTATATATATTTGTTTAAAAAATTTTTCTTATCAAACTCCTTTGTCAGTTTTTGGTCAAAAGATGAAACTTAATATATTTGGAATTCAAACCCATGTGAAACTTTATATGTATTTTAAATGTATTTTATTAGAGTTAAAGCATTTACCTCCATTACCTGTCTATTGTATTATTCCATTGTATTTGTTAGGACGAATAAGTAAGCATAAAGGAGATATAACGACGAGACGTCTTGTTACATATGGAATAAACACGGGTTATCTCCCTTTGACTTAGTAGTATGCAACCGTCACTCTTGACTGCAACCTCCCACTACCGTTGAGTGACACTCTGTTTAATAGTAAACTGCTTTGTTTCTAGTCAGTGTAAATAAATTCCAGGAATAGAAAACTTGGAAAAAACAATTTCAATTGTTCCTGCAAGCTACAGAGTCGGACAAGAAACTGGAGAAGGTGAAAACTTCAATATTGCTGACCTGTATAGGAAACGAGAGAGAAGGAAAATATATTATACGTTCAACTTTGAAAATGACGACGAGAAGCTAAACTTGAAAAAAGTAATAGAAAAATTTGACGCACATTGCCAACCAAGAAAAAACCTGACGTTTCTCACATATCAATTTCTCACGTGCAAACAGAAAGAAACACAGAGATTTGATGAGTACGTCACGGAATTACGACTAAAGGCAAACAAATGTGAATTCGGTGACCTCACTGAAAGATTAATAAAAGACATTCTAATTTGTGGCATTAATGACAACATGTTGAGAGAAAGAATGCTCAGAGAACGTTTACTGGATTTACAGAAGGCGATACAAGCAGGCCTGAGTGCTGAAGAAACGAAGAGACACTCCAAGATAATGGTTACATGCAAAATAGAAAATATTTCAACAATTCGCAATCCAAAGAAAAACAAGCTCTTCCAACATCATGTTCAAATGTGAAGACAAAAAGCCCACCCAAAAAACAACAATAGATTGAAAGATGTACCTACTGTGCTGAGTCACATCAGAAAGGAAACTGTCCAGCATACAATAAAAACGGCACAAATTGCGGTAAAAAAGGACATTTCGCTCAAATGTGTCGAACAAAAAAGAAAAAAACTATACACTGTCGGACATTCATACAATTCAGACCACATAGAGCAAAACCATTTCAACATGGACGCCATATTGAAAAATAATGTAGACGCACTACAAACTGACAAATGGAAAGTAAAGATTTGAGGCAACGAAACACTAATCAACTTCAAAATCGATACAGGTGCTGAAGTAAACGTATTACCAGCAAAAATATATAAAACTATTGAACCAAAGCCAGAATTAAAGAAAACCTCTATAAAATTAACCGCCTACAACTGTACATAAATTCCCACGATAGGGAGCTGTGTTATATAATTAAAAAAAATAAAAATATAAAAATAAGTTTGCATTTCATTGTGGCGAATACAAATGCAAACGCAGTAATTGGTACAGAAACAGCGGAAGAGCTAGGACTGATAAAAAGAACGTATGAAATAAACATAAATAATAAACGTATGTCCGTCTACATAGAAACATTAAAAGAAAAATATAAAGATTGCTTTGGTGACATCAGAAAATTACCAGTTACACCTCATATAACAATAAATTCGGACATAAAACCCGTCATAAGTCCTCCAAGGAACTTACCATTTGGGATGAAACCAAAATTAAAAAAGGAATTAGAAAAAATAACAAAAATGGGAATAATAAAACCCGTTGAAGAACCGACAGATTGGATAAATTCTCTTGTAATAGTGGAGAAACCAAACAAAAAATTAAGACTATGTTTTGACCCTAGAGACCTAAACAAGGCCATAAAAAGAGAACACTACAAATTATCCACCGCCGAAGAAATATTTGCAAAAATGTAAAATCCAAAATATTTCACGAAATTAGATGCATCAAATGGATATTGGCAAATACCCATTGATGAAGAAAGCTCAAAGCTATTAATATTTAATTCGCCATTTGGCTGTTATTCGTTCACACGTCTGCCATATGGAATACATAGTGCCGCTGAAATTTTTCAAGCACAAGTTACAAAAATAAAAGGAGTCGTACCTGAAATGAAGAACTCACAGGATGACATAATAATATGGTCAGAAACATTAGAGGACCATATAAAAACATTAGACAAAGTATTTAGTCAATTACGCAAAGCTGGATTAAAATCAAACAAAAATAAATGTGAATTTGCAACAAAGCAACTAACATATTTAGGTCATTTGTTCACTGATGAAGGAATAAAACCAGACCCTTCTAAAGTAAAGGCATCATCACACATGCCTCTACCCGAAAATAAAAAAGATATCCAACGATTTTTGGGAATGACCAACTACCTGTGCAAGTTCATACCAGAGTACTCAGTGATAACTCCACCATTAAGAGTACTGCTACATAACGATACGCTGTGGTCGTTTGACAAACCTCATATAGGGGCTATAGAAAAACTAAAATGGATAATAACTAGCCTAACAGTTTTAAGATTTTATGATCCCAGCAAAGAAATTAAAATCACCACCAATGCCAGCAAACATGGATTGGGTGCAGTGGTTTGACAGAAACATGATGAAAAATGGTTACCTGTGTCATACGCGTCACGATCGACATTTCCAGCAGAACAAAATTACTGTCCGATAGAATTGGAAACACTCAGCATAGTGTTCGCCTGCAACAAATTCCATCAATTTATCTATGGAAGAAAATTTCTTATAGAAAATGATCATAAACCATTAAGGCAAATTTTTAAAAAATCCATAACAAAAAGCCTCCAAGAATACAAAGATTCTTACTCGCGCTTCAGAAATATGAATTCAAAGTAATATACATTCCAGGGCGAGAATCCGTAATTGCTGATGCATTATTACGTGCATATATATCAGACAGTGAACAAGAAATATCGGATACAGAAATGAACAAATATATCCATACTATTATAAAACAATACCCAATGGGCGACCAAAAACTCAACATATACCATAAGGAGAATGGGAAAGACCCAACACTAAAAATGCTCATGAAATATGCAACATTAACTTGGCCAGGAAATAAGGACGTGCCACCCATAATAGCACCATATATGTCAGTCCGCGATGACATATTGTTTGTGAAAGGACTAGTATTGAACGGTACACGAATAGTGGTCCCAACTTCCCTAAGGAAGGAAGCTCTACAAAAAATCCATACTGGACATTTAGGAATAGAAAAGTGCATTGCAAGAGCGAAAGAGGTCGTATATTGGCTTAACATAAACAATCAAATAAAAGAAATGGTTAGCACATGCACACATTGTTTAGATCACAGAAACCGACAACTGTCAGAATCACTAATACACCATGAAATACCCGTAACACCATGGACCAAAGTTGCGACAGACGTATTTTACTTATATAGTAAAACATATGTAGTGATAATAGACTACACGACAAGATATTTCAATATCCACAAACTTGATGACTGCAAATCAAGTACGGTGATCAATAAAATAAAGAACACCTTCGCAAAATTTGGCATTCCACAAATAGTGATTAGTGCCAATGGACCCGAGTACCAATTATCAGAATTTAGACAATTTGCTAAAGATTGGGATTTCAGGTATATCACAACAAGTCCGAACTACCCACAGTCCAATGGCTTAGCAGAAAGAAACATTCAAACAATTAAAAGAACATTAAAGAAATCGTTTGAAAGTAGACAAGACCCATACCTAGCAATGTTAGCATTACGGACTTCACAATTAAAAGATAAAACCCCGTCACCAGCCCAACAGTTGATGAAAAGAACGCTAAGGACAAATCTTCCAAATACCATGCATAACAAAACAATGAAAAAGCATGAAATAAATAAAAAGTTCAAAGAACTACCAAAAGTAAAGAAAGACGATACTCCTGTATTCTTTCACAAGAAAAATGGAACCTAAAAGGTAAGATTGTAAAAAAATTAAAAGAGCCTCGTTCATATCTTGTTGAAAATCCGATAATTCTTGTATCTCTATTACCTCCCTTTCTCTGTACATATCCCATAATCCCTTTTTTGTTCTTTCCCTTTAATAAAGAGTTCTTCTCATCAGTCAACACGTGTGTCTATTTTCCTCCTTTAAATTCCTGTTCATTTTTATCCCTATTCCACTAAAATGCACCACTCAACAGGTTATGGGTCCAGAAGTATAATGGAAACAGATGGAGCAGATTATTTTTCGACGGAGATGAAGCCAAATACGAAATTTGGGAAGTAAAATTCTTAGGCCATTTACGTACGCTCGGTCTAAAAGACGCCATCTTAGGCGTAAACTCTACAAATGAACATGACGATGAAAGAAATGAGGAAGCATATGCCGAACTGGTACAGTTTCTAGACGATAAAAGCTTATCCCTGATAATGAGAGAAGCTGCAGACAATGGAAGAAAAGCTTTAAAAATATTACGCGAATATTACGCAGGAAAAGGGAAGCCTAGAGTCATTTCATAATACACCCAACTAACGTCTCTCCAAAAGAATAACGATGAAAGTGTCACGGACTACGTTATAAGAACAGAAACCGTTCTAACAGCCCTCAGAAATGCCGGACAGACAGTGGACGATGCTTTAATCATCGCAATGATATTAAAGGGATTACCTAGCCAGTTCGACCCATTTTCTATATATGTGACTCACAGCAACAAAGAACTAACGTTCTCGGTATTTAAAACCGAGCTTCACAGCTCTGAAGAGACTCTGAAGCACAAAAACGAGTCTAGCAGCGACGACGTGATTAAACTAACTTCCTCCTTTTCAAGAACTGCTGTAAGTAACAACGACCGCGACAAGCGAGACACTACATGCTACATGTGCGGCGGAAAAGGGCATATATCTACAGATTCTGCCAACAACAAACAAAAATGTGGTGCAACTACTGCAAAGCCACCACTCATAAAAGAGAGTCTTGCCGCTACAAACATAGGGACACTATGAAAAAGGCAGCGGACATTGAAGAAGAATATACGTTCACATTCAAAGTGGTGGACTACAACGTGCGGAAGACAGCGTCACCCACGGGTTTGCTTGTTGACGCTGGTGCCACTTCTCACATCATTAGAGATGAGAAGAAATTTAAAAATTTCGACCAAACATTCCAGCCAGAAAACCACTACATGGAGTTAGCGGACGGAACAAAAACCAGCGGCGTTGCATTAAAAAGAGGAGACGCAGAAATACACTTTGTAGACGAAAATGGAAACTGCATCACAGTTACTTTAAAAATGGCGTTATTGATACCTTCCTCTCCGTAAAAACTGCTACTAAAAAACGGAGCAACAGTCATTTTTAAAGAAAATAAAAATAAACTCGTACATAAAAACGGCAGAAGGTTAAAAATATATGTACATAAAAGATTGTACTATTTAACAACTACACAGAATAAAAGCACCGAAGACAGCTGCCATCAATGCTATGACGTCGACACGTGACATAAAATACTCGGCCACTGTAACTATGACGACGTAACGAAACTACTCGCTGTAGTTCGTGGGATGAAAATAAAACCAAAGAACGCAAACAATAGAAATTGCAATATTTGCATTCAAGGAAAATTCTCACAAAGCAGAAACAAACACCCGGACGAACGAGCAACCAGCATACTACATCTAGTTCACTCGGACTTAGCCGGCCCTATAAAACCGGCTGACGTAAACGGAAATCGATACGCTGTCTCGGTCACCGATGATTTCTCCGATGCTGTGTTTGTGTATTTTATTAAAAATAAAAGCGACACCACACTCGTCGCCGAAAAATTCATTGCAGATATCTCACCTACGGCGAAATAAAAATACTGAGGACAGATAACGGCTCAGAATTTAAGTCGAACGGTTTCCAGAAATTAGTCCACAAAAACAAAATTAAACATGAGACCTCAGCACCGTACTCACCTCACCAGAATGGAACAGCCGAAAGAAATTGGCAGACACTGTTCGAAATGGTGAGATGCATGATCATAGAGAGTGGATTAACCAAAACCCTGTGGACCTATGCTGTCATGACATCTGCAGTTATACAAAACAGGTGTTTCAACAACCGCCTGAAACAAACTCCATATTACGAAATAACCGGGAGGAAACCCGACCTCTTGAAAATGCACATCTTCGGTTCGGTGTGCTACACCTACTCAAACACATGAGGGAAACTGGACCCAAAATGTCAGAGAGGGATATTTATCGGATACGACAGAAACAGCCCAGCATACCTAATCTACCACCCTGATAGTGGGAAAGTGTATAAACACAGACAAGTAAAATTCATCAACAACTCTGACGTACAACAAAACAAAACTTCTCCACTAAGCAATAATGACAAGGACTTTCTCCAAAGAGATTTGACAAAAAATCTAAAACCGAAAGAAGACCGAGAACAGTCTAGTGTTGATGAACCACTCAATATCATAGAAGAAAGCAGTTATACACGGAGATACCTAGAGCAGGGACACAAGATACCCAGCTACTTAGAGGACTATGTAACGACAGTTCAAGACGAGAGTGGTCACACACTTGTCAATCTCGACTACTGCTACAAAGTCGCACATGGTGTACCACACACCTATAAAGCAGCTACGACCTCCCCAGTGGCACACCATTGGATCAAAGCAATGCAGGAGGAAATCAATTCCCTGAAAGAAAACGACGTGTACAAGCTGACACTTCTACCCAAAGGCAAAACAACAATCAGCGGTAGATGGGTATATAAAATTAAAGAAAACCCTGACGGATCCCCGAAATACAAAGTAAGATTTGTTGCAAAGGGTTACAACCAAACCAAGGGGGTAGATTATACAGAGACTTTCTCCCCAACAGCTGACATCACATCAATCCGCATACTAATGTAAGTAGCTATCCAATACGATCTCATCGTACACCAAATGGACGTCAAAACGGCATACCTCCATGCCCCAATTGACCACGAGATTTACATGGAGCAACCAGAGGGATTTGAAGTGAGATGGAAAACGGGCGAGAAACCAGTCTGTATGTTAAACAAATCCCTATATGGACTGAAACAATCGGGCAGAAATTGGAATCAAACCCTGCACGACCACCTCACCAAAAATGGTTTCATTCAGAATAGAGTGGATCATTGCGTCTACATGCGACACAACAGCAAGGAACGAATCATCATCATCTCATGGGTCGACAATTTAATTATCACAGCCAATAATAATGATTCGCTCAACACTACCAAGCAGATGTTGATGTCCGAATTTCAGATGAAGGACCTTGGAAAACTCCGGCATTTCCAAGGAATAGACTTCGACATAACTCAAAGTCGTATACTGATGAGCCAGGAACGGTACGTCACAAAAATACTGGAAAGGTTCGATATGACCAATTGCAAACCCAGGACAACTCCATGTGAACTAAAGTGTGATCTAACCGAAAACGACTCTGACCTCATCGACCCCAGAAAGTACCGTGAAGTTGTCGGCAGCCTAATCTATCTGATGATCTGTACCAGACCAGATATAAGCTATATCGTCAGCAAGTTGTCCCAACACTTATCAAAACCGCATGAACAGCACTGGACGGCAGCCAAACATGTACTGAGGTACATAAAAGGTACTATGCAACACCAACTATGCTATACAAAATCAAACGATCAACTCCAGTTATTCGCGTACAGCGATGCTGATTGGGCATGAAACCAATACGACAAACACAGTATATCTGGATACTGTTTCAGCTTTACAAAAGGCGGTCCACCTATTTCCTGGAAGTCGAAAAGACAACCCATGGTAGCGTTATCCACATGCGAAGCCGAATATGTGGCATTAGCAAAAACAACCCAAGAAGGTATGTACCTCTCACAATTACTAAAAGAAATGGACTGGTAGAAGGAATACACACCCATTAAAATATTCGAGGATAGTCAAAGCGCTATAGCACTTTCTAGAGACCCAGTGCATCGACAAAGATGCAAACACATAGACATAAAATATCATTTCATCAGGGACGCTTTGAACAACGGCAACATAAAAATTATCTATTGCCCCACAACAGACATGCTCGCAGACATCATGACCAAACCCCCAACCCGAGCAAAACTAGAAAAATTCAAACCACTTTTATTCGGACTTTAAATTCGTCTTTTTGCCGATATGATGCTCTTATATATACGCATATTTTTTTATAAACACAAAAAAAAAAAGAAAAATACTCTCACACTCTAAGAGCAAGTGGGGATGTTGAAATCCGATAACTCTTGTATCTCTATTACCTCCCTTTCTCTGTACATATCCCATAATTCCTTTTTTATTTCTTTCCCTTTAATAAAGAGTTCTTCTCATCAGTCAACACATGTGTCTATTTTCCTCCTTTGAATTCCTGTTCATTTTTATCCCTATTCCACTAAAATGCACCACTCAACATATCTAATAAAAACAGAACACGGAAAATATGTACGGCATAACAGACGTCATATTTTAAAAACAAAAGAAAATCAAAAGTTTAAAGTCAGACATGACTATGAAAACATAGATTCCATGATCAAAGCTTTTTTCTTAGAACTGCATGCCTGTGGAATTGTCTTCCGTTTTCCTGCTTTCCAGCTGTCTATAATATGGTTGTCTTCAAGTCTAATGTGAACAAGTTTCTGATGAGCCGTTACACTTAAGTTAACAAATTTACCGAACTTCCATTATTATGATTACTGTATTGTTCTTTTGACTACTGTACACGCTTTAACCCTTATCCTTGAGTGGCCTCTCAGCCTTGGTAAGTGGTGACGCCTATGTAAAAAAAACAAATTTTTTTAAATAGTCAAAAACAAGTCGTATCAAAAACAAGCTCAGAAAACAAAATAATAGCAAACTCCACAAAGAAAGGGAGACCAATTAAGCGTCCAACCGATATAGAGACTAAATGAGAAAACTTTAAGAATAAAAATACTTTTATTTTTCAGTAAAAAAAAAACGTAGATGTTACATATGGAGCAAACACGAGTTATCTCCCTTTGACTTAGTAATTGCCACCGTCACTCTTGATTGCAACCTCCCACTACCGTTGAGTGACACTCTGTTTAGTAGTAAACTGCTTTTTTTCTAGTCAGTGTAAATAAATTCCTCGCTACGATACTACGTGCATTTTGTCTCTTCAATGAATATTTCACTAACAAATTACTAACATGATTCTAACTAATATTCACCTGTATTAACCCATAATATAAAAGGTCTTTAGGGTACAAGAAGCCATTTTTATTTATCATTCCAAGGGACGTAACTCATACAGTTAAAAATACAAAACAAAATGAGATAATCCGTATCTTGAAATCCCTCTTTCATAAAGGAAATGTTTGATCAAGCAGGGTTTGCTCGAAGAGTTTTCAGATATAAACCTCTTCTACAGGATGTATCTTTTACAACACAACCCGATTTTGTGATTGTTCCAGATGGTTTATTAGTACTGGACTGTGTTGTATGTGCAAGACTATGTTTCTGCAGATGGGGTGCAGATGCTTGTATGTGTGTTGGGAGTTTCTGCAGGATCTATGTCTGAAATACTAGGTGATGTAAGCTGAATATGATTTGAGGGTATATTATGTCTAAATGACTGTGTTGTATTAGAAGTGTGTGAAGCTTTCTTTAGATGTCTGCAGTTTTTGCAAAGAATCTGTGCTGATGGTGTCTCGACAACGTAGAAACGCAGTTCAGTGCAGGCTTGTCTGACAACAGCTGGAGTCCATCTACTCTATGTCTTGGTCTTGTATTCACACTCGTTGTCCTACGCTAAGATTAGGGAGGTCCTTAGCATGTTTGCCATGTTATCTCTTTTACGACAACTGTCTCTATAATAGACGACTCTGGATTTCCTTATAGACATTTTGGTTCAGCCACTTTGTTGGGAGATTACTGACTAGTTTGCGATTAAAAAGTAATTCTCCCAAGTATGGGATAACATGATCTATCAGAGTTGATCGGAGACTCAACAGACTTATGTTTATGTCTCGATTGCTCAACATGGCTTTCTTCATGGCTGTTTTGATGGTTGTTCAATTGGGGGTATCTGGGAGAAGAGGTGAAGTGCTTAAAATCCCATGTTTTAGCAAATTCTTTGAAATGCTGGAAGCTGAAATGTGAGCCATTATCACTAACAAGCCTTTCTGGGACTCCCTGCTCAGCAAATATTTGCTTGAGAAAACTAATGACTTCCATGCTGGAGAATTTCCTGAGTCTACAGATGAAGCGGTACTTCGAGTAATAATCTATGATGAGGAGATAATTAGCTCCATTAAGGTTGAAAGGTCAGTAGCTAGGATTTGCCACAGTCACACAGAAATCTCATGTGGCACGAGGGTCTCAGCAGTTTGGGATTTCTGCAGTTCTTGGCATATGGTGCATTGCTGTATAATGAGGTTAATGCCATTATTGATGCCACTCCAGAAAACACAGGTTTTGGCTCTTAACTTGCACTTGTCACTTCCTTGGTGTCTATAATGCACTTTTTCCAATACCTCTGGTTGCATTGATTTAGGAATCAGAATTTTGTCACATTTGAGTAATATGCCATTCTCAAAAGAGAGTTCATCTCGATAGGACCAGTACAGTTTAAGGTCCTTGTGTAATTTTCTGCAAGATTCTGGCTAACCATTAAGAATCCGCATCTTTGACTCACACAGTACTGAATCATCATTCGTTGCTTGATGAATCTGTGCTGAACAAAGTCTACCTTGATGTCCAGCTCTATGACTTCTCATTCCTTTTGTTGGGTAACCTGGATAGTCCATCAGCCAGTTTCATTGCCTGGTCGATATTTTATGATCAGGTCATATTCTTAGCCAAATACAACAGCCAGGAGCTCGCGCTCGATATTGGCATAACGCTGCTCCATCTCAGTCAATCATTTTGAAGTAAAAGCTATGAGTTCTCTCAGGTTTGCTGTGAGGTCTGAAAATCTAGGAATGAATGGTGCTATATAGGTAATGATTCCCAGTACCTTTTGTAATTTGGTAGCATTGGTTGGGCTAGGGAGCGATTTTATTTCCTCCACTTTTGGGGATCTGGGTGCATCCCATTCTCATCGAAAATTGCACCAAAGAATCTTACTTGCTTTTGGTTGTTGCACATTTCATGCAATTTCATGCAACTTTCTTAAGTTGTGGTCATGCTCCTCTTTGATTTTACCATGGATGATCACATCAATTAATGCTACTGCACCAGGGCATTTTTCATTTTTTGTTGGAAAACATCCTGATACATAACCAATCCAAAAGGCATTCTCTTAAAACAATATCAAACCAAACGGTGAATTAAATGTGGTGAGTAGCTGTGATTCTCTGTCAAGCTTGATTGACCAGTAGCCATTTTTTGTGTTGAGCTTGGAGACAGACAGTCTGTGTGAGAGCTCCTCCATGGTTGGGGTTTTGTAATGGCAACGCATTGTGTTCTTGTTCAGATCTTTAGTGTCTAAATATAGGCGAAGTTTGCCATTGCTCTTATGCACATACACAATACTGCTCACCCAATCTGTTAGTCCATCTATTTTTTGTATTATCCCCTGGGACACCATTTCGTCCAGTTCTGCCTTTATCTTGTCCCTCATGTTGATGGGGCATTTTCTGGGTGCATGGATTATGGAATGATTGTTTGGGCACAGTACATCAAAATTACCAATCCAATCAAACTGGTCTAGATAAGCTTCCACTGGCTCTCTTGTAGATTTTATTGTGGTGTTTACTGGAGGATTAGCTGGAGTACATTTTGTTCTCTGTATGGAACAGTGTAGGGTAGCCAAATTTAGATCTTGGATGGAGGATAGTCCTAATATGGTAGGTCCAGTGGATGTTACCACATAGAATTTTACAGATCTCCATATAGGCACATTTTATTTAAATGGATCCGTGCTGCGGAATATTAGAACCATTGTATGCTGTAAGAATTGCTGTTTCTTTATGTGTGGTGCCTGGATGTGGGTGTCCATTTTTGTCCATGCATTCTGGAAACATTTGTCGGAACATATGCAAGGGGAGTGTATTTCCCTCTGCTCCCATGTTCACTTTAATTTAATTTAAGTTTGGCGAATGCTTCTGTCTGAGATGTTTTTTTTCTCCATGTTGATGCACTGAATAGAAAGACATTCTCTCAAAGTCACTAGCCATTTCGTCTTGCACATTTATGAAGCTCTGCTGGTTTCTTACTGTGTCCTGTGCTGGTCCAAATTTTTTATTCTTGGTTAGCCTGTTTGTTTGTGTCTGCCTGTTAGTGTTTTTGGCTTTTTGGGTCTGACACATTTTAGCCCAGTGGTTTTTCCGACCACATGCTTAGCAAATGCTGCCTCGAGCAGGACAATTTCCTTGCTTATGTTGGATTACACACCTACCACAGACGTCTGCATTCTCGGTTTTGTGCCCAATTGTAATTATGTGGCTTTAATATTTGCCCTGAATCTCACCCATCTTTTTCATGTATTCAACTGAAGCCCCATAGCTTCTGCACATATCCAGCACTTCTGGCATTGACATGGTCTTGTTTTTTCTCAGTAGTTGCTTTTGTAATTCTGGGAATTTAGTCCCCACAATTATTTGGTCGATAATGCGCTCTTCAAGTTCAAATTTGTCCCTGAATTTGCACTTCTGCGTCTGCAGCCTTATGAGAAAATCATTGATATTTTCTGTATCAGTCTGCGAGAACTTCTGCAAGCAGAAATATGCAATTCTAAAATTGATTTGAGGCTCTATTTGCTCCAGGAGTTTTCCCCAAATCACTTGCACTGGTCAGCCTTGTTTGCAAATAACCATGAGTTAAATCTTCTTAACCTTTCCTTCCCTGATAACAATAATTTGTGATCAACTTGTTTGCTTTCGTTAATGCCTCTGACTGCAAAATATAACTCACATTGTTGTTTGAAGAATTTAAAGGATTCCTCCAAATTATTAGTATCCCAGCACATGTGTAGTTCGATTGTCCGATTAGACATTTCTTTTTAACAATGTAAGGGAATGAAAAGAAAATATCAAACAAAAACAACTCGCAGTTTTACAAGAAGAATTCTATATGGCGTTTTCGGAGACACAAAGCATATGATTTCTCGTCCGGTAAGAAGGCTGAATTATCATTGGGCTGTCCTCAATGTTCTCCTTTTCTTTTTGTTTATGGTAACGTTTCATGCTTGGGTTTTATCGCTGCTACCATGTTGTATTATTCCGTTGCATTTGTTAGGACAAATAAGTAAGCATAAAGGAGAGATAACGATGAGATGTCTTTAGGGTACATGAAGCCATTTTTATAATATTCTGAAGGACGTAATTCGTACAGTTAAAAATGCAAAACAAGATGAGATAATCCATATCCTGACAACATCTTTCTCAGCAATTAGATCACTCCCTTGGTGACTTGACTCGGGATGGAACCCTTGTCAAACCAATGGGTGAACACATTTCTCAGAATTGGTATAAACATGGGCGACAGCCTCAAATACAATTCATAGAGCAAACCAGAGAGTTCCGGCGATTTGTTGTAAACCTGCTTCGGTACAATCAGGACTTCCTGCTCTATTATCCTGCCTTCACAATAACATGTGGAATTTTAACATTACCTTGAATATACGCCACAGTAAACAGCAAAGTATTGTTGTTACTAGAGAAAATGCCATAATCATGTTTTGGCAAACCTGAACGAGCTTCCCCGCTGCCGTAATATTATTATTGTTGATAACAGACTTAACTTTCATATCAGCAGGAAAAGAAATTAAAAAAATTTATTTAATGACTTTTAACATGGGAAATCACTTTTAAATTATAACGTTCTATTAAATTTTTCTTTTGCACCACAGAAATAGCTTAATAAGGAGAGTTTTGCTGATTGACCAAAAAGTGGGGTATCAATTTAATAGAATGTTATAATTTAAAAGTGATCCCCCACGTTAAAAGTCATTAAATAAACTTTAAAACATTTTTTTCCTGCTAATAAGAAAGTTTAGTCTGTTATCGAAGGTAATCCACAAGAAAAATAAGAAAACGTGAAAAGAAATTAATTTTACTGCAGGGGGGAAAGCTTGTTTAGGTCCACCAATGCTTTTAGTATAAATAATTGCAGGATAAAACCAAATAAATAATTTTAAAACACAATTTCTGGGATTTTATATGAGAAAAGTATTAGAATTTTGTTTTAATATTATTTCTCTTAAATGATGCAATTTTTCCATTAAGTATTTTTGCATTTTTGCAAAATAAACTGCTCATTCCTATAATAACATTGTAGCGACATACAAGAGACATTAAAATGGATGGATAAAGAACGTTTCAGTTACAACTCTGCCTTTTCACATGGACATAGCACACAGCAGTATCACATGACAGGGTGTCCATTTTTTTTCCAATCAGCGCTCCAAGAAAACAACTTTTATAAAATCTTTTCGTGACAGCCTTTGCTGGAGCTGGTCAAAAACCTTTATAAAGACTCTGCACGCCAAACCCAAATCAGTTTAATTCAGGATGTAGTTATAGAAGACTAGGATATAAATACCCTAACTCGCTACAAGAAAAAATAATGAAACGAATTGAATGAAGGAAACAAAGAACTCAAATGCTGGAATAAAATAAACATGTCGCTTATTATCTGTTGAGAAATGAAAGTCTTGGGTGTACACGTGTTCATTCCGCCGTTGACGACTACGCACGTGGAAGGAAAGGGGAATGCAATAGAGAAACGCGAAGTGGCAAGCCGGCCTGTAAAAAGAGAGGGTTAAGCTCAGTAGAGCGTCGCGCACATGTCTGTTTTGATGGACCAAAGCCGAAGGGGAGATAGAGTGAGAAAGTCAATCCAGTTCATGGAGATAGAAAGCGTATAAAGTGTACATACTGTTTGTTGGCTTTTTTTCCCACATAGTAGCAAGTGTGTGAGGCACACGCGTGCACGCGCATGCCGAAAAGGCACGCTGTCGGTCCGTAGACCGTACAGCTCGAAAGCTGGTCCTAAAAGGGAAAAGCCGCTTATTGCTCTTTCTTTTATAGGTGTTTCCGGTGGTCTTTTGTGCATGTGTGTATTTCCTTTGAAAGGGGAAGTGACGTTGTCCATGCGTGCGTGTACGCGTGTGTGAGTATACACATGAATATGAGTGTATGTACGCGAACGTGAATATATGTACGTGTGTGGATGTGGGCGCATATGTTTGTGTGCGCGTATGTATATGACAAGTAATATAGCTTGAAATGTGAATGCATGTTTTTGTGTTAGACTAGGAAAGGCTCGTGCACAGTAAGCAACTTGCTGCTCAACTCCATCGAGGTTTGACATAAAACCACCAACATAACTTCGCGTGCATCATACATATAAATTCTTAACATGGAAGTACCATATCAACGAGAATTAATATTTTCCTCTTTTGCTTCTTTTTACTGCTAATATTAACGTTCAAATCTCACTGGATGAACAACACAAAAAATGACCTTGTGTCACATCAGACATGTATGGAGTAAAATTATCACATTACTGGAACTAATATAACGGATTTTAATTCCTTTCATAAAGCCAAAAAAAGAAATATTTTATATCTAAAAAAACATGATTGCCCCAGTCGAAGAAGGATTTTTCTCTTGTCTCCTTTTTGCTAATTCTTTATTCCAGTCCTATCAGACTCTATTTAAAAGAAAAATATATGAAGTCCTCACGACTGGAACTCATGACTCTTTTGACTCCCAATTTTTCGTTAAATCCGACTAAAAAAACAAAAATAAGCAATAACAAAATAATCCAAAAATAGCAAAGTTCAAGTCAAATTGAAATTTTTATCCTCCCACCTCCCAAAAAACTCGGCCAAACAAAAAATATCCATCCTAAAAAACATGGCCAATAAAAAGTGTTCCCTACCCCCAAAAAACATAATATCAAAATAATCGGAAAAGCGCAAAGTTCAAGCCAAAATAAAAAAAAAGGCCGAAATTTCTTTTCTTTTCGGAATAATGAATGCTCACTCGAACTGCGTACAACATATGAGCCGATGCATATTTATTTTGCTATAGGGTCCTCACTCGTGTATGTCCACTTCTTTTTGTTTATTAAATTGTTAGGTGAAAGTACAGAATAGTTACAATACACCTGCCAGCCCGGTAACGTAAGTGCATAAGTATCAACAAAGTGATTTTTAATATCGTATTCAGCTAAATCCATAACAAGCGGCACTTGAATTAATGGTTTATTTTATTGATGCTACACCGTAATCATGTGATTAAAATTTTAGCAGACGAAAAATTGGGAGTCAAAAGAGTTACGAGTTCGGAATTTTTATATTCGTCTTCGCCAGATACTGTAATAGTATGAACCATTACCTCCCCTTAAAGAACTCTTCAGTAAAGAAGTCTCGGATATACCTTCACTTCCGTTTGACACGGAACTGGAGTTCAATAAAAAATGGAGACCGTATTCCGCTTCTCATAAATGAATCTCATGTTTTGGTATTCTTTTATATAATGTTTCATGGTGGCAAGCGAGGTGGTGTTTCCCATTTGGGAAACCTTACGAACAGGTCGTCCCTATTATATACACACGACAGTAAAAGAAATATAAAAAAAAAAAAATAAATAAATAAATAAATGAATAAAATTAGCCACGTTCAGACCGCATGGGAAAAATTAATACTTGGCGCCAAGCTTCAAACTGTGAGTAAGCATTGTTTTTCGCGTTTCGTGTTTCAAATGCAACGAAAATAAATAAATACATATATATATATATATATACATTACTGTCATATAAAAAAAAAGATATACATATATTAGGAAGTATATGTATAAGTTCTCAGACGTTTAAGTTTTCCACGGAAAACACATATACATGTACATTTGTTCCGTCAGTTTATTAAAAAAAAAAAATTTCTTTTTAAATAAATAAATAAAATAAATAAACGGAAGACTGAATTTATATCGTCTGGAACTAAACGAAATAAATAAATACAATGGCTACAAACCAACCGTCGATGAATTGGTCGTCCACAGACCTAACCGAAGCATTTCGATTATTTAAGCAGCGTTGTCATCTTTACTTCTCAGTTAAAAATATTTCGTTGGAAAAACAGGTCGACCACATCCTGCTACTGTCTGGAGAAGAAGGCCTTAAAAGATACGAAGCCGACAGGAATAATCCAGAAATAATTTGGGAAAAATTCGAGGAAAGACTGCAGCCGCAATTAAACTTCCGAATCGCTCGTTTTTACCTGCACCAGTATAATCAAAAGGAATCAGAGAATTTCGATGACTTTCTGGCCCGGTGTAAATCGCAGGCATTGAAATGCAAGTTCCGGGATATCCAGGAAATGGAGGAACGCCTCATCGAGCAGGTTATATCAGGAACAAAGCACCCAGAACTCCAAAAGCAGCTTCTAGCGAAAGGCGAACAATTGACACTGCCGTCAGCTATAAACTGTGGTAGGACACATGAAGTTTCCATGACCCACATGAGACAGTTGGCTGAACTAGAGCAGAATAAGCATGAAATAGATGCAATCAAGTACAAACAGTGTTACAGATGTGGAGGCTCCCATCCGAGGCAAAAATGTCCAGCATGTGGTACCACATGTTCCGCGTGTGGACAACAAAATCATTGGCCTAAGGTCTGCGCAAGCAAAAATAAAAACGCAGCAGGACGTTTTCCGACACGCACAATATGGAAAAATGGAGGTAATAAACCAGGACATGGAGAAGCACAAAGGGACCAGTAGAAACACTGGAAACACGGCAACCGTATGCACTCGGTAAATACCTCTCAGAGGGACAATGAAGGGATTTATAACAAGTTTGAACAAATGTCTTTCGACTCTATTCAAGAACAAGGCAACAGTAGGACAGAGGTTTTCACAGACCTTGTAATCAAGCTTCCCAACCTCCCAGGCACCCATTTTCTGAAAGCTAAGGTTGACACAGGAGCCGAAGGCAACATACTTCCATTACGTACCTTCCAGAAAATGTTCCCACACCTAATAAGTGCAGCAGGACAGCTACTCTCCGGTGCAACAAAGGATGAACCAACTGTTCTAACAGCCTATAATGGTTCTCATATTACCCAATATGGATCCGTTAAAATAGTTTGTTCACACAAAGGAATATGGAAGACCATCAAATTCGTTGTAGTGACAACAGAAGGGCCTACCATCATAGGACTACCTTCAATCAGAGACCTGAGATTGGTAACGTTACACTGTGCAATCCAGGAAACACCAGTCTCAGTACGTTCAACACAGGATCTGGTAAATATGTACCTAAACCGTTTTGACAATATCGGCAATTTTGAGGGTGAATATCACATTGCCCTGAAACCAGACAACACCCCTGTCATACATGCACAAAGAAAATGTCCTATACATATGAGGGAGGAAATCCAGACCGAATAGGAAAATATGACAAAACAAGGCATCATACGGAAAGTAACTGAGCCTACACCATGGGTCAGCAGCTTGGTTTATGTGCGGAAAGGCAATGGAAAGCTCCGTCTGTGTTTAGATCCAAAAGATTTAAACAAGGCCATCATGAGATGCCATTACAAAACCCCAACAATGGAAGAACTTGCACATAAACTCTCTGGTGCCAAATATTTCTCCAAGTTGGATGCCAAGAATGGATATTGGTCAATCAAACTAGACGCAGCCTCACAACTGTTGACTACCTTCAACTCCCCTTTTGGAAGATTCTGTTTCCAGCAGATGCCTTTTGGTCTGGTGATGTCTCAGGATGTGTTTGCCCAGAGGATGGACATGATTCTGGAGAAGTGCTCTGGCACCTTAGGGCTAGTTGACGATGTCATTGTCTTTGGAAAAAACGAAGAGGAGCATGATAGGAACCTCCACAATCTAATGAGAATTGCTCAAAAGGAAGGACTGTGCTTCAACCGCAAAAAGTGTGCCATCAATAAGAAACAAATTTGTTTTTTTGGTGCAATCTATGATCAGAATGGTATGCACCCTGATCCCAGCAAGGTAACAGAAATAAAAATGTTACCTAGTCCAGCAAACACTACCGACCTACAGAGGGTGTTGGGAATCATCACATATATGGCACCTTTCATTCCACACCTGTCCGATCTCACAGCACCTTTGAGAGATCTCCTAAAGAAAGAAGTGGAATACCAGTGGACAGAAAGTCACCAGAGATCCCTCCAGCAAATCAAGGATCTAATTTGCAAAGACATGTTGCTATCATACTTCAACCCTTCCAAGCAAACTGTTATCCAAGTCGATGCATCAAGTAAAGGACTCGGCGCCGCACTCCTGCAAAGAGGTAAACCCATAGCTTTTGCGTCCAAGTCCTTAACAGAAACTGAACAACGCTATGCCAACATAGAGCGGGAGCTCCTTGCAGTTGGTTTCGGCTGCGAACGATTTCGGACTTATATCTATGGAAGTGTGTTCCAGGTGGAAAGTGATCATAAACCCTTGGAAATGATCAACTTAAAAAATTTGGTTGCAGCTCCACCTCACCTCCAACACATGCTACTACGTTTGCAGGGGTATGATATGACAAGTGTATATCGCCCTGGAAAAGATATGGCACTAGTAGATGGATTTTCAAGGTTACCAAATAAAAAAGCTAAAGAAGCTATTGACTTGGATCTGAGGGTGGATTTTGTTCAATTTTCAACCTCAGCTCAGCTAAACCAAGCAACAAGTGAAGATGCCACACTATGTGAATTGAGGGACATTATTCTGAGAGGTTGGCCCAACACTCTCAGAGAAATGGGCTAGAATATGAAACCTTATTGGCCCTATCGAGACGAACTGTCCATTGAAAATGGCATATTATTGAAAGCAAACAATAATAATACCTAAATCGATGCAACAAGAGGTATTACAGAAAATACATTATGGGCACCAAGGGATGGAGAAATGTAAACTCTGAGCCAAAAGTTGCGTTTTTTGGCACAACATTAACAAAGACATCAACAACATAGTACAACAATGTATCATTTGCCAGCAGCACCAAAAAATGCAGAGTGCTGAACCCCTGATGCCCCGTGAGATTTCGGTGAGGCCATGGCAGATAGTGGCTACCGACTTATTTCACATTGAAGGTCTCAACTTTATGCTCATGGCGGACTATTATTCCAAGTTCCCATTTGTGCGAGTGTTGAAGGAGTTCTCCAGTCAGGAAGTTATTAAACTGACAAAGCAAATATTTGGAGAACAAGGAATTCCAGAGAGAGTGATAAGTGACAATGGCCCACACTTCAGCTCGATACATTTCAAGCAATTTGCAAAGGAATGTGGTTTTGAACACCACACATCCTCACCTAAGTTTCCACAGTCAAATGGCTTTGCTGAACGCTGTATCCAGGGAGTGAAATCTGCATTCAAAAAAGCTGCCTCAAGCAGTCATGACTTGGATATGGTACTATTATGCTTGCGTTTGACTCCTTTAGATCATACCCTTCCCTCACCAGGTGAGCTTATATACCAAAGGAAGTTAGCACGGAATATCCCAGTCAAATGCACCAACCAAAACGCTAACAAGGAGAAAATGTACCATGATCAACATACAAAAGCGCTGCCCAGACTGCCCATCGGACAACCTGTACGTGTGTTAAATAAAGAAGCAGGTGAGTGGTCTCCTGCAGTTGTCACACAATTGGACCGAGAACCAAGGTCGTACATAGTACAGACCCCCTCCGGAAAAACTCTTCGTCGAAATCGACAGCATCTTAGAGTAATCCTCTCCAGAAGCATAGCACATCCAGAGATGCACTCCACTGAAATTCCTCAGGAACCTACCAAGGACGGTTCATCGAGTATAGAGACAGACAGTACACAATGTCAACAGGCACCTTTCAAATGTACACCCCATGGAGTGCCAGACACGAGCACCTATAGAAACCATACGACAGTTCAAACCACCAGATCTGGACGTGTCGTCAGACCCCCCCCCCAAAAGATTCAGAGATGAGACAGTTACTAACTGACTTTTATTTTATTTTTTATCTCATCATTGTAAATAAATTCTTTTTTTTCTCTTTCCATTTCAATTATTGAAAGAAGAAGGATGTGATAGTATGAACCATTACCTCCCCTTAAAGAACTCTTCAGTAAAGAAGTCTCGGATATACCTTCACTTCTGTTTGACACGCAACTGGAGTTCAATAAAAAATGGAGACCGTATTCCGCTTCTCATAAATGAATCTCATGTTTTGGTATTCGTTTACATAATGTTTCGGATACTGATTCGGTACTTGTACAGTTTAATGAAGATATTAACAAATGAAAATATCGAAAAAGGTTATATTGTACGCATCCGCTTTGGACTGAAGATCTCCGAACAAAAATTTCACTTAATTTGATTGAGTTTTTTTTTTTTTTTTTTTTTTTTTTTTTACAGCGGAAAAACACGTTTTCATGACAGCGCGTTGAAGGTAGCCATTTTTGAATTTTTTAAACACGCCACGGGGAGATAACTCAGTTTAAAGCGCTGACACCCCATCCTCATCTTTAATACTAGCTTTCTTCTTAAAAATCGAACCTTTTGCTCAGTATCATAACAAAATGTTGTTTTTTTTTGCTGTAAAAAAAAAAAAAAAAAATTAAAAAACAAACTACTTGATGAAATTAAGTGAATTTTTTTTTTTCGGATAACTTCATTCCATAAGGGATATGTACACTATAACCTTTTTCGATATTTTCCTTCTTTTTTTTTCTAATGTCTTGATTAAACTGTACAAGTACCTCTTGGACTTTTTAATGTTTTTGTTTACGTCGAGGTATAAGAAAAACGTTACCACATTCACCCTCGTAAAACCGGTGAGACTCCGTTAATCTGGTCCCTCGCCGTGACAACGTTATTCGTTATTTAGTTTAGTTTGAAAGCAAAGGGATGAAAATTCAAGTGATTTTTTGGCTCGAAAGTGTAACTTAAAAATTAAGGGGGACAAAATCCGTGATCACCGGTTATTCCTTAGGCTAACACCGTCAAGTTGTTTTGTTTTTCTATTCATCTAGTTAAAGATGAATCTACTCAAAGAAACTAAATACTTAGTTATTGGCGGAGGTATAGCAGGCGTAACATGTGCTGAAACAGTAAGTTGTGATAAATTACAACTGGAATCTAAACAATTTTCTTTTCTTTTTAATTATTATTAAAATTCTATGTGTCGTTCAAGTGTCGACAGTCGACACAATCGTCTTGTTGGTTTCTATTATAACCTCACCCACATTTGTTGGTCTAAATTTGTAATTTATTGTTCAGAAATAAAATTCTAATTTAATTTTTAAAGTGGTCAGAGTGCAATTTAATGTTTTAATGGCTGGCGGCCATCGCTTTTTTCTTGTACCCAAAATAGTTTTATTGTTTTAAAATGACAATATTATTACGCACTCGCACAATTTTTTGATTAAAAAAAGTGCAGTGAAAGTCAATATTGCCGTTTCGGTGTAGAATAATACTCGAGCGACCGCGCTGCAAAAAAAAAAAAAAAAAAAAAAAAAAAAGTAAATGCTTTGACGATACGGGCTTAAAGTTAGCGATTAGTTGAATGGTAAGGGTAATAAAGATATGTTTTACAATCCACAGCGATTGGGAAAAGTGGTAAAAAAAATCGGTAAATTTATACAAACACCGTGACAGCGAATTAACCCTAACCCTAACCCTAAACCCTAACCCTAACCCTAAACCCTAACCCTAACCCTAACGCTGTCACGGTGTTTGTATAATAATACCAAAAAATCAAATATACAACAAGTAAATGTTACCATAGCCAATAAAAGTTCCTTTGCAACCTACATACATCATTTTATTTGTTTTTATTTTGTGTTTTTAAGTAGTTTTGAATGATTTGACCCCTCCCCCATACACAGAATTTATGCCCTATAGCAGAAATTTTATTTATTTATTATTTTTTTTAATAAACTACCCCAAAGTGTTAGAATGACAGAGAGTATAGAACTAATCCTCATCTATATAATATTCTGCTTGATCCTTCCTCAGTTAGTGCGTGCGTTTGCGTTACACTTTCAGAAAAGGCAAATACAATTTTTTTGAAGGCTAAATTGCTTCAAAAGAGGTCAAATTTGCGAAATTTGGCTTTAAAAAGGCTAATCTAGCAACCTTGACCAAGTAACCTCCCTTGATGTAGCCTCATTTTCGTTGGTGAAGAAAGAAGTCCGCGAAATATTACGTAAAAAAGGGAACATTCGAAAGAAACAGGAAAAAAAGAACATCGCTTGCTAAAAGGTGCTGGACTAATGGAGTAAATTAAAGAGTGTTTCTTATAATAGAATTTTATTATTCGTATTGAACTATGCAGCATGATATTACTTTCTGAGTATTAATTTATCTCATTTGGATCAGTTCTAAATGTTTAAATACAATGAACACTACTTTCATAGAAATGTTAATAAACTCATATTTGATATATATTATTGGTTTTTCTGTTAAAAAAATAATTCCTTGTGCTATCCACAAAAATAGCAGCTTCATTTGTTGCATACAATTTACTTACTCCAATATATTTGTTGATTCAATGTATTTCTCATTCCGTGGAATTTCCATGGGTCCTACTAGTAATAAAATAATTGTTTTCTTTTTCTTCTTTTTGGTAAGGTTTTTAGGATGTTTGCTCATAATCACCTAAAAAAAGTAAAATCATATTTAGCTATTAGTGCCCATACTTAAAATGTATCAAATTCTTAACTTTAACTGAAAAGATTTTTGGTGCTAGTGCACTTACTGATCCGCGCTAAATCGTATTTCCAAGTTTAATTAAAGTTTTATGATATGTTTTGTTTATTCAATTGTAAGGTTAAAGTATAGAATAGGTACAAAACACCCTTCCCTTCTCATGTTAAGAACGACTTTTTAAATAATAACGTTATTATTTCAGCACGGATCAATAAGTGCACTAGTACCACAGATTTAATTCCAGGTGACCATTTGAGTGTACTGTCTAGGAATTTGCATGCTTACTCAGCATAGTTTTAGCATTACAAGCGTATGCTGTATTTTTGTAGACATCGCCAATATTACATACCTAATGTACTTCAACAAGTCATATCTTTTTTATTTTTTGGTCAATTTTTAAAAGAATTACATTGATGAAAAGAAAATAGAATAAGCATTCCAGTGATGCTAATTTATTTTTCTTGTATGCGTTCAATATTTTTATGCTCAAAGTTAAAAATGAAAAAAACGGTTAAAAAATTTATTTTTATTTTTTTATTACATTTTCACCCCAAACAAGGCACATTGCCACTTTGTTGTATGGGGCTACTATCAGGGACATAGGCATCAAGGGTACTGCGTAGGGAGTTGGGCAGCGAGATATCGGTTCACGTTGTACTTGAACTTCTGCAAGTCAGTACAGTTGGGGAAGCAGGGACCCGGAAGGGAATTCCAAAGTCTAGCTGTCCTGGAGAAGAAACTACTGGAGTAGAAGGCTTTCTTACATCTAGGGATCTCTACTGTGAAGGGGTGGGATTTAGCTGCTTGTCGGGTTTTTCAGGGGTATTTACGTTGAGGGGCACAAGTGCTTGCAGTTCGTCAGAGCATTCACCATTAAAGTACTTGTAGAACAGGCAGAGGGATACAACATTTTGTCAATGGGACAAAGGCTGAAGTTTAGATGACAGTTCAGGACCTATCAGATTGGCGACTCTCTTTTGAACCTTGTCTAGGAGCGAGAGACTTGTGGCAGATGCACCAGCCCAAATATGACAGCAAGACTCCATACATGGGAGAATGGTGGCCTTAGGAAGGTATAGGATACTTTTGGGCGTTAGTAGCTTTCTAGCACGGTAGAGAGAACCTACCTTCTTCGCAGCGGTCCTGGCGATACTCTCAATGTAATTGTTAAACTCCAAAGAGTTTAAAAGATGTACTTTCAGATAAAGAGTCATTGGCCATTGCTATTGGCGGTAGAAAAGGTAATTATTGAAGGAAACGAGTTTAGTCTTGAAAATGAAAACTGGTAAAAAATTACAACAGCAAAAAGGGAAACAGTTTTTTCAATGTTTACATTTTATACGTTACGTTTGATACATATGCATGGGGTTAAATTTGATTGGATATGGCTGAAATTTTACAGGCTATATAAACAAAGAAGTCCATCTCTACTGGTGTTTGATTTTTATTTTTACGGCCGCAGGAAGCAAAGTTACGACTGATCAAAGTTGACGAAGAATATTTCAAAAGTGATAGGATAAATCAGTATATATCATCCATTTTCATATAGATAATAGTAGTGGTGGGACGATTAATCGGAATCGTTAATCGTAAGAATCGTGTATTTTGGAAGGCATCGGAATCGGAATCGCATCGTTAAAAAATACCTTAATTTTCCGATTCCTTCATTACGATTCTTTTAGTCTGATGTTGAAAAAAAAGAAAAAAAATTCCTGATATTTCTAACTGCAAGAGAGAAATGTAGCATGTTATAAAAAGAAACCAAAGAAATTCATTATTAACAGGGCAATGCTTAGTGCCCCCTCCCTTACAAGGTTCATTCATTCAGATCTATTGTGATCAAAACTACAAAAGAGTAAAAGAGTTAACTTGAAAAGAAGTATGCAGGGCTCTACATTGCAAGTAAAAATAAAAAAAAAAACGCTTATCTTTTTGGCGACTGTTATTTTTACTGATAAATCTTCTAATAGTGAATGAAAATGCTTTTTCAACTTATATTTTCTTAAAACGAGCAAAGTCAAATTATTTAAACAGTAAAAGGTTTAATAGAACAATATACTTTTTTTTTCTTTTTTTAAAAGAAGGCTTTTGAAAGAAATATCTCTAAAATGAAATTGATCACGTATTATTTCGCAAAATTTGGACAGTAGTCGGCTTCTTTTGAAGTTTCAAAAAAACCGACCCCATACCTATCTCTTCCAAACCTAAAGTTATTAAATAACCCCTTCGTTAATTTAAGGGTAATTAATTCAATTCAGTCAAGTTGGTTTTTTTTAATTTCATTGAAATAAATCCATTTCTTAAATTTTTTTTCTCCAGAATTATAAAACCCTGAATTTGATTATATTGAAAGCAGAATAATATAATCTTTTTTCCTGAATTTTAAATTGAAAATTAAAAAAAAAGTGTTTGACGCAGTTTTTTGCCGAACAAAAAAGAAATTAATATATATTTTTTAAAAGGTGTTGTAATCAATTAATTTTTATGTCTAAATAATATTTACGATTAATTAAATAATTTCATTTTAAAAAGTATTTATAAATAGAATTTTACTTAAGACTTATAGTTTAGCAATATTGAACCGCATCAACCACGTGTGAATTGAACACAGTCAACCAAAAACAAAAAAATTCAAAAGAAATGCATATTTGCATTTCATTATGTAAACTTTTATACATTGGTTTCAAAAATTAAATTCTATAAGTTTTTTTGGGTTTTTTTGTTAACTACTGGTTGGTACAATTTACCGCTCCATCCCTTTATATTTTTTTCTTTTTGTCTTTTTTAGCGGATTATTTTCAATTAATTATCCAAATAAGTGACCAGCTTTAAAACAAAATTTAATAGTAATTTATTTGTTTACAGATAAACTGAATTTTCTAATATGGCCTCAAAGTTCAAAAAAAGTCTTGCATGGAAACTTTTTGAAGTTGATGAAGATCATGAGTTGAAAGCCATTTGCAAAGTCTGTCAAATTAAAATATCGCGAGGAACAAAACCATCTAACATGAGCACAACCAACATGTTAAAACATTTAACTATGAAGCATCCAAATGAATTGGAGGAGCAAAATAAAAAAGAAAAGGAACAAAAAATTACCAACTAGTCACTCAAAGCAGTTTTATTAGTGAGGGTCGAAATCGCAGTGTCTTTTTTTTTTTGCCTAAGTCACCAATTTTTTTAACCTTCCTTAACTTCAATATATACAACTAAAAAAATAATTCAATATATACAACTAAAAAAATAATTTTTTTTGCCTAAGTCACCAATTTTTGCCTAAGTCACCAATTTTTTTAACCTTCCTTAACTACAATATATACAACTAAAAAAATAATTTTTAAAAATGCTGATTCTATTCATGAAAAATTCTTTTAACTATAAATTAAAACTTAGGTAAAGTAGCTGACTGACAGCAACAGGAGCACTGGTTAACTACTGAACCACATGGAAAGGTGTGGGGGAGGAAAAAAGGGAATTAAAGGATGATAATAAATTATGATAACCGTCTTTGAAAGGCACTAAACTCCTAAAATTTACTTCTTTAAAATTTTAGGCGGCATTCCCCGGCGATTTTAAAGCACTCTTTCTCCAAAAAAAAAATTTAAAAAAAGATTCAATTTTTAAGTTTGGGAAAGATATATTTATTATAACCGAATTCCTGTATGAAGACTGGATCTATTTTATTGGACGTTAATTTGTGAGATAAGTAATTTTTCAATGTTTAATGTTTTTAAAGTTTCAATTATCAATTAAATTTTTTTAATTGCGTTTTTTTTTTCAATTTATTTATAAGAAAAAACAGGGTTTAAAATGTATTTTTCAAGGTAACAAGCTTCGAAATAAGTCTAATTAAAAAAAATCACTTAATTTTTAATTTCGACAACCCTGAGAATTTAATTATTAAAAAAATATTGAAATGTGACATTTTTTTTATTTAACATTTCTATTAGTTCAATTAATTTTCTTTCAATAATTCATTTCACTCAACAAACTTCACCATTTTTTGTTTTGTTTTATCTTTTTCTGTAATTTTGGTAACTATTTTTGCTCAATTTTATCTAGTATTTCATTTGTTTTTTATAGTGGTATCATTTTTATATGTGTTCCTTTGATATACCCTATTTCAAAATTAGTTTGGCTAAACTTATTCTTCACGTTAGAAACAACGTGTAAAAGTAATGAAAAAGTAAGAAAAAACAATAGGTGTTAACTACTCTTTGTGAATTATGGAGGTCTGAAGAACTGCCGTCACAAATACAACTATCAATAGCCAAACAAAAAATCGTTTTTGAAATTCCTTTACTTGTAACTTTTCGCTATACCTACCTTTTGGTATAAAACACAAAAACTTTCGATTAATGGTATTTCTCAAATATGGTCGTTAACTTTGGAAGGGTTATTTTGTATCTACAGCGCCATGTCACATGGTATATTGTTTTTTTCATTACGCATGTTCATTTATAAATTATTAAATTAAATATTTATCTTTTTTTATATTTAATTAGTATATATTTTCTTTCTCTTCCGCTATATTTTTTTTATTTAATTCATTAAATCTGTAAATTATGAGGACCAAAATAATGAATCGTGTTAATTTATTCTCTAATTTTCTTGTTTTGTTCTGTTATATAAATTCTATTTTATTTGTTTTTGCTCTGAAGGATAAATTCTATTTTCTTTGTTTTTTTTCTGTATTCCAATTAAGTAAAATAAATTTTCTCTAAAATAAATTTTGCTAATTTTTCCGTTTAGTTTACTATATAATAATTTTATTTAAACCAAAACACGACGGTGTAGACATAAAATATCTCTTCCAAAGTTAGGGAACATATTTGGGAACTACCGACCATAAGTATAAAACTACCTGGTATATTTCAAAACAATAATTCCCTAGGAATCGGAATCGGAATCGTACTTGGTATCGGAATCGTTAATCAATATTTTCCTGGAATCGGAATCGGAATCGTATAAAAATTAGGAATCGTCCCAACACTAGATAATAGTTTCAGAATTATTTTTATGTATAATATGTAAATATTTGATAATTATTAATTGTGCGGAAATTTCTTTAAAATGTTATCTTTTATAGAAATTCAAATCGCTTAAAGGAAAACGATAACAGTGGTAGTTAGCTATGTGCTAACCATCGCTGTCTGCATATTAATGAGTTTGTATTCTCTTAAAAATAGAAAACTGCTTTTTCTGCTTTCAAAACGAAAGCAGAAAAAAAAGTTTCATTTTTTTATTCTGAGTTTGTCAATTTAAAAAAAATTATCAAGTTTTTCAAATTTGATTTCCAAACAATACTATTTTGTTGTTTTTAACTCTTGTAGTACACATGTACTAAAAGCGTTAAAAAAAAACAACAAAATGTACTAAGTACATGCGTTTGTTTTTTTTAGTGATAAACAAAAACAAACAAACAAAAAAAACAAATATATAATGAATAAAAGGTACGTGTGCACTTATGCTACCATGCTGAAATAATGTTATTATTTAGAAACCCATTCTTAACATGGGAAAGGAAAGGTGTTTTATTAACTATTCTGTACTTTCACCTAACAATTAAATAAAATATATCGTAAAACTTGAATTTATTTTTAACTCATTGTCAAGACCATTTTGTCGAATCTGTAAAATAAACCCGTTTTTTTTTTTGTTTTTTTTAACTAGGGATATCTTAATAATAATAATAATAATTGGGCGGTTCAATAAAGAAGTTCATTGTGATGCATTTTGTAAATTTTTACCTTGTTTCCACCTTAACATTTTTCTTTACAATGACTCTCATTGAAGGTTTTCGGGTATGCTGAAAACGAATATCGCATTTAAATTTTCAGAAAATAAGTAGATTTCTGGATATTAAGCAATGTCATTTCTTACATTATTGCTGGTGGGCATCTTGGTACGTGTGTTTATGCATAGTTTCCCAGGGTTAGGTTTGTACGATCGCGCATACCAAGATGGCCACCAGCAATAACATAAGAAATGACATTGCTTAATATCTAGAAAACTACTTATTTGCAGAAAATTTAAATGTGATATTCGTTTTCAGCTTATCCTAAAATCTCAAAAAGTAATCATTTTAAATGTTAAGGTGGAAACAAGGTAAAAAATTACTGTTTTATTTCTTTGTTTACATAGTTGAATTTTCAGTAAAACAACAGAATAGGAATGACAAAAATTACCATCAACTGCTGAATATGTAGTTGTTGCTTGTCAGGATTTCTGGTACTATGAAAGCTACATTAAGGATTCACGTAGAGTATGATTTATGGTTGCATAATAGGGTTATATTTTGGGCCAGATAGAGAGGATTTACAAAATTGAAAATTGGACTGGTCCCAAAATGCATAAGTTCTGGTTGACTATGGGAGTTTCCATCTTTTACAGAAATCCAAAATCTATATGAAAAATTTGATTAGTTTGCTTTGTGCACTACATTTCCTCTCCTACTGCAGTTGGTGTTGAGCATCATTCATTCAATTCACATGAAGCAGATGATTATTGTTGACATTCGTTTCCCTGATATCTTTCTAGTTAAGATTCTTTCTAGAAAGATATTGGGTACTTATGGGAGAAACCAGGTGATGGTTGCCAACATCAGTAAGTGAAAATGTTCGGTGGAACAAACTAAATTTGAATGTGGTACACCCAGGTTACCAGTCTGTGTCGTTGACCACTTAGCCACATCACCTCCTTGCTGCTACAGTAGTTCCTCATTCTTAGTTGTTTTTAGTGAACACAAGACAAGCAGAAAACATGTACACTACTAATTGTTGCTTTAGTAGTCCACCATACTTCACCAGCTCTGATGTTACTAGTGATTCTTTGTGTTTGTTACCTGGTTTAACATAAACTTCTCTGTTCATACAACTCCACTCACCTCTCTATGCCCATCTGTTATCTGTCACACATTTTTTTCTTGTTTCCAACCAAAGACATTTTCTGATCAAAATTATTTTTGATCTATATTTTCTTATGATTGATTGAAAATTATGCAAATGCACCTTGGAATTTCGTTTTTTATCATATCCTAAAAAACTAATCTGTAAATTGTTTATTGATATCAATCTAATTAAATTTTAATCATTTTGTAACAAAAGGATTCGTCTTTTTATTCTATTCTTTGAAGTCTTTTTTTGTCAGCAAACTTTGTCTACTTAGATGTCTATTACTCATATTGAAACTTGATTCTACTGACAATTATCCATCACAATCATGATGCCAGTGATCCTGTTGTTTTTATTCCTAGCTTATACTATTCTTGTCTGCTTTTAATGGTTATTGGTTCATTCCTGTTTATTTTTATGTAATTCATTTCTTGAAATGACTGGGAGATCCTTTAACTTTTTGAAAATTATCTCTGTTAACTGAAAGCAATAAAAATTAATTGAAATTGCCTCGTTTCCAAAGAATTTGCAAAAAAAAAAAAAGAAATATAATTCCCAACAAGAAGCGCTTTCTATTTCAGGATATTATTTCATTAAATAAAGTTTTATTTTTATTATCTGATTTCAGCTTTCTGCATTATGCCCTGAAGAGACGATTGTTCTATTAACTGCATCATCACTTGTTAAGGCTGTCACAAATTTTAATCAGGTAAACTATTATTTTGCTGGTTGGGAGAAATTCCAAACTAATCAGTATGTAATAACAAATATAACAAAACACGGCTGAGAGTTGTCTGTTATATAACGAACCATTGACATTATAAGATGTAAATTTAGAAACTTCTGGATCAGTTTGTCATGATACACATTTAAGAATTAAAATATATTTGTGGAAGAGATTTAAAAGATGTAAACAATATAAAAAAGAATCATCTGTAATAATATTTAGAGAATTTTTGTGCCAAGTAGGAGCACTAATGTAGATTTTGTTTTAATTTCTGTTTAATTTTTCAGTGCAACATAAATTTTTTTTTTTTTTTTTTTTACACAGTGATCACTTATCAAGGCCCGGAAGCCACTCAGGGATAAGGGTTATTGCAAGTACATTACGTTAATGTGGAGATTTGATGAAGTGTTTACTTAAAGGGGCGGTTCATTAGGAATTTGTTAACGTTGGACTTGAAGACATCCAAGTTGTAGTCCGGTGGGAAGCAGGCAGTCGGAACAGAGTTCCACAGGCATGCAGTTCTAAGAAAGAAGCTTTGTTCATGGAATCCGCGTTTTGATTTAGGCACAGATATAGAGTGGGGGAAATTTTTCACAGTGGATTCAGCTAGACGGGTGTTTTTCGTGAAAGATTGACGAGGGGGACCAGAGATTGGAGTTCAGACGAGCACCTGCCATGGAAATAACGATAAAACAAGGATAGGCTCGCAACGTCTCTTCTGTGGGAGAGAGGTTGCAGGGTAGAGAAAAGGGCATCCGCCACTAAGCCACGAAGTCTATTTTGTACTCTGTCAAGGCAGGATAGGCTGTTTTTAGCAGCTCCTGCCCAGATATGGCAACAGTATTCCATCCTTGGACGTACTTGGCTTTTATATAGATAGAGAATTGCATCAGTAGTGAGATATCTTCTGGAGCGGTAGAAGGATCCCACCATCTTTCCAGCGACCTTGGCAACAGACTTGATGTACATGTTCCATTTCAGATTAGGAGTAAAGGTCAAACCCAGAAGCTTGTCAAAACACGGGGCCTCACCCAGACGAGAGCCATCCATCACAATTGATGCCAGCTGGGGATCAGAGCGTTGATGATGTAAGGATAGGAGTTTGGTTTTGGATGCATTAAAGGTAACCAGGCACATCTTCCCCCACTGAACCACGCGCTCGAGATCAGAGGAGAGAGAATCAGAGAGAACTTTGTCATTTACAGCCTTTGATGTGTTGCCGTAGATGGTCATGTCATCAGCATAGATGTCAACGAATGATTTAAGTATGTGTTTAGGGAGGTCATTGATGTAGATCAGGAAGAGAGTTGGGCTGAGGATTGATCCCTGAGGGACTCCAGCATTTATATTGCAGGCCTCCGATTTTTGTCCATCTACCACTACTCTTATGAGCCTATCGGAGAGAAATGATTTAATGATTGAGAAAACATTTCCAGTTATACCGTAGCTGGAAATCTTGTGAAGTAGACCCTTATGCCATACCTTGTTGAAGGCCTTTGATATGTCAAGAGCAATTGCCCTAGAAAGGAAGCCTTTTTCAAGAGATTCACTAATCCTGTGGGATATAACCATCAGCACATCTGCGGTAGATCTTGCAGAGCGGAAACCATATTGTGTGTCACTAAGAAGGTTATTCCTGCTGAGGTGGTTGACTATTTCTCTATTTAATATGGATTCCAGCAACTTACTCATAACACACAGGAGACTTATTGGTCTGTACTGAGAGGGAGATGACTTATCACCTAAATTCTTAAATACAGGGCAAACTGATGAGGTCTTCCAGGGAGTCGGAAAGCACTTCTCCTTAAGGCAGCGCTTAAATAGTTTCGTAAGTATGGGAGCAAGTTCTGGTTGAAGCTTTTTTAACACTATAATTGGGATGCCATCAGGGCCAGTTGCTTTACTGGAATCTAGGTTCTTGATTAGCTTGACGACCTCATGCACGGATATTTGTATGTTACCTAGCTTGTTCTGTGTTATAGGAGGAAATATGGGGAGTTGATGGCCTTCGTTGCATAGGGTAGAATTAGCTGCAAAGTTCTTTGCAAATAGTTTGGCCTTGTCTGACGCTGACGAGATGACCTCTGGTCCATTGATAATGGTTGGGATAGAACGCACACTTCTGTTCAAGATCCTATTTGTTATTTGCCAAAACTGGTGGGAACCAAGCCGCTGATCATCTACCTTGGATTTAACAGACTGGGCATATAGCTCTCTTACATTTTTTATGACTCTTTTACAGTGGTTGCTGGTAGTCCTGAAAGCAGCTTTAGTCTCAGTGCATCTATTACGTTGGTAGCTATGGAAAAAGTGATTTCTGCGCGCGATAGCAGCAGCACATTCTGGGGAGAACCATGGCTGGCTGTTAGGTTTTTGTTGGAATTTTTTAGATGGTATGAATTGGTCTATGCCTACAATTAACCATTCGGTCAGATCTGATACTATAGAGGACACCGATACTATATACTATATATGAATTGATAAAACTAATTTCTGATAGAACGTGAATCAAAACTTCACATACATACAAGTGCATGCACACACACATATTTCCAAGGAATATAAAAATAGATTGTCTCTTTAAACAAAAAAAAAAAGGCTGAAAATAAATGAAAAAGAAATCTGCCCTAATTATCCAATTTAGACCAAACTCCATGAAGAGAAGGCATGTGACATTGTCTGATGTCATCCATCCCAGAGGCTGGGTTGCTGGCAGCTTCCTAAATACCAAAGCAGGGTGAAGAGTTAAGATACTTACACTATACTAAAGTTCTGTTATAAAATCAGAACTAATGTAGCAAATCATTTAGCATCCAATAGGGGTACCCCCTTTCCTCTCCAAAGCAAAATATATTCTCAGTAGCCTAATTATTCTAGCAGCTGAAGGGACCAGATTTACCATAAAATCATATCTGTTGTCGCTCAAACAAAACTTTTTCAAATGTAAGAAAATAGGATTTGCTTTCAGAAAATTTTTTTTTCTTTTTTCAGTAAAAAATCCTGAGCCATTTTATTTCTTACAAAAAATTCTTGTAACTCTTCTAACCTAAAAACTCTAATTAAAAGCATATCTAGCACTCCATCTCAAGATGGCATGTGGAAATTAATTTACCAACAATGTGCTACTATACTGAAAGTATTAATCATGTTGTATTAATTTTATTTTATTACTTTTGTAGCAGTCACAAATAAATCATGAGTCTTATTTTCTGCTTGCGGATTGCAAACCCACATGATTTATTTTTCGCCATTCCTTCTGATCCAGGGCAAGCTGGTTGATGGACGCCCAATTGCTGAGAGATGTTCAATTAAAAATATTTTCTGTTCACCTTCTCCTTGGCTTGGAGAGGGTAAGGAAGAGTTTGACAGAGAGTGGACATTTTATTTTTTTCAATCAAGCGATGTCTCATAATGAAACGCATTATGTGATTTTGAAACACGTCAATGCGATTAGCTAGTTGTTTAGTCCATATGATACAATCAAAGTCATATAAAACTACTGGGAGGACATAAATTAAATAAACTTTTACTTTAACAGTTTTCAGCACTTTTTTTGATTTTAGAATGGTGCTATGTTTTTGAAAAGCTGCCCAACCCAGCCCAGCCCAAATAAAGTCAAAATCTATTTTCTGTCACAAATCAATTGATTTGGTCACACACTGACCAATCAGCTGGCAGGATGCATTGATCAATTGATCGCTTAAGAAACTTCTTTAGACCCTTTGAAAATTACAGTCAATCAGCAAAGAGAACTTGGCCAGTATCAAAGACAGACCTCTCTTCTTTCTTCTTGTCCTTCTCCACTGGACACTCCAGTATAGATGATCTTCACTGAAGATAATTGTTTTCTACTCTTCCTTTTTCTCAAACAAACACAGTCCAACTTTCAACTACTGAAATAAACCTTTTGTTGTTTTAAAAGAGGTTTCCTTGTTTATTCCATGTTTAATTTATTAATTAAATTATATGGATGCAACCATACATCTCTGAAATGGTAACCCTCATGCTAAGAACACAAGCCTTCTTGAAGCCTTCTCAAAAATAGCACAAAACAAATCTTTAAGTATTTCAAAAAATAATGAAAAAGAGTGGAATTCAGTCAGACTCTCAAAAGGAAAAAAACTGACAAACCAAAACTCCATTCAACTGACAGCAGAACAAATAAAAAGACAAAAAAAGCTTCCAGACTCAAAAGAAATTAATAACTGAACTAGTCCAGTCAGTCATAAAATTACATTTTTACCCAACACAAAATGCAGAGACATTTCAAAAAGTTTTTTCTCTCCAAAAACATGCACGCATAAGATATTTAATATTTTCTCAATTTGTCTACAGATATCGAAGACATTGGAGGAGTTTGATATTGAAGAAAAACCATACAATGAAATCGAAATTGATAGCCCAAATGTTCAAGTTTTGCACAAAACTGTTTCTCAGTTGGATACCAAAAAACAGGTTTTAATAATTTTCATTTCTATTAAAATGAATTTATAACTTCATAATATATAAAAATCATCATGTCTACAAAGCTTTATCCTTTTTGTATTTAGTTGTACAATAAAATTTGAAGTTATAATTAAGGACAAAGTATCAATTTCTCAATTGCTGATAAAAAATCTCATTTTTCTTAAAATAAAAAGTGAAGACAAATTTGTATTTTATAATCATTCATTAAACAAAAAACAAATTTTAAATTATAAAATATACAGAGAATATTTTATTAATTTTCATTAATCTTTATAATAATTTTAGTCCTCGCGATTCATGTTTTTCTTATGAAAAATTATCTTAAGTATATTTTACACTTTATTTTTTATTTAGATTGTAACAACAGTTGATGGGAGTTTAATTCATTATGAAAAATTATGTTTATGCATTGGAGCTAAACCAAAGGTAAATATCACATATTTTCTATTGCTAATGTATTAATATTTTAATCTTCTTCTTCTTCTTCTTCTTCTTCTTCTTCTTCTTCTTCTTCTTCTTCTTCTTCTTCTTCTTCTTTTTCTATATAATATAAAGTTTATTTTTTTCCTTTAAAGTCAGTCACCATAAGACTATAAACACAAACACTAGATATAATTCCAATATAATCACACATCTTGCCAATAACTGATGCATGTTTTTGGCAATTAACAATCGTTTTCATTTGATTTCAGAATTTTCTAGATTAATTCAGACTTATCTGACTCTCAAAATAACAATCATACTTAGAGGAAATGGGCGTAAATTTTACTTGCTCAGAAAAATCTACTACCACTCTACCATTGATCAATGGGACTTCCCGTTCATTGGATACATTTTCCAGTTCAGTCCTTCATTGTTTCATATTCTTATTCCATGATATTATGTTTCACCAAATGCAACTTACCAGTAAATATGGACTAATCCTTCCAGTTTAAGAACTTCTTTTTACATTGTTTTAATTGACTAACTACAATCCTATTTCAATATTATTACTGAACATTAAACAAACAGTTTGTCTCATATTCCCCTTTCAGTAAAACGCCTTTCATTACAAAAAAAAAAACACTCTTCAGCTAGAATGATTTTGTTTTTACAAAAATTATTATTCTTAGCAAATACTTTAAACCATGTTCAATCATTGATATACAAAACGAACACTTATTTAAATTCTTCACAAATATTTAAACCATGTTCAATCAATAGTTGAAAAATTAAAAAGTAAATTAAAATTTTCGGTTCACATGAACTTTTACTGCCCCCCCCCCCCGTCTCTTGCAATTTTTTCCTTTTCGTCTTTTTCCAACTATTTCGGCAGATTATTATCAGTTGGACACTAATCTACCAGATTATAAACAAAATTGAAAAAAATTAATATTTAAAGATTTGGAAATGGGGGGGGGGGCAATTTCACATATAAATCGATCCTCCATTTTTTTTAACTTGAATTTACGATAGTCTCATTTTGACATTGGGTCCTTCATCCCCCCTCACCACACCATTATTATTATTATTAATAATTTGTAATTTTTTTTACTTTGGGAAAAGTTTAGTCTGCTCCCCCCTCCCCTGTAATTATTTTATTTCCACTACCTCCATTATTATTATTACTAGCATGATCCGTTAACCGGCGTTGCCCGGTGAAAGCCTCTCCCCTTCCTCGCAAAGAAGTAAACTATGGTTGTTGATAACATGCAGGTACTGTTTGAATCTGAAAAAAGCAAATAAAGGAATGCATAAATCCGTATGCAATAATAAAATTAGGAAAAATGGTCTATTAGAATAAGAATAGAAAGTATAAACAGATGTTTTAGAAATTAGGGATTCTCACTGTATATGAACTGTTTCAGAATAGATACCAACCTTTGCTTGATGTAGACACCCCCAACATCCCCATGTAAAGAACATATATCAGAACAGAGAATCCCCTTTTTAGTTGGGGTGGTAGATAAATAAATCCCCCAAATTTAACCGTGAAAATTGTAGGAAGCATACCCACCTGCAAATAATATGGTTGGTGACAGTGTCGATAAGAGAGGAGTGAATTTTTGTATCGCGCGCTAGTATAAATCTGGCAGGCATTGAATTACAGTTTAGAATACATGTCTTTATATCTCTAGAATCAGTTGTCTGCGCAAAATTTGAATGAGATTTTCGTAATCAGGATATACAAAACATTATAAAAGTAGTCATTATAATGAAAAATATGGAAGTGGACGGAATGTAAAATTACCCCCCCCCTCAAATGATAATGTGTGAATGTGTAAAGATCCCCTGTTATTATTTTAGTAAGAACAAATTACTAATTCGTTATTTTTCTTACTAAAATGAAATAAAATCATTAACTCTTATTTTTTTCATGCGTACTTGAACAAAATTCACTGAAAATAACAAATAAGTAATAAACAAGAATTATGTGATTTTGGCATGAAAGCCAAGGAATGAAAAGCTCCCAAAACTTTAAATGTTTTAATTAAATGAGAATTTGCTAAGAATTTTTAAGCTGTGAATTTTTATTCAACAGTTTAAAGGCTTTACTTATTTTGTTTATTTTTTGTAAGCAAAGCAATTTTAATCGTTTGTTAATAGTTACTTTGTGGCTCCTCAAAAGCCTTTAAACTGTGGAATAAAAAGTCATGGGTTTAAAAATCTTAGCAAATTCTCATAATAAAACTAAAGTTCGTTTCATTCTTTTTTTCTAGTTTCTGATTCGATGTTTAAGTTTGCTGGATGCAGACGATTTTTTTATCATTGATTTGACCAGGGTAATCCGATATCGACATTCACCCGAACATGTTTACATTTGTAAATCATCTATGTGTTTAAATTATTTTTGAGATTTCCTGACATGCAAGCATAGACGGAAAAGAGTGTGACTGTAATTATTTTTCTTGCACATGTTAGTTCCATGTAATAAAGTTATCAGTAGCTAATTGTGTGTTTATGAGTGGTTAATATATATTTTCTTAGCGCCTACTAGTGTGTCCTGTGGTTAGTGACAGAAGCGTGGGTAATCGATGTAGGAAAATCTAACCGTAGTTATGTAAGTTTTTACCTGTCAATGGCTGTTGCATTATATGAGGTTAGTAATATGTAAATGTTGGTTTCTGAGTGATTAATATTCTTTAAATGTTGTTCTTTTTAGCGGTAGTGTCTCGTGTGGAGAGAGACGTCATGTTTGGCAGCTTTTAGAAGTGTTCGTTTATGTAGGAATTCGTTTCATTCTGGAATATGAGAACGTCCAGTTTCAGCCAATCATAAATGCCGGTATATTGTCAGGGAGAAGTTATTAATTTTGATTTGGAAATCAGAAGGAATATGTTATGTCTATGTATGTAATCTTGTAGTTATGAACGGTGAAATCTAACTGTAGTAGAAAAATGCAGAATAGTACCTGACAACTGTTGTGGTGACAACTGTTAGCAGTGCTAAGACTAAAGAGAAAAGTAGGGACTCCTTCCTATTATAATGTTGCGATTGTCATGGTGGTTCTCTATGGAATGTAGTATTTTAATATCACAACTGCATGTGCATGTATCGCTGTTTAAAAGTTACACAAGATGTTAGGTAATAGTTTAGGAAAAATAAATTTGTGTGTGACATCTGTTATTGCAAACTTACGGTAATTTGGTCGAGAGAGAAATTTCTGCAATCAAAATATTATATATAGGATTATTATTATTTTGCGATGTTTTTTTTTTTTTTTTACTTTGGGAAAAGTTCGGTTTGACCCCCGCCCTGTCATTATTATTTTTTTTTTATTTACGACTTTTTGAGAGATTATCTACATTAAATGAAATATTTTTTTTTTGGTAAATGTTACCCCCCACACACACACATACACACTCTTTCCTCCAAGATTTGATTTATTAAAATGTTTTTTCAAGGATTCAGCTGTACAATACTGTCAAGCTAAAAAATTAATTGCCCAAAGCAAGTTTTGTTCATGTGGCCATCCTATATCCATGCAGGCTTATTCAAAAGCCAAATTAGATAAAGTTTGCTGAAGATGTTGTAAGTGTAAAAAACAACTTTCAATAAGGAGTGGGGCCTTCTTTGAAGGGTCACACCATAGTTTATCAGCATTATTATCATTAATTTTTAATTTTGTCTGTCAACTACCTGTGATATGTTCAGCAACTTTGAATGGAATTTCATATAAATCTGCAATTCAATGGTACGAATATTGCAGAGATATATGTACTAGCAAAATGGCTAAAGACAGGAATATGATGGGTGGCCCTGGACATATAGTAAAAATTGACGAAAGTCTATTATTTAAAAGAAAAAACCATGTCAGACAAATAATGGGTTATAGGGTTTTATGACCAAACCAAAAAAGTAGTTTTTTTGCAGCAGATACCAGACGACTCAGCCAGAACACTGGAACAGGTTATCATGGAATGCATTGCTCCTGGCTCAATTATTTATACAGACCAATGGACGAGCTATAATAATCTGTAAAACCTAGGATATGTGCACAGAATTATAAATCATTCAAGACGTTTTGTTGATCCAGTCACTAGAGTTTACACCAACAGCATTGAGGATTACTGGTCTTGCATTAAAAAAAGACTAAAATATACAACGGGATCAGTAGGAGAAATGAAGTGGTCTCATATCGATGAGGCCATGTGTAGAGAAGCGTATGACATGAAATCTGTAAAAATATTGCATAATTTTGAACAATTTTTAGAACATATCCATGAAAAATATGACATTTAACTGGTGTAACTAGATCAGGTTATCGGAAGATAACTCCCTGATGCAAATGAACTTACATTAACACCTTTTTGTTTTTGTTTTTTCTTTTAACTATTTGCACAACTAAATCATGTTCTGCAAAGTCCAAAACAAAAACAACAGCTCTCCTCCTCTTCCTCCCTTCCCGCCCTCCCTCCCTTTTTCCCTCCTCACTTCCCTACTGGCTTCTCAACACACCAATCAAGAATATTTTAAACCCTTTACTTTGCAGAGCTAAATCATGTTCAACTAGACCAGGAACCAAAACAACAAAATCCACTAAATCTTTACGTTTAACTATACCTTATTCTACAAAATCAGTAAACCGGAACCCATGAATAAATATAGAGACGTGTAAACAACTCGAAGTATAACATTTTTTTTTTCTCGCCTTGTCGGTGGGATATCAGAATAACTTGACTGCCCTCCTGCAGAGGGTAAAAATCCTTCAATGGAGCAACCAGTTAGTCATGGGTTGCTACCATAACAATTTAGAATGCTAGTTTGGTGATTGAGCTGTCCCAGGCCTGGGTGCATAGCAGTCTAGGCACTGCAGCACATTACTTTGGCTTACTTTGGCTAGACGAGCAGTCAGAGAGGCTTAATCTCACCAATCGGTCAGTCACGCCAAGCCCTAATACTTACATAAAACCAACCTACTTCAGGCAAAATAAACCATCAGACACATCCAAAAATCATCTGACTGACAATCACAAACAAGAGATAGAGCATAAGTATCAGAAGGTGGTGGCAAGGGTCAATCTACTAGTATGGAAAAGCTGTTACAGGAAGGGGTTAAAACTGAAGTTTTCATCAAAAAGGATCAAGGAAACAAAAAATAAACTGAAATGCTAACAGCCCCCTACTAGCGAGAGTATACCTTGCTTGTATCTGAAAAAATAGGCGAAGGGTTTTACCCCCTAACATCCCTCACTGATGGGCTTCGAGGTGGGTGGGGATCAAGAAAGATGAAACTTTTAAAAAAATTATAGCATCCAACAAAAAAAGACCCACATTGATTCCAGCATGTAATGCTCATACACAGGATCAGAACCAGACAACAAAACTGACAATAAAATATTTCCAAAATTCATTGTTTTTGAGTCAATATAAAGCAACACTCCAATCACTGAATTATCCCCATTCATCATAAAAAAAAAAATCATATCTATAACCAAAACCACATCAATTAAAAAAACTAAGAAACAATACACTCCTTATAGAAATCTCCAATAAACTCTCAGCAACTACACTCTTAAACCAAAACCACATCCACCACCTTAAAATAAAAACTTACCCTCACACCACCTTGACCATTTACACATTTTCACCGACGGCTTCAAAGACCACAGTAGAGTAGTGTGTTCTGCTGTATCGAATGAAACAACCCTAAGAAAGGCCCTTCCAAGCTCTATTTTTACTGCTGAAACATGTGCCATCGATCGAGCACTCAACATTTTAGATTAAAATGAACATAAGAAATTTCTAATACTCTCAGATTCACTTTCTGTACTAACATCACTGAATAACAAAAAACTCGAAAATCTTCTAATCATTAAACTCCTAAACAGAATCGACTCATTATCTAAACACAAAGAAATAATTTTATGCTTAATCCCAAGTCACATTGGAATAAAAGGAAATGAAATAGCTGACTTGGCAGCCAAATCAGTACTAAACCTAAACCAACAAACATCTGGAATTGTTTATTAATTTAATAATTAAAACTATATTTTTTACAGTGACAATTTAAAAAATTGTTTTCTGGAAAAAATCCAATTCAAAATAAAAAAATATTAAACTTATATTTTTTTTACAATAATTAAAAAAATGTTTTTATAAAAATATATTTTTATGGTGAGTTTCCGTTTAAATGTCCTGAGAAAAAATTATTTGCAATTATATTTTGACACAATCCAATTTTACTTTAATTAAAAGTAATTTATACTATAAACGTTTTGGTTTTCAAATATTTTTATGTTATTTATATACTCCACTGCTTCAAAATTCATGATGTTCTCTCGTTTAGAATCTAGATAATCTCAAAACGTCATAAATAAATTTTTAAAAAAATAGGCAGGGGTGCAGACCAAACTTTTTTCAAAGTAAAAAAATTGCAAATTAATAATAATAATAATAATAATAATAATAATAATAATAAGGGTGGGGGGATGAAGGGCCCAACATCAAAATGAGACTATTGTAAATTCAAGTTCAAGAAATTGGGGATCGATTACTTACTAGAATGTTGAATGTGAAATTGAAATCCCCTTCCAAATCTTTAACTATTGATTTTTTTTTTTTTCAATTTTATTTTTCAGTTCTTTTTTGTAATGTGGTAGCTTAGTGATCAATCGATAATAACCTGCAGAAATAGTTGAAAAAAGATGAAAAGGAAAAAAATTGTAAGGGGGGGGGTGAAAGTTCATATGAACCAAATTTTCTAATATTTCATTGTGATTACCTTTCTTAAAGTAGATTCTGATTATTTTGTATTCTTAACCTCTTTACATAAATTTCATTCAAAGTTTAAAACTGCTTGCTTAATAATGAAACACACTGCAAAATGAACAAAAACTTCTAAAGTCTCCCCTCCCCAACATTAGGAATACTATAACAAGACTTCTTATTCTCCCCTCCCTATTTAAATTGCATTGTTTTAACTTATTACAAAAATGTACTGATACCTGATTAATTCCGAGTTCAGTCACCTGAATTCTTCAGAGTCATTATCATTCACAAATAACTTATCTTTGTTAAACTATGTTTTAGTAAAAAAAAAAAATAACTACATTAAAAACACTAACTTAATTATGGCAAGTAAACGTGAAATGTCTAAAGCTAGGTCGGAAAATATAGTCACTTTCTTTATAAACCAGCTGAGAAAAGTCTATGGAATAATTATAACTTAAGTTCAAAACCATCTTTCTTTTAATTACGAAATATTAACTTAAGATATTGTTTTTTTTTTTCTGTAGTTAGCCTCTTTCTTGATTTGTTTATAAAGATAGCAACTATACTTTTCTGTCATAGTTAACATTTCAGCATTTTACATTTATCCTGGAACTTGATATAACTTAGTAATTTTAATATTATTTGGGGGGGGGGGAGAAAGAAAAAGGATAGGAGGGAGAAAATTGTACAGATAAGGACAAGTATTTCATAAGCAGGGTTTTATTTTAAAAACCTTCAGGTTATATCTATACTTACCTGTATATAACCAAGCAATGAATAGAATTGGTAGTATTCTGTGTGATGTAAAAAGAATTAGTAGTATTCTGTGTGGTAAAAAAAAACATACTGATCTAGTCTTTTCCTATTTTGACTATCTCTAAGATGACTGGTTTTGCAAAATTCTCAACATCTCTTCATGGAACATTAAGCAAACTAGTATGATGCATGGATTCTTCCTTTAATACACACATCAACCCTCATCCTTTATCAATCTCTCCATTTCACTGATAAACTTTCAACATTCTAACACTGGCTTTTTCAAACACTTATGTGTATTGTTAGTAGAATCCTTTTATTAATTCTGAAAATAGCAGAACTGAGATCATCTGAAGTAAATATGATTCTGCTCTCAAAGAAGTTTAATTGATCATAAAATATGAAGTCAGTTTTCTACACAAAAGATTGATACAGAAAACAAAACTCAGTCTGACATTATTGACATCTGTTATTAATCAATTATATGCATTTAGAAATATATAATTTTATTCAATCAAATTTACCTTGATTTATTTTCTATTTTCTCTAAAAGTACCATAATGCCATAATGTATAGATTATATTGAATAATCAATTAGTTTCCAATTTCAAAACATAATTATAAATTTCTTTTATTCACTAAGAATTATCAGAGCTATTTAAATATAGTTTTAAATTTCCGTTTCTGTTTCCATTGTTGAAATAGTTTTTTTGTCTTTTTACAGTTGATCTCAAATAGTCCCTATGTGCTTGGAATTCGAGATACAGAGAGTGTCCAGGTATCTTTGCTTACAGAATCAAATTGTCTGTCAAATATATGCTTATACCATATACATGAACTGTCTCATTGCATTTTCTTTTACTGTCTGAAAAAGAAAATAACTTTTTCTTTTATTTTGTCTATGTTACATTATCAAAATAAAGTTTCTTAGCTTTTTTAATCATTAACCAAAAAAAGCATAAAAACAAAAGAAAGACATTCAGTACACAATTAAAAAAAACAGTTAAAAGATTAGTTACATGTGAAAAATATAATACAAAAGAAATGTTGATGATAGGCTCACAGTTCAAATTCATTTTTGTTTTATATATTTTGCATCATGTTAAAAGCCAAAATTCTTTTTATCTCTTTTAATAAAATAATACTTAACTCTATAATGTAAAAAGTTTTTTTTCCATACATTGTTGTATCTTTTATTTATTTTTTAATGTTTTATTTTATTTTATTTTATTTTTTTTTCTAAGACATTTCAGGAAAGATTGGGCAGTGCCAAGCAAATAATGGTTGTTGGAAATGGAGGTATTGCTACAGAGCTTGTGTAAGAAAAAAATTTTTTGGCGCATTCATTTTGAAATTCATTTAAATATTAAAACGTTCATCTAATAAAATAATCTATATATGTAAAAGCGAAAATGTGTGTATGTATGTATGTTCGCTTTTTGTGTATGTCCGAGAAAGGCATTTTTCCGAGAAGCGATCGGTCGACTCACTTCTTCTTAAAACTTTTTATATCACGTCTAAATGATAATATCTACGAGTTAACAACCGAGGTCGCCTGTCTATTTAATTTGCCCGACTTTCAAAAGATAAATATTCCACATATTCGGATCGCTGCATGTTGGTTTCACTTTTCAGTATAAAAACAGCGAAACCGGATTCGAACCGGATGTAAATGTCACCGTCAACTATCCCGCAGTAAAACAATTTGACCTCATGAAAAACTGGGGAATAGCGTGATGTTTTACATTAACTTTTTAATCGCTCTTACATTGACTGTCGCTGTAGCGCAGGTGTTCAGGCTTAGCCTATAGGCCTCAAGGCGCTGGGTTCGAGCCGACTTGTCACCAAGCCCCCTCCATTATTTTTTTTTTTCCATTTTTAAAATCGCTGTTTTTTATCGTTCTTTTTATATTTAAACAATTTCCTTTTTGTTCTTCTTTATCCCCCCCCCCCAAACGCACACACCTACAAGCACCCAGGCAATGCTGGTCCGCCCCCCCCGCCCCGCTAGTCAATATAGAAATCCTAAATTTTGAAATATACATGTAGGTTTTGTTAAAATAAAAACATTTATCATATTTAGTTTTGATGAAAACAAAATGTCTCTTTACTTAAATCATGTTAGCCTCTATTAGTTGTTTTCATTCTATTAATGAAATATTTTTAAAGTTCAAAAATTGTCTAACTTTTGCTGAATTTTTTCAAATATTGAATTTTCGGTTGTCTAACACTTGATTTATTAATAATGCAAAAATTTTAGCAAAGAGGGGTAATAATTGATCAGGTGAGTTCTTTCACCAGAATTCTTGAATAGTGATGCCACAGATGCAATTTTTTACAGTAAAGCAAGGTTCAGTAAGATTTTAGTTGTAGAGTTTGGAAAAAACAAAGGCTAGCTCGGTGAAACATTTCTTTATTAGTATAGCAGAGATGAGCTCAGACCCATACGCCTTGGAAGCATCTAAGTTGTTTATGATATTATGGACATAAGAAGGGAATTCTGTGCACAAATGGAAATTTTTTAGGTTTAAGGTGAAATTGGAGATGTACTGCTAGGCAAGCAGTTTCACCCTTTTCAGTTACTGTGCAAGTGACCTCCTGGTTGTTGGGTAGTGGAGGAATTGTTGATTGTCTATTATTTACCACACTAAGAGAGATAATTTTGAAGTATAGAATTATGAAAATTACAGAAGAAAATGCTAAATTTGATGATTAAAATTTAAAACTTATTTCACTTTACTAAATCAATTTAATATCATAAAAAAACATCAAATAAACAATATGAAACGAGTCCCTCTGCTGCTCATGTTTTTTTTTTATTTTTTTTATCAATTTCTATTTGTTTTCAGTTATGAAATTGAAAATTGTTCTGTGATTTGGGCCATTAAAGATGAATCAATCAATCATGCATTTGTTGATGCTCCAGCAGGAAAATTCCTTTTAAAGAAACTTCATGAAAGAAAAGAAAAAAGTAAAACTTCAAAAAGAATGAAATACACAATGGCTGGTAAATAGAAATTTCCATTTTATGCTTTACATGCACACAATTGTATATCCATCAATTATTAGATGAAAAACATACCGTGTAAAGAATTCTACAAATGTTTAATACTTGTGCCTATAGTTTTATTAATGTTTTTGTTTATTTTCATCTGTGATTTTGCCATCAACTTTTGACTCCCCATTGTTTCTTTATTCAGTTTCCAAATTATAACAATATTAGCGTTTACTACCAAAACTAATTGACTTGTGTTTGACACATTTTAAGAATTATTTAAAGATAAAACTTTTACTTCATTGAAGATTTTATGTATTAGTCATGTAAGTGATTATTAACCGGATATAATACTCCTGTTAATTTCTAATTTCTCTAGTTGATCTTCCATCAGCGTAAACAAAAATGCTTAATAAATGTTGTGATTCAAATATAAATCAGTCATTAAGGAATGATTTAAATGGTAAATGATTTTTATTTATGTTTTGAAAAAGAACCTCAAGGATCTGTTCTGGGTCTAACTCGCACTGATTTTCATTAATAATCTTCTGATGCCATGTGGCGCCACCGACTAGTCGCCAGCCCCAATGCTGTGTGCCATGAATTTTTATTCATCTTCTTAATGGTCATATTGTTATCATTTCTCACACTGGTGACTGTCAAGGAGAGCTCACAGGTCCACAAGTATAAAATAAAAATAAAATAGGAAAACAAAAGGAAAACAGAGACTGCGACACATCAGTTTTATTATCTGGAGTCTGGGTGAGTGTGATTTGATCCTCTACATGCTAAGGCCCACATCTATATTTACTGTCGAGGCTATTTCCATCAGTTAGTTGATCAGTTCACTTTCTCATCTGCTCAGAGTCACAATCTGTATTCAACTGTGTCTAGCTCTCAACTGACATCAAAATCTAACTGAATATCCTACTGTCAATTGTCGTAAAGTGTCCAACTCACTGCTGTCATAAAACATTATAAAATTGTAAAATATCATAATACCTGTTGCCAATCCTCAGTATCATAAAACTAATTGTCAAACTAAAAACCAAATCTAAGTATATCTCAGGTCTATTGTTTGATCACTTTTGTTACCGCCTGGGCCAACAATCCCTTGTCAAATTTCTTTTGTCTACCTTATTATCTACTAGCTGTGTTCAGCCATGCGTTACTGTGGATCAGTTTGTGTAAATGAACCCCCACCCACCAAAAAAAAAGACAAAATTCATTTTTTTTTTTAAGAAGGAATTAATGTGGCAAACCTTTTTTTTTTTTTTTTTTGTTAAAGAAAAATATCCGTAAGTTAATTAATAAAGAAAATAGTTTATGTATTTTTTGTTATTTGCGGACTGTTATCCTCATCTCCTATAGTTGTTGTTTCATGACAATCTGTGAATACGTAAGTAATAGCGGAATGAAAAGTAGGTAGATGAATTTTTTTTTTGCTTTTGTGATAATTTATCGTAACGAGCCGCATGGTAAAATGAACACATGACACGGAAACACGCAAGAGAAATAATAATCGGAGTTATGGAAGAGTGAGAGAGAGAGAGAGAAGATATACAGAAGGAGGGAGAGAGAGAGGAGATAAAAACTGTTATAGATAATGTTGACGTCGTAAAATGTATGTTTTTTATTTCGGTAGAAAAAGAATTGTAAAAAGTGAACTAGAGAGAGAGAGAGCAAAAAAATCTGTTGTAGGTAATGTTGACGCTATAAAATGTTTGTTTTTTTTATTTTGGCAAAAAAAGAAAAGTGAAAAGAGAGATAGGAGAAATAAAAACTGGTGTAGATAACGTTGACATTGTAAAATGTTTTTGTATTTTGGCAGAAAAAGAAATCTAAAAAGCGAGCAAGAGAGAAAAGGTGGGAAGAATATATATATATAGAGAGAGGGGGGGAGAGAGAGAGCTGAGAAAAATTTATACAGAGAGAGAGGGAGTTGGGAAGAATATATATGCAAAGAGAGAGGGAGAGAGGAAATAAAAACTTTTGTAAATAATGTTGACGACGTGAAATGTTTGTAGTTTTTTCTTTGGCTTAAAAAGAACATTACAAAGCAAACAATATCTACAGTTTTATTTCCTCTCTCTCTCTGTATATATTCTTTCTAACTCTCTCTCTCTCGCTTTTTTTTTCTTATGCTGAAATATATATGTATTATGTATATATTTTTCCCAACTCTCTCGCATAGTTGAAAACCTATGCTGACAAGATAAGTAACATGACTGAAATCTAGCTAATCATAGAGAAAAAATGTAAGTATTTTAAATTGCCTACATTAAAAGTACAAAAAGATTAAAGAAAAAAAAATGTCCTGTTAAAAACAAAGTAAAAGAAAACAAAAGATAGCATCACGTGATGTTTGTTAAGCTGCTTTGAAATTGAAAAATAACGATGGTACCCATTTTTTTTTTTTTTTTCAGGGTTTGTTTTTTTTGGGTGGGGTTTAGTGGCATGTTGTTAATGTGTACATAGGTAAGTGTAAGGTTATCAGTATTTAATTTTCTGTTTATGAGCGGTGACACCATATTTTAAAAATTCTGGAATGTTTATGTATTAAGATGTACATTCCAGAATAATCAAATTGTCAGCAAATGAGAATGGGTGGAATTTGAGAAGGGAGAATTGTTTATTTTTGAATTGGGAAATGAAAAGATTATGCTATGTTTATGAGTTTATGATCCAGTTACGAACGATGCAAGCGCAATATCTGTAGAATATGTATATTTCCTCCCAATCTTGACTGGAGGCAGGAAGACTTAATATTTAGGAGGAAAAAATAGGAACTACTTCCTCTAAAAATGCTGTGATTGTGATGGTGTTGCTCCTAGGATGAAATGTAAGATTTTATTATAACGACTAAATGTGTTTTAAATGTTGTTCAAAGTTACATAAGATAATGGCTAATAGTCTAGACATAATAAATTTGTATGTGGCATCTGTTGTTGAAAACACAATACTTTGGTTCAGAGGGGAAGTTCTGCAATCAAAATGTATATGGAGATTGTCTAATGACAAATTCTATTTTCTGTTTCTTTGGTTATGACATACTTCCTTTACTTTTGTTGTATATTTTTTTTCTTTTCTCTGTGCTCTGCTACTTCCTAGCACTTGGGATCAACTATAGTCTTCAAAATTATATTCTGACATTATTTACAAAGAAACACTGTTTATGGGAGCACTTTAAAATCATTGATGATCAGAATTTTGCTAAGTTTTGTCTTCTGAGCACATGTTACAATGGAGAATGCCTCCAAAATCTTCCTTTTACCATCAATGCTCAGATCCTTGTTTTGCTCCAGCAGAAGTGAATCGCTTTCTCACTAAGGAAGCTCATTTTGATAAAATCCTAAAACTCTCACTACAGATATCTAAAATGAAAGACTGTTGCTAAAGTTGCTGGGAAAATAGTTGAATCATTCTACCATTTCAGAAAGTACTTGATTACTTAGGCAGAGTTGGATACATCCTAAGATGAAGTATTGCTTGATATCGGGGATGATTTCCTCTGCCTGTGATAGTCATTTTCTCACGGAAGAAATATTGCTAGTCTCTCTCTACTTTATTGTTTATTTTGATCAAAGATGTTCAACTTCATTCTGTGGTTCATCCTTGTAAGATATTCACAGCAAGAATTCTTCTTCCGACCACAACCACAAAGAATTTTTCTTTCTTCCTCTGTGTGTCCAACATTAAAATGGATTTCCATGAACAGAGTTTCTTTTCAAGAATTTCCTATCCATAGAACACATTACCACAGGATTATTTTGTTGCTCATTATAACATAGTCGCTCCTTTCATCATTTTCAATCCACTCATAATATTCCTCATCATTTAACTGACAATCTGTTCATCTCATTAATCTTTATCCTTGCATGGTTTTTAAATGAAGCATTAATAAATAGAACATTTAAAAATCCTTGAAATTTTGATGAATTATTTTAAAGAAACCTCTTAGCAACAATTTAAAACAAATTTTTTTCTTTCTATAGAAAGTGATAATTCTAAAACAGATGAAATGGGTGGCGCACTTGGGCCTGATTGGGCTTCAACTTTGACCATGTCCAGTAACCTAAAAGTATGTATCATTTCTAAATTATATCTGTATTTATTTTGACAAAGTTGTTTTGTTTGTGATTCTGGCTTCTAGAAATTGGTTGTCAAATTGTATCAAGTACTTAAATATTGAAATTAAAGTTTCTATCAGTTCCAATCTAATAATAAACTCCTTTGCCAATTTTGGGTTTAAATACTTGAAATTTAAGATGTAGATTACCTGGACATGAGTCAAACTTTTTAATATATATGTACATATGCACATAAGTTATGAAAAGTACATAGGGCATGAGCAAAGCCAGGCTGAACTGTTAGTATATATATATATATATATATATATATATATATATATATATATATATATATATATATATATATATATATATATATATACAGTTAAATTTCATTCAAAAAAATATAATATTTTGCTTTGGTTTTGATACTCCCAAATTCAACCCAAATTTACAACCCTTCCTTTTCATAACCTATCATACTTTCATCAATCACAGTCCATTTTCTGTAGGCTGTTTTTGAACCCAGTCAACGACGGGTACTTCTGCTAGGATATATATATATATATATATATATATATATATATATATATATATATATATATTCATTTTACCTGTTAAAATAAAGGAATTACCTAAAAACAAAGGCAATAATATTAATTCACAAAATGTATTTGATTAATGAGTAAAATATTTTTTGGATAAATTTTTAATATTTTCTTTTATAAAATTTTTAATTATTTACTACATTTATTGTTATATTCTTAAAATAATGTTTAATTCTGTTATACCATTTTTTTCTTTCTTTTTTTTTTTTTGGGATAGATTACTAAAAATGTACATATGGAATACAAGGTGGAAGTTGAGAGACTTTTAACAGCAGAAGAACTAAAAGCAGCTTCTCTGGAGCCAACTTCATCTCCTCTCGATGATCATAATGATGAAAAGTGTAAAACAACAATTTTTTTTCATTTATTTGTACTTCTGTTTAGTTTCTCTTAAGAAAATTGTGATGCATTAGGATGGGATCCTGGTGGCTGAGCAGTTTGTAGTCTGGTGACTTGCAACAATCCAATTCAGCCAAAGCTACACGGGAGTTCAGAAAGGCCTAACTTATGGCAGTTACTATAATGTAACTCTTATTGGGTAGGTCACCATTTCGGCGGGTCCCCCTTTTGGGGAGTTGTCGAAATTAATAAGAAGACGGGAGTGTTGGTACGGTCTAGAAACCGACCTGGGAATAATAATCAAGAAAAAAGGCATTTCAAAACGAAACGGTTTTATATACATTTCAGCATACAAGTTGTATTGGGTCATAGAAAGTTCGGGATTTTCATTTGTTCTGGAATAACTTGTCTCTCCGTTTTTTTGCTTCAAAAACTTTTTGCAATCAATTGGCTGCTCATGTCATGCCGTAGTATATATAAGTTCATCCTCAATCCAATTATTCAATCTAATTCTTTTAAAAATAAAAACCTTAGTTCTCTTTTTTATTTTTCCTCCCAAATAGATACTAGAAAAATAGTAGCAATTGTGTTAAGAATAAAGACGATTGCCAAAAAGTGATGTTTTCTAAAGGCAAATATTTCTAGAAATATAAAATAATTATTCTACCAGCAAAATTACATTTAACATTAAATAATCTATAAATGGTTGATATGCTATAAACCAAACCAAACTTAAATACAACAGACCCAATTGGGGTTGAACTTAGCCTTGTTTATGTTGGTATCCATTATGCAATTCATACTCCCCTGATAATTAGTGTTATCTATTATTATTATTATTATTATTATTATTATTTCTGTTGTCACATTTTGTGTCTGGCTGTTATTTCCGATTTTATACTGATTGATGGATGAGAACAAATAACCATAGGTTATCAGCATCTTCTTTTCTCAGACCTCCAGTACAAGATTCTGGCATTTCCCAACAAGGCAGTCTTCTGAAGTACTCCAACATTGTAATGGATCCCAATTTTCTCAATCTACTTGTCAAATCCTTTTGTCACACTCTCCAGGGCTTGCATCACAACAGGTACAACTTCTACCTCCTTCAATCTTTTTATCTACCTTTTCAACTCTTGATACTTTTCGAACTTCTCCTTTTCTTTTTTCCTCCACATTCACATCAGCTGGTATTTCTGTATCAATCATTATTGCCTAACAAGATTAAATCCGGTCTCTTTACTTCAGTCAAATTATCCAAATAGATATTCATATCCCACAATAATTTCACATTATCACTCTCCACCACGCCTACTGAAATATGCTTGTACCATTTTTCACTTCATTCCAACTTTTCTTACATATACCCCAATGGACTTTTCTCGTAATATTGTCATGACACCTCTTGTACTCTTTTTGAGTTAACTTCTCACAACTATTAACAAAGTGTTTTACATTCTCCATAGTCGACAGGAGGCTTTCAGCTGTTTTATCGATATGATACTTCGCATAATTTGTCCTGAATGCTTGCTCCTGTGCGGCATATATTAAAGCTTCCATCTTAACCTTACAGTCACATTTTGACAACCATCACCAGGTTTTTTTTCTTTGTTGTCTTTCAATTTTTGTTCATTTTTTTCCTTAAATTCCTTGCTTCTTAATAGTTAGATTGCTTGCAATTGTTCAAATTTTGACACACTTTTTATAAGCTTTTCCTTACAGTTGGCGATGCAAACTTTTAGACTACTTTTTCTTTCATGCATTCTTCTACACCTATTAGTCCTGATCCTCCCTCTTTTCTTTTCACATATCAACATCACTGTCTATATAGTCTCTCTTGTCTTTCTTTACACTTCTCCTCACTTCCCTGTGGGCATGTGTGTATCCTGATTGGGCTGCCTCTTGTACGGCTCTCATTGACTGCTTTTTTCTTGAATCTTCTGGCTTGAATTTTCTGTAAGTTGTCCATAGAAATCCAGTCTTTGTGTTGGTTCTTCTTTGGCCCAAGCACTTCTTGGTATGTTTCCATAAGGTTGTGGTGTGAGCATTGGTGTCCTTGATGGTAAGCTTCTGCAGTACTTGGAATCTGTTTCTCAGGCTCACGGTGAAGGCTGAGAGCCTTGAGGTCCTCCACAGTTTGAGCCTTATGCCAAACACACACTTTTCAGTGAGTGCATATTTTTAAAGGTTGATACTCTTGGCACAGGAAGATTGACAGCTGTTTATGTAATTGGGTGCGCAGTGAAAGGTCAACCTTGCATATTCACATCTGAACTTGAAAAACAAAGCATATGTGTTAAAACGTATATTTCTCTTTTTCCCTCTCTTGCAAAGAGAAAAGAATTGTATTGAATAAACAGTCGAGGCTTCGATTCCATGCATGATGGCCACATAGCAGTTTTGTTTTGGTTGCAAGTGACTATGGACGTGGGTTGACAATTACTGAATTTAAATATGCTCCGTCAGTATTAAATGTAAAATAATTTTATTTTTTTATAAACAAAATGCCTTGTTCGCTTCTTCTATGCAGTGTTCAATTTTAGCTTAACGGTTTCTGTTATCAACAATGATGCTAAAACTCTGTCCGTAATGACATCAAGAAGAGACCCACCAACTGGTTATAGCTGACGCCATACCAACTTCTTTATGTTAAGGGATGTGCCTGGCATTTGATCATGTCTAATATCCGGGGAGCTGGTTACCATTTCCAGGACGTGACAACTGTTCTCGAAACGTCTCCTCGACATGGACAAACTAAGTAACTCTCTTCGACAAACAATCGTAACAAATTTGTGAATCTTCTCTTACAATCCCAAAGTATTGTCCTATTAATAAGCAATTGATCTTTCGTCCCTCTACTACATCCCTTTTGTTCCTCAGATAAGATCTCTTGCTGTTCCAGATATTGGTAAATCTCATATGCTAAAATGCCTGTCAGCAGTTTCTACATTAATGGAATGCAGGTGATGGGCTGATAGTTATCAACTGCAGTGCCCTTTGATGTATCCTTCTGGCAGAGCACTGTTCATCCATACTTGCTCTATTCAGGAATTACATCAATCGAAATTCCATCAATTTAAGATGCAATTCTTTCATGCAAATTAGTAAAATTTTTCATCCAATATCCCTGTTGGTCTGAGAATTTTCCTACATTGTTTTTGAACTTTACTCCTTGTTCACTTTCACCACATCTTGGGTTTGCTTGAATTTAATTGCGATTTCATTCTTCACATTTTTCAACTGTTGCTATTATTATTATTACTAGTTGTACCCTGCCAAGTGTTGCTGTGGCTCAATTTGGCAAAATAGAAAAAAAATTTGATAATGAGAAAATGCATGTTTCTTATATGCTTAATTTCCCAGCACTTGTGAATACACAATTTTTTGTTGTTCCATTTCCTGAGTAGTTGTAGAGATTTACTTGTTTGCCACAACATAAATTGTCCTTGTGAGAAACAGTCAGTGTGTAGATGTAAGCCACACAAATGTAAAGATTGTCTCTGAGCTTTGTTCATGGTGATTGCAAACGACGATTGAATTGGGAATTGCAATCTCTTAAATTGAAATGGCATATGCGGTGGAATCATAGGAATATATGAATGAGGACATCTTCACCTTTGAAAGGTTCTGTCAAGATTGTTGCTTCTATGATGTTGTTCATTAATTTTTTTACTGCAACCCATGTGCCATTGCAAAGCTTGGGTTGATTTATATTTCGCAACATGATAATTGGTATGCCAATTTTCAATTGCAGTACATGCGGTGGCATCCCTGGCAAATTTAGTGAATTCAAAAATTCTGTTGAATAATTAACCACTTCATCTGCTTCCACAACAGTGTCAACGGACTTATATGTGACTACCTGACTTGGAATTTTAAGCTGAATAATATTGTTCAGTTCATGGATGTCTTTGTTTTGAGCTGCAAGAATAGCTCTTCACTCAGCCAACTCGAATTCTTATAATTAATTTGAATATCTGGAGAAACCTTTTTTACCAACTCTCCTTTTGATGTAACTAAATTACAGAAGTTATGAGGCAATGAAATTTCCCTTAACTCTGATCAACCGGCACTTGTCTGTTCTCATTTTCCAACAATTGATGCGAAAATTTCTCTGCAACTCGATCTTTTTGCAACTGGACATACATATTTTGAGTTAAGTTTAATATCTAATGTTTAATGTAATACGGCACAATCACGTTGACACACCGGTTGAGCCTGGCCAGTACCAGATGGGTGACCATTTGGGAAGGCGAGGCGCTGTATATACCGTGAGATAAAATATCAGGTTCAGAAACTGGCGCGGTCTATCCTTTTCTCGAGGGTAGATGGGACCCTCTTAAGCCGTGTAGGCATCCCATCTAGTGATAGCGTCACAATAAAAAATACCTTTGATAGTCCTGGCAAAGCATCAGGTATTCAGCTACCGGCATATTCGAATTACACTACAAACTTGCAAGGATCGATCAAGAGCCTCAAGTGATTTTTTGTGTGCCATTGTGCATTCACCCTAAACAATAAGTCTGCATTTCTGCAATATTTTTCATATGCTAGATGATTTTGGAAATATTGAACATGGGAGTTTTGAAAAATTAAATGTTTAATAGTAATTTCGAAGCAGAATGAGCAGTTCTTCTACCTGGTAGTAAGGTCGCAGCTATTCTGCATGAAGTAAGAGCTAAGGCTGTGTCATTTTGTGATCGAATGGCGGTCAAAATCAAATTAATTAGAAAGGTTTTACCAGTTCCTTCTGGTGCGTTCTAATTAGCAGTAATTTTCAAATAGCTTTCTATTTTCACTGTAAGTAATTTAAGTAACTAAAACAGGATTTAATCATATAAAATAAAATATGTATTAGATATAAAATATGTATTAGATACGTTTGAAGCCGAAACAACACATTATTACAAAATAGTTATTTATTTTGTTTGGAATTTATATTGGAATTTATAAATATATTTCGAAGCTACACTTCATCTTCAGTATGTCTTTTTTTTCTTTCTTGCCATGTTGTTGTTGGAGCATAGAATCAGCAAGTAGAAGTCCGTTTGTTGTTTTCTTCAAACGTATCTAATATGTATTTTATTCAAACTCAACCAGCGCTTCTATTAAGGAACACCAACCCTAACAGGATTTAATCATATTTTGACAATGCCTTAATCACTGTAAGTAATGTAGGTGACTAAAATAGGATGAGGGATTAGAAAGGGATAGATAGAGAGGAAGATAGAGAAAGAGAGGAAGATAGAGGGATTGAAAGACAGAGAGAGGGAGAGAGAGTTAGAGACAGAAAAAGAGAGAAAGGGGAGAGAGATATAAAAGGAGTGAGAGAGAAAGGAGCTCAGTGATAGAGAGAAACAGAGGGGAGGAGATGGATGCAGAGTCACAGAAAAATAGAGGATGAACTATGATCAATGAAGGAGAAATCCTTTTAGACTGCGTCAATTTAAAATTTTGTTCCTTTCTAGAGGTGCAAATACGAATACGCAATGGGTAAAAAAACAATATACCGGCAAGTTCAGTAATCAATAATCATTATTCATTTGTTTCTTACACGGTTATATTGCAGCATTTAAAATAAATTTTTAAAATATAATTTTTTTTTATGTTGCAATGTGATTGTGTAGGAAATATAAACGCATATATTTGTTAATTTAACGTTTAAAAATACTGATCACTACTGCAACGAATATGCGATTGGTAAAAACAGTTTTTATGCGTTTGACAAAGATATTTTTTGGCATTTTTTGAGACGTAGGAATTTTTTATTATTATTATCATTATTATTCGATAGTAAATATATAAAAATAAACCATATTAGTGTAAAGTGAAATAGTAAAACAATCGCTAAGAAAAAAATGACAAAAAAAATGAATTTTTTTTTTTGTTCAAACTGATCGACTTTCACCAAGAAGAAACAATTTCGAAAAAAATTTTTTTTTTAATACTGTATAATTTTTTCAATACTGTATAATTTTTTTGTCTTAAATTTTTAAAAACGCCCTTTCACAAAATGTTGAGCCAATCGGTTCAGTAGTTTTTTAGATTATTGATTAGTAACAAACATAATTTTACATTTTTATTTATATCGATTATTGAAATAATAATAATAATAATAATAATAATAATAATAATAATAATAAAAAGGCTGGGTTAATCAATGTTTGTTTCACTAAGGTTTTTTCTTATATATTTTAATCACACACTAAAATATTCAGTAGTTTTGGGAGGGAATCTTTTTAATTTTGATCTGATTAGTTGGAATTCATAATTAACTCACCAAGACACCTTTCTCTTACTAAGCTTCTATCACTACCATCTGTGACTGTATATTGTTTGCACTTCCTTTCCTGTTTTTATTTTATATGGTAACAACCATTCTAGCTTCTCTTTCTCTCTCTCTATATATAAGTAGTGACCGCCAATTGAACGAAAACTGCTTTTTCTAAAGCTTATTAAAATCTATGAAAATCACATTATTTCTGAACAACATTTGGTTTTATCAGGAAAGATAAAACCCTGAAGTTTGTTATCTTAAAAGCAGAATAATATAATACTTTTCTATAATTTTTAATAGAATTTTTAGTTTTAGATTTTTCAAAAAAACGTGTTTAACTCAGTCTTCATAGAATATAAATAAAACAAATATTTTTAAAAAAGTTTTTTGAATCAATTAAACTAACTTTTTTATGTCTAAATAAAATTTGCTATGATTGGCTATAAGAATATGCAAAAATATTAGAATATAATTATCTTATATTTTAATAAATTCAAATAATTCCATTTTTTATCATGAACTCATACATTTTACCTACTGCTGCCATCTCGGATTTTAGGTATGGGAACCCAGTCATGTCTAAATATTTATTTAAGCATTTTCATGACTTATGTAACTAGACAGACAAATGCATTTTTTTAAATAATTGAATTAAATTATAATTATAAACACCATTTATAGTAAAATCTGTTATTTTTTGCTTTATAATTTTTTCCTTCATAATAATTAATCAATCAAGCTTTAAATTTTTTCTAATACATGTTAAAAGTAAAGAAAAACTGCTTTTTTCTATTTTTACATCAAACATAAATTTTTGGCATTATATTTCTCAGTTTTAATATCACTTTTAGTCAGTTTTTAATTTCATGATTAAAATCATTTTTCCTTTCTTATTTTCTGATTAATAATAACCAAATGAGCCACACTCTTTTTCCATAAACTAGATTATACTGTATTTTCCTCAATTCTTTTTTGCATGAATCAAGTTGACAAAGACTTTCATTAAAATTTGGTGGTCTTTAAATGGACCGTTTTTTGGTAAACCTCTTGGGGATGCAACTTGTTAGGATGTTATAACCATCATCTACAGAAATCCATGTCTTCATAGTTATAGTTAATTTTCAAAAAGGGAGGTAACAACTTTTTGTAATCGTAATGGGCTACTGTATCTTAAAAAAATCTCACGTAAAACAATACTTGCAGATACAATTAATACTTATAATTTTCACACCCTGCTTTAAAGCAAATTTTTTTCTTTTTTTTTTTGGTATCGATTCTTTAAAGGATTTTTTATGTACTAGTACATGGAAAGTTTACATATTCTAAAATTAAAATTTTAATTTATTTTTAAAGATTTAAAACTATGCATATTTTAACGTTTTCGTAAAAAAAATATTTTTTTTATCCTCATCTGAAAGATAATTATTGATAGCATATTCAATGAATCTCACACTTCAAAACGCAAAAGATAAAAAAATTAAACACATTCAAATTTTAGATTTCAATCTTCGATATCGAAGGCACCTTGCGAAATTTATTTTTTGTTTTTATTTTTCTACACTCATTCAACCTTCCTACCACAAAATGAGTATATGCTTAATGGATCGCTTGGACTTTAAGGGGTTGAACAAGGGACATATGAGGAAGGGGGAGGGGTATGAAGTCCCCCAAAATATATTCATACAACGAATATGAAAAAAAAGTTACACGCATATGCGTGCATTGTTTATCTATTAATTGGTGAAAATTTTATATTGATTAGATAATTACTTGATTTTGGTCGATTTTTAAAGACAGGCTGTTACGAAAATCAAAAATACTCCATAAATTTGGTGGTCACTATATATAAGCAATAAAAAGTAATAAAGATAGAAAAGAATTAAAAAATTCAAATAGTCCATTCTAAACAAAGTGAAATAGCACGATAAGTATTAATACTATTTAACCTGTAACTGTACAAAGAAAAAAGCAGGTACTTCTTTATTTAACGAATTAATTGAAATATTGAATTTCAAGTGAAACAGATAGTACCTACATAATTGTCATGGCACAAATAGTAACATATCCAAAAATTACACAAAACTATAAGGTAGAAAAATAATTATTAATGAAAACAGAAATTAGTGAAATGAAGCGAAATCACTATATTGCACTTACTAAAAAAAGAGATAAGTTGACAGAGGAGATAATTAACTTCTGTTGCTTATGTCACCTGACAAAGGTAATTCAAAATATATTATTTAATTCATTATTGAGATGAGTATTATTTATTAATTTTTTATTTATTGCCGACTATTATCCTCATCTTTTCTTAGTTGTTTCATGACATTTCGGCCATATATTCGTCTGGCCTTCATCAGGTGGTAACTGTGACGGGATAGGTACTTTGAATCTCCTGACTGCATCCACTGCAATTACTGCCTTCCATAATTGTTGTCGTCTCACCACGTTTTGGCCAAGTAAGCCTCTGGCCGGTTTTGGGTAGAATTGAAACCGCTATCTTCAGACGATTCTTACCTGGAACCGTAGAGATTCAGCGTCTCTATCAACTATCAATAGGGAGGTCTGTGATCAAAAAGTCAGTTGATATAATTTTATATATTTGAAGATTGGTTTTAAAAATCAACCTTTTCTTGGTTCAAACAAGCTAACCAAAGCTCAATGAGTGACCCAACAGGTCATATTTTTTTTCTTGTAAACTTTGATTTAGGATGGTTCAAATTTGTACTAACATTCCTAGTAAAGTTCTACATTATCTTCTATTTTCCCATAGTAATGAGCAGTTATTTGACTTAAAGTTGAACTTTCAAATTGTAGCTATCTTATTATAGTTATCAATGTGAATAAAAATAATTTGTACTGTGAATTTACTTTGATGGTCCTTAAAATAGATTGCTATTTGTTTCATCTTTCACAAAATTTCTTTTCTACTTTAAGTGAATTAAAAACTGAAATTAAGTCTTGCTTTTTAATTCTCTTACAATTCAATGTTTTTCTTGAGCGTGAATGATTCCTAATTACAGCTCTTCTACCCCAATGGTGGCTGTACTGGAGATAAATTTTTGTCAGTTTCTTTTTGTTCATTTCTGTCTTTTCAAAATCATCCTATAAAACTTGCTGTATGATTTTCATGCTTAGAATTAGAAATTTAGAAGTGATCACTATCATATGATGACTATAATTTTCAACAAAAGTTTGTTACATTTTTAATACCAAATATCATAACATGATTGAAATGAATTTAATCATTTCTATTTATTTTTTTTTAGATGATTGGCCAATATATGTTTCATTGTCAAATGGAAAAATCTATGGATGTGATTTTCTCGTGAGTGCCACTGGTGTCATGCCAAACACTGATGTCATATTACAAGGAAATTCTGTAAGTTTGTTAAATTTTATTCTTTAAAGTGGTGGCATTCATAGAAATAGACTTTAATTTTATTTCTATGAACTTAGATATTTTATTAGCAGGATTTGTCTATAAGCTTTGCCTGGGAAAATTGAAGAACTTAAGAAATTTATGTTCCCATCCTAGGATAGTGTTAGAATATTAAGCAACTTATCAGTTTTGTGTTACTTAGAATTCATCAGAACTCCAAAAGAAACTGGGAGCCTAAAGCATTTTAATCTGTGAAGTAATACAGTCATTTTTATTAATTTCAAAATAGTAAGATTTGAGTCTCCAAAATGGGTTATGATAAACATATCTGCATATTTCATATATCAGTTACTTTACTCAATTTTTACTAAGTTGTAACTATTAATTGTTCAGTAAGTACGATAAATATGTTGTCCTAAAGAAAACAACACTACAGCTTTATTTTAAAACTTTTATTGAAAAAATGAATTCCGATAACTTGATTATGTAGTAGAGCTGACATCTATTCAATGTAGCTGTCTTCAGTCTCAATCATTGCTTCGATATGGGTCTGGAACTGGGAGCTTGCCTTTTCCACAAGAGTCAGTGGGAGCTCAACAAGTACTCGGCAGATGGCGGTGATCAGGCTGACTTTGGTATTGTGGGAGGTTATGTTGGGGATGTTCTCTATGTATGACCAAACGAAGTAGTCCAGCGGGTTCAGGTCGGGGAAGGAGGAGGGTACAAAGTTGTAGCGCTCCTTCTGAAAGCTAAGCCTGGGTCTCTTTGGACTTGTGGGCTGGCGTGGAGTCTTTCTGCCACACCCATGGTCTGCCAGCAGCCATATGATTGCACGCACACTTTGGTAATGACTTTAAAGCTGACTTCAAAGATGTTAAGTGGCATGATGTGACCCTCACTTGAAACCACACTAAAGACCATAACCATGGCTGGAAACTTCATTGAGCTGTTCCCTCAAGCATTAAACCTTCCGGATTTGCATTGTGAGGGTGCTGGCAATGGTCCTGTTGTCATAACTTGGATTGATAGAGAGCATGAGTTGTACAGCGATGCATCTCTGATCTCACTTGTTAAACATTGTGTCACTTTCAGACATGATAGAAACCTTCTATTGCTCTTGGGATTTGTACACAACTAGCTAACTAGTAGATGATCTGCAACAAAAAAAGAGGACCAGTTTTCACAGAAATGGAATCATGTTGTCTTTTCTGGGACGACAATTTTATCGTTCCACACTGTATTAAGTTATAAATCATAATAATGAACATGTAAACAGTTTAAATATGATATACTTCTGTTACCCTTTTTATGTAAATATTTTGAAGATGAAGAGGATTAATAATTATACCAAAATATTCGCTTTTAAATTTAATACGTTTTGAACATGGTGCATTATTCCTCTTTTTTATTTATTTAGTTTGATCTTGCCAATGATGGTGGAATCAAAGTTAATTCTAAAATGCAGACTAATATTCCAAATGTGTTTTCTGCTGGAGATCTTTGTAATGCATCATGGGAAATGGCTGAACATTGGTTTCAGGTAAATTTGAACTGTTTTATTTTCTGATTATTTTATTTATTTACTTTTGCCTATTTTCTATTTGACTGTTTTTTTTTTTGGTTTATGATAGGTATGTTTATATCTCTTCTAACTGCAACATACAACTGGTTTAATTGCTTGTTGAAGATGATCATTCTGGTCATGAAGAATATTTAAAAAAAATTTTTTTTTTTCATACAACAAATAAATATGCAGAAAATAAATTATCGATTTTGGAAGGGTAAAAAGTATGCCAAAAAATATCTTTATAAAAGTCATTCATCATTCAACCATCTTGAAAATATCTCTAACAAGTTTTACTAAATAGTCATTTTAGAATTTGAATTAGCATATAGAAACAGTCATGGTAATTTTTTTTAATTTAAATTAAACATACTTTTCGTCAACAAAAATCCCTTGAATTTAGTCATTTTATGAGATAAAAACTTGTTTTCAAATAATGTTGAATGGTATTTTTTAAGATTTCCAAAATAATATTACATATTTTTCTTGGAAACTGATAACAAAACAAAAACATAATTAAGAAGTCTTGTATCATCCACATAATATTTTAACAGAAAAAAGATTTTAACTGAATTTATTAACTAATGTGGTTACACGAATAGTAAATGAATTATTATTAAATATAGCAAGTCAAAATAAATAAAATTTGAAAATTAAAAAGTTATACTTTAAATGCAAATATTCCTTTAAGTAGTTTAAGATAATAAATCTTGTTTGTTTAGCAAAATCGAAACAAAATGGTATTTGAATGAAAAACAACTTTTTAACTGCTTCTTGTGATTACAATTTGACAATCGGCCTCCAGTCAGATTTGTCACCTGTACCATGGAGAAACCTGTAATATAAGATACCATGAGCTTCGGGGAATATTTTCTGAATCTCTATTTTCCTGCCCATGCACCAAACTAAATCAGTTGTTAATTTTAGTGATGAATAAGAACAAAATAAAATAAACATTTTATGTAAGAATGGTATTTAATTTAAATATGAACTTATTTTATATATCACTTTGTTTTGGAATTATTTCTTTAGATGCGACTTTGGACCCAAGCTCGACAAATGGGTGCTTATGCGGCAAAGTGTATGGTTAGTGAAATAAACAATATGGAAATATCTATGGACTTCTGCTTTGAATTGTTTGCTCATGTCACCAGATTCTTCAATCATAAGGTAATTTTTTATTTTTATTCTACTTATGTGTTTTTTCACTTTTAGCCCATTTTTTTTATCTCTTTCTTAAAAATAGAAATTGGATTCTACTTTTCTTCTTGATTATATTTAAACAACCTAGAAAAATGCAAGATTAAAAAACAACATAATTGAAACTTTTTCTATATAAATTTTATGCTGAATGTTGTATCTTTTACTGTGACATAAAATCATAGCAGGGCCATAATGCAGAAAAGGAAGACGATCTCCTTCTAATTAGAGTTACCAGATAGTCAGCCAGTACCCAACTCCTCCATTTGCCCCTGAACTAACATGATAACAGAAACAGTCTACACAAAGAACCCTTCCATCCATCTCTCTCTCTCTCATGCTCTCTCTCTCTCTCTCTCTCTCTCTCTCTCTGCAATTCCAAAAGTAAAAAGGAAGGAAAAATCATAATGAAAATGGGTGATTCTAGGGAAACAGAATGGAACAGTATTAGCGAGAAAAAAAAGCCATGCATGACAAAAAAGATTTTCAGAGAATCATTCTATGCCTTAGTCAGTGCTTGCGACAAACACTCAATGCACTAGAGATTGTTAACTGACCTATAATATGAATCTGTGGCATATCAACCCACATGCCATGTGCCAAAGTCAGTTCATGCAAAGATGACTGAAAAGGAGCAAAAGAACCAAATGTATATTGCAACACATGTTTTTTCAGTTTAGAGACCTGGTGAAGGATTAAGGAATTGCCTAAACCTAGGTTGAGGTGTTTAGCGAATTATGAAAACCAGATAGACATTGCAGAACATGTTATTTCAGTCTAGGACCTAGCAAAGGATTATAAGATCACCTAAATACAAGCTTATGCATTGTTAAAATGACAGCAATCCAAAGGGATTTTGTAAAACATGTTTTGTTTCACTCGGATATATGTATATGCTATAAGACGGTGAAGACTGTAGTGTTCACCAGTACATAAATGTAGTCATAAGTGGTTCCGATTTCGGAACACCCAAGAAATCTGGAGTATATCTACGCATATGGAAATGAGCGAAAGTCCTTTGGGGGGGGGGTAATCAAAGTCTTTGCACTTACAGGTTTCTTTTGTTTTCCCTTTTTTTTTCTTTTTTTTTTCTTTTGCTGGTGTGTTTCATAATTCGACAACGAGGCAGTTAATCCAAGATATTTCCTTCAGTGCGGAAAAAGTTCAGATAGCCATCTCACGTGTTTTCTTTTCTTGCTCGCACGTTATATATCTGTCTCTTTTGTGAGGGATAAGATATCACATCGTGTGTTCGGCACATCCATATCTCTTTCGCATGATGGGAAAAAGCCATCGTCTCTTTCATGAGGAAGTAAATTCATTGCATTCTCTCGCATGACTGGAGAAGGTTGCGTCATTCATGCCTCGTGTATTGGTATCTCCTTTTCGCATGAGGGGAAGAGGTCGTCCCCCTCCTCCTCTCACGAGGAGAGAGACCTCTCAACAGGTCGGTGGCCCAAGCGGAAAAGAGCGACTTCCCCTAGTGTCCAGTTAAAAAAAGGGAAAGGGGAACCAATAACTCTTCCGGTCTCCCCCTATCCTTCTGCTTCACAATCCGGTCTAAAAATAGACTTGACGAAATCTCCAGCCGGTAAAGTCTCTGCAAGTTTTAAAGAGGCGAGGGTACATTAGTAGATCCTCACCCAGTTCCAAAACGACTACTGCATTAGCCTACTTTGTGGGAATCATGTTTTATTTTACCTCGGTGACGCAATATAAAAAAACAAAAATTATATATCTCGTCAGCCTAAAATTAAGTATTTAAATTTGGATTTAAATACATAGTCCAATTTAAAGATCATGTCATATAATAAGTAAATTAAAGAATTATTTTTAAATGATCAAAATTACTGCTCCACTTCCCTCAAAATGTCGAAGATTGCACTTGTTTCTCCAATAAATTACTTGTTTTTCCAATAAAGTTGATAAAGTGATTCCTTACCCTAAATTATGTCTTTATTTAAATCTTAGTTTGCAGATATTTTCTAAGCTATTTACATGTACTCAGTAACAAAAATAGAATTTTTGTATTATTATTATAATTATTATTATTATTATTATTGTTATATTTCATTATTATTTATTTTTCAGTGAAAAAGCCTGGGTTTAAGACTGCATTATCAAATGAAAAAAATTCAACAATATTTTATAATTATTTAAGAATAATTTTGTTTAACTTCTTTATTGGCTAATTCTTTTGTAAGATCTCAATAATATTTTACTAGAAAAAGATACCAGTTACATACTGATAAATATCCCAAATTTTTTATGATCTATCAACTCTTAATAAATCTTAAATCTTAATAAAAACTAATCTTCGATATGTCAGTATTCTTGTTTAAAATCAATTATGTCCATATAACTGATTAAAGCAACACTTCATTTAAAAAGGTTGCAGTACCCAGTCAGAATATCTTGTATTATATCTATCAATAAATTATGGCAGAAAAATACTAAAGATGGCTTGTTATAATTTCAACAACCATGCTGTTCTCGTGATCAACTGTATATTGCTATCTTCTCACGAGTTGGATCACATCTTTATGTATATGCTTCATTGAAAAAGACAAAGGATATTGTTTATCCAGCATCTTTGGTTGCGAAAAAAAAAAATGTTTTTAATCTTTAAATAACAAAGTACACATTGAAATAAATAAGAAACCCAAGCAATACTGGGTACATCTGCTTATTTTAAATCTTTCATATTCTACTTTAGCAGATAAGAAATTAATTTATTCAAGTAACTGCCTTTGAAATAATAATTTTACATGAATTGAATGCAATAGATTGAAGAAATTATTTCAAAATCTAATTAAAAACTCAAACTATTTTTTTACAGGTTGTTCTCCTTGGAAAATACAATGCGCAAGGACTTGGTAATGATTATGAATTGTTACTCAGAATAGACGATGGTAAATTGAGTTAAAATATTTAATGCATTATTATATTCTGTAATTTCATTGGATTTATAACACATTTCTTTCATTTATTGCCAAAAAGTAAGCAGTTTTAGATAATGTAAATAGATTTAACTGGATTCTAAATTTGAAAAAAATTATGATATAAAATATTTCAAAATAATTATAATAAAATATTTTATAAAAATTAATAATTTGAATATTTGTTTTCTTTTTATATTTATGGTTATGATTCATCTTCATTTTTCATTTGTTTTACCACATAATAATTGTAAAAGAAAATCTAAAAACCCAAATAAAAAAGTAAAATTAAGTGGAATTTCATTAGTTGCATTACAATCAAAACTTTTAGGATAAAAAAGAACTGGTGTTTTCCTTTTATCATATTCTACAAAAATGAATAAGTGATAGTAATTTTGATAACATTTTGTTTATACTTTAAATAATGGTTGATGGTGTTTTTTTATTATTTCAGATGAATTTGTGAAAGTTGTGCTGAGTAATAACCGAATGCAAGGAGCTCTCCTCATTGGAGAGACAGATTTGGAGGAGACATTTGAAAATTTAATACTCAACCAAATGGATTTATCATGTTTCAAAGAAAATTTATTGGAACCTGGTATTGATATTGATGACTATTTTGACTAATTTTAATTTGGAAAAAATATCTGTTTAAATGTGTTAAATATATGGAAAATAAATGGTTAAATTTCGAATTAAAAAATTTTTTTTTATCAATACTCAAATATAAATAAAAAGGATGGAAGTTTGAGCCCAAAGAAAATGATGTTACTTATATCAGAAGTTAGCAAAACCAGTAACTTGCACAGTTACATGTCTGCTGTTTTTTTTTTTTACGTACACATTGCTTATCAGTATAACAAAAAGTTAAATTGCTTCTGACCCCCTTCCCAAACTGAACAAGAAAATTTTCTTCTTTTTGAAGGCTTTGCAACATGACAACCACTGATCATGATTTTGGCTGTTGTAATATTCAACTAAATAAATGCAATAATAAATATGTATGTAGGTACTTTGCAGTTTCATATAAAATGATCACCTGTTTCTGGTCCATTGTCTAACCAAATAATGTTTAAGGATATATACCTAGAATGAAAGGTAAATTACATGTATGCTTTTTGAGGAGATTATGCTGATAAGTTAGTAATAAAAATAAAATAATTACTTTGGATTAGAGGACAAAATTAGTTATTATTGAAAAAATATTACTTTATCAAAAACTTGGTGGAAAACAGAAAAAAAAAAAACCTTCCTTAAACTTAAATTCAAATGACAGCAGCTCCCTCACCCATGAAAGAAACTTTCCCTTAATCCTAATGCTAAGTTTGGGTACCTTCCCCCAAGAATATTATTACAGCTAAGATTTTACTAAAACAGTTACATGTCATTCAAAAGCTATCTACTTAGAAGGTAGGTGATCATTTTAGGTTTAATTTATATGCAAAATAAATCACCTTAATTCTTAAATCCCTGTTTCCTTTTGGGTTTTGTTTTTCTCCACAAGTTTTTTCAGGATGTTCATATAAAAAAAAGTAGAATCTCATTGTGTGTGTGTGTGTTCGTACTGAGAACCCTCAATTGCAATAATACCAAAGCACAAACAAAAGGTCAAAAAACAAAAGGTTGAGAAAGTACATTAACATCAAAATCTTATCATAGTAAAAATAAAATAAAAAGATGAAGCATTTGTAGTAAAGTCAACAAAAACAAACTATGCATGTTGATATCCTGTTCACCCAATCCAGAGTGCCCCATTTTGTGAATAGGATTTCTCTATATAAAAAACCGACTTTTGAATTGTGAATTTAGGATGCTGATCTTTCCTGTTGTTGGTCAGTAAAAGAAAAATCCTTCTAGACGAAGGCAATTTTTATGCATAATAAAATCACATTTTAAATACATTGTTTATTAAAAAGTTTTTTAAAATAAAACTAACGAAACATTGCAGAAATCAGTTTAAAAACCTTTTTCTTTTCTTTTATATAAGCAACAAGTATAAACAAATGAAATTTTTTAAAATCCTTCTAGACTTGGGTAATTTTAATTTTCATACAAATCTGGAGTGCCTCCGTGGGATTTCTACTGAACTACAGTATCACCAATTTGTGGCATGGTCCCATTTTTGGATATTAGAACCACACCGACATTTAAATTAACAAAGAAATAAAATGAAGGAGATATATATATATACACATAGACATGCATATGAAAATGAAATAAATGAAACATTAAGGGAATAGAAGCGTCACCAGTTAGCAAGTGCTAACTAAAACAGAATTTTATAAATGAAAAAAAGAGAAAAATTAAATTTTATAAAAAAACATTTTTTAAGAACACAAAAGTTACTTTCAATAATGAATATGCTTTTAAGTAAAGAAAGTTGAGTGAATTGTAATCACAATGTTCATAGAGTGAATAATATGTGTGTATCAGTAATATATATATGTGAGTATTTGGCAGTGTGGTATTGTGTATGCGTGCTTATGTTGCATAGGGGTTATATTTAAGAGATGATGAATATTATATATTTGTTGTGTGTTCATATTGGAGAGAGATATATAGCGTATATATAAAGAGGGGCAGGGTACATTTTAAAGAGACATGTAATACAATTCTGATAGGGAGATATATAGAGAGATACATTTATACAGTTTGTGGATGTTTCTATAACATATATTTTCTTAACACATATTTTAGAGAGGAGGATCGGTTCTTTTAACCAAGGGGGAACAGTCATTACTTATAATAGCTGAGGGAGACACATTACTTAAAATGGAGTTATACACATTACTTAGATGGCTTTATACACCAAGTTCATATAAATACAATTTGACTTTACCTTTGTTTTGGTAGAATGACACAAGGCGGCAGTTACAAAATGATGACGTTCCTTTATTTCTTGACCGGTCAATGATTTCACATCAAGGAATTCAAAGTCACTACATGATTTCAACTTCTAACCTTTCACTTCCAAAGGGAGATTCCTTCTGACCAATGTCAGCTCTGTCTGTCTGACTCTCCCGACCCTCTCCTGACTGTCTGACTCACTAAAACTACCAACTATATTGAGAACTCATCTCTTAGCCATGACGTCATTGCATGGCCAACAACATGTCCTGAACTCACATGCCTGTTCACACATATCTCCAACAAGAATTCTCTAACCTATTTTTGGTCTAACCTATTTTCCAATATGTTTAACATTTGCTATTGTTTTTTTTCAAATTCTTTTTTTCACAATAACATTTCTAAACAACGAATGCCTTTTCAACAAACATATCTGCTTATTTATTTTAAATCTAATAATCAGAACTCTCCTGAATCTTAATTCCAAACCTAGCTTTCCAGGTTCGAATTCTCGGACTATCTTATTTCATTTTTACTTACTTACAAGAACAGGGGACCTGTTCTCGTAACACTTACCTTGTTCTTCTTAGTGTGTGGGTTGATGAATGTTGAATTGAGTCTTTTTGTCTTCTCCATGCCAGGCATGAAGGGGGATGTTGAGCAGACATGCTGGAGTTCTGTTTAAGGTGCGGCTGTTTTACTATATTCACATACGAGACATGTTATTTCTTGAACTTTGGAAAGATTTTGATTGATAGTTCATAAATTGATGTTACAAATTGTTATTTTTAGGAAATGGCGAGGAAAGTGAATTTCAATGAAGCAGAGAAGGAAAAAGAAGACAAGCAATTAGAGCCATTTGCATTTTAGTGTTTGTCAGAATCGCTTCTCACTACCTCTTTTTTTGGTGAGCTTGGGTAATGTTGACATATACAGAAGATGTCAAAATATAGATATGTCACGTAACTTGTGTTTATCTAAAATGCAACCTAGTAATAAAAGGTCCCACTTTGTCAACTAAGCTCCAACCCCTGTCCCATCACCACAATGTTGTATCTCTGTGACAAGTATTTTAACGGAATGTGCTCTGATGAAGTCGTTGCATTTGTGGCCCCTTGATGTATATACCTCCAACAAACCCACTCAGTAACAAAATCTCACTCCTTCACTCTTGAGGTCCCTAAATGCCAGAAGGCTTTCTACTCTAATAGTTTCTTCCCTCAAACAGTAAGATTTTGGAATTTTCTTCTTGCTACCTGCTTCCCTGACTGTAGTGATATGCAGAAGTTTAAATGTAATGTAAACCAACATCTTAATCTTTCCTAGGCGTGGTGATATGCTTTATTAGGGGTGAACATAAGTAAAAACCCAAAAAATATTTATTTGCAATATAGAAAAAGAAAACAATATTAAAAACAAGAAAATTTTCTATTATGTTTATTTGCAATACACAAGTAAATGAATGTAAATATTATATTTAAAGTCAATACTGAAAAAAAAAAAACAAGTCAGAACTGTTATGGTCAGATGATAATCTTTCAATCATCACATTGGTTGACTTTCTGATCTTCATAATCAAAGTTAAACTGGCAAATTACCTCAAAGTCTTCTGCAGACACAAAATTTGCAACAGTGAAGAATTTCTCAATTCAGTCAGTGTTGCAGAAACAATGTGTCTCGGCATGCTTCATGCTGTTAGTGGCCTTTTAGGTAATCTTCCTTGACTGAGGCATTTCCTAGGACTTAGTAGAATAGCGGTTATATATATCAGCACAAAACCAAAACTACTTTTTCATTAGATTCCCCAACAATTCAAGCTTCTCACAAAGGGGATTGAACTACAGAACCATGAGTTTCCATGAATACTATCTGTGGGGAAAAAGCAGGAAATTTCCCTTTGATTAGAGATGCATATTTCATGTCTATTCATTACAAAGTCAAACTGGAAACTGATTTTAGCACGCCTTTTAAAAAATGAAACAAAGCATAATAAAAAAGATTTTATGTTCAAAGGACACTCCTGACAGGCAACATCAGAATGCTGTAGCAGGCAAATTTTTTTTTTTTTTTTTTTTTTTTTTTTTTAATTTTTTTTTTTCAATTTTCACCTCAAACAAGGCACAGTGCCACTTTGAAGCAGGGGGCTACTATTAGGGACTTAATTAGCGGGGTCATTATGAAGGGATAAGAGTAGAAAGATGTTTGTTAACATTACACTTGAACTTCTGCATATCATTGGAGGTGGGAAAACAGAATCCCGGAAGGGAGTTCCAAAGACCCGCAGTTCTGGGGAAGAAACTATTGGAGTAAAAAGCTTTCTTGCACCTAGGGATCTCTACTGTAAAGGGATGAGACTTAGTAGCTTGTCGGGTTTGTCGGGGGTAGTTATGTCGGGGAGGTACAAGTGTTTGCAGTTCGTCAGAGTATTCACCATTAAAGTATTTGTAGAACAGGCAGAGGGATGCAACATCTCGTCGATGGGACAGAGGCTGAAGCCTAGATGACAGTTCAGGACCTATCAGGTTGGCGACTCTCTTTTGAACCCTGTCCAGGAGCGAGAGACAAGCAGCAGATGCACCAGCCCAAATGTAACAACAGTACTCCATACATGGGCAAATGGTTGCCTTATAGAGGTATAGGATACTGTCAGGCGTAAGTAGTTTTCTAGCACGGTAGAGGGAGCCAACCTTCCTTGCAGCAGCCTTGGCAATGCTCTCAATGTATCTATTCCAGCTCATATTCCCTGTAAATGTTAGGCCGAGGAGTTTAAAAGAAGTACTTTCAGGCAATGTGTTCTTGGCCATTGCTATTGGTGGTAAAGAAGGTTTCTTGTAGTTATTGAAGGAAACAAGCTTAGTCTTAGCAGCATTGAATGTGACCAACCATTTTTGTCCCCATTCCACTACGGATTGGAGGTCATCCTCTAGTGTTTCTGCCATTTCCTTGGATATGTGTTCATTTGTTTTCCTCTCATATCTGTTATAGAGAGTGGTGTCATCGGCAAATATACCCATCTCCGAAACAATTTTATCAGGGAGGTCATTTATGAATATCAGGAATAATAGAGGTCCAAGGATAGATCCCTGAGGTACTCCCGCATTTATGTCATATTGTTTGGATGTACGACCGTCGAGGACAACTTTGATTTTTCTATTACTTAAGAAGGATTTAATTACATTATGAATTCTTCCAGTGATTCCATATGATCTAATTTTCCTGAGAAGACCATCGTGCCATACCCTGTCAAAAGCCTTAGATATATCAAGGGCCACCGCTCCACCCTCCCCTGTTTTATCCAATGAACGGTATATACGTTCAGAAACTACAGTTAAGATATCTGCTGTTGAACGGGCTTGCCTGAATCCATATTGTTTGTCAGTCAGGAGTTTAGCAGCTGTTAGGTGCTGGACTAGGGCTTGATTAACTAAGGACTCAAATATTTTGGCGAAAAGCGGGAGGAGGCTAATGGGGCGATAATTTAGCGGGTCAGTTCTTTCATCAGAATTCTTGAAGACTGGTACCACAGAGGCGGTTTTCCAGCAGTCGGGAAAACAAGATTCGTTAAGGCATTTATTGTAAAGTTTGGACAGAACTGGAGCAACCTCGGCAGAGCATTTTTTTAATAGCACAGCCGGGATGAGATCTGGTCCACATGCTTTTGAGGTGTCTAGGTTTTTTATAATAGCATGTACCTGAGAAGGGGTGATTTTCAAATTATTATTGGGGAAGAACTGTCATTTCTAATAGAACAAGTAGGACAAAAATAAGGTTCCTCCTCTTCAAATTCAGTCTCTGCATGATCTGCAGAAGAAACTTGCTTAATTTCTAAAGGGTACAAATGATTTAGGTTCACAACCATCCCTTTATATACAGCTAGAACAAATTCATCTATCCTTCCCACAAATGAGATGAAGAACTCTACCAACACTTCAGAATGGCTTGGTCCAGTTTGGTGACTTCACCAAAACAAGACCATCGACTGATATTTTCCGAGTACAATGACTTATCATATTCCTGTCCTTTTCTGTCAAGAGAAGAAGATAATCATTTTGCCAAACTTCACAGAATTTCTTCACAAAGTCATCCCTTAATTGAAGAGATTCTAACAATCCAATCCTACTTAGAAGATCGGGACAGGGGTCATCAATCTCATGACTTCCCAGCAATAAATGCGGGTAGTAACCAGTTTGTAAAAAATAGTTTGGAGTCAAAAATGTTAGAAGAAGCAATATAAGTGAGTAGTTTGTCATTAACAGCTTTCTCAATGCCTGAAATGATTGTTAGGAAATTGAAATATTCTTCCTTCCAACTAACTTGTTAAAACATTGTTTAACTGTCTGAATAATTTGCTCACACAAACCTCCATGCCTGACGGAATAAAGAAAAATAGTGACATGAGTAACAGACATAGATCTGAAATTTTTCTTGAACTCATCGGAAATAAATACTTCTGATAATACTGTTTCTGCTGCCAAGAAAGTCTTAGTATTATTTGAATAAACATGTGTAAGCACTACAAAAAAATCTGTAAACCTCATGAATCTGACAAATGCCAGCAAAAACGACCAAGTACTCATATTGGGCAGCAATTCCAAGTGCACTGCTCGGAGACGCATACAAGTAAACAACAAGATGTACATTTTTGCTTCTTCTCCATTAGAATTTATCCAATAATGTCCAATAAAATCTACCCTAACCTGCAAGAAGAAACAAACAAAATTTACTCTGTGTGCAGACAACTCTCGGGAGACTGTTTGCATCTCAAATGATAAAGAATTTATCCTTTTGCATACAAGGTTGTATTACATTAACCTCAACTTGCTCAAGGTTGAGTTCATGCCCAAATAGCAACAACTTGGAGGAATTTCATTAATCATTAGTTTCATAAGGCAATGATGTATTCCCAACAGAACTGAGTGTTTCACTTGATAAGGATTGATATCTGAATCCTGAATATGACCTGAAGATTGGATCATCCAAAAGTCTTAGTTTAAGACTAGCAACTTTTAGCAGCACATTTTTTACTAATGTTTGATTTAAATATTGAAGATCCTCCGAGAATGTTTCTCTTTGCATATTTGCCAATAGTAACAATTTACAAGATACCTTAAATAAGTTTCTAGATTTTTTTGTATGGGCATTTTTATTGATAGTACACACATGAAACTCTAGTCCTCTTCAAAGTAATCTCCTCTAACTGCAGTGCACTTGTTGTATTGTTCCAACAACTTCTAGAACGCTCCATGGAAGTCCTCTTGTATGAGCATGTCAATGACCCTCGTCACAGCTTCTTTCATCTCTTCAATTGTCTTTGGTTTCCTTGAGCTTAGGGAATAACCAAAAGTCATGGAGCAAGGTCTGGACTATAGGGAGGATGAGGAACTGTCTTGATGCCCATCTTAGTCAAATAGTCTGTGACAATGCTGAAGTTATCCTTGTGACAAACTTTGTGCAAATCTTTCACATATTCAGTTCCTCGCGAATAATTGTGTGTACAGTTCCCACACCAACATCAAACTGTGTACTTATTGTTTCTATAGACACACGACAGTCCTCATCCATGAAATTCTTTATTTGACCCATCAACTCTGGTGTTCTGACTTCCTTACTCCTCCCACACCTCTCATCATCACTCATAGATTCCCTGCCTTCTTTGAATCTCTTATGCCACTCAAAAACTGATGCTCGATTCATGCAAGATGGTCCAAAAGCAGTCTGAAGCATTCCATACGTTTTTGTGGCATTTTTTCTAAGTTTAAAACAGAATTTGATTGCATATTATTCTTTTAAATGTCCTCACATCCAGATTACATTTTAGAAATTCACCAGCTTCAGTAGGGTGTATTCCAGGCTTTAGTAGGATGGATTTTAATTCCTGCTGTATTGTTCATTTGAACCTGAAATCATAAAAATTGGTCAGTCATTTCATAAGATGTATAGCAATAACATACTGAATTTTCAAGAGTCTATGACAATTTTAAATGCCTGCACAGAAAAAATCTGGAAACTTATTGAAGGCAGTTTGTAGCTCTGTTAGTCGTGTCTGTTTGTCTGTAGTTCAATATGTCAATGAATTCCAAAACTTTCCTTAAAACATTAATCACTTTAGTTAATGATAGAAACTTAGGTATTTCCAAACTCATTACTGGCCTGCCTTATCCAATCATAACTGTAAACCCATAAATTATGAGATTGACAGAACTTAGATGAGGAAATACTTGGGTCAGCAGTATTCAGATGTTGGAACATATTAGTAAAGGATTCGAGTATTGAATTTATTCCTTAACTCCATTTTTTTAAAACATCCTTAATGCGATTTTTGAGAAATAAGTTGCTCTTTGATTCATTTTCCATTAATGACAAAAGATAAAACTTGAGCATCAGTAACAAGATACAGTGACTCAATGACAACTGGAGTCACTGATCTCAAAACATTGGGAAGTATCTTACAAGTCAAGAATATAACCAAAGTTCTTTAGAAGAGATAATGTTGGAGGGGCAGAGGGATAAGGGTAATTTAAAACTATAACATTTTCCCCCTCAAGAATTATTATGAAAGGGTTATGAAGGGGATAACCAACATAACCAACATAACATTATGAAAGCCTTATATTTACTTGGGATTCTCCATAATCTGGATGATTTTCATCCAGATTTGTGAGGATTTGGTCTTTAGTATTAACTTTTAGTATTAATTTCTTCAGGAGCAGCAAATGATTATTTTTCTCCTCATTGGCCATGCCTTCATCAGTAGGTAGTTCTTTAGAGGCTTCAGGCTTGCAAGGTTGTTTTCATTAAGAAGGTCTTCATCATTCAGAGAGTTAGAAGCTGTGTCTCACAGCTTGACAGTAGTTTAAGTGCCAGAAGGTAGTCACACATGAGCATATTGAAGGTTTATGTCTAACAGAATAGCTAGAGTTACAGGAGGATTGAGCTTACTAGTTTTAATGTGATTTCTGATATATATTAGGCACAGTTTTGCCGAAGAAGGAATTGAAGTCTTGGAGATGGATGTATGACTATATTTGAATAGTCTGTCATGAGGAGTCAGATTAGTGCAGAGTAATGATCTAATTGAGTGAAAAGCACATCTTCCCAACAGATCAGTTTCATGTTTCTAGAGCATAAAGTTATTTGAATGACTCTCTGTAAAGTGCCATTGTTTCTCCACCTGCCCATTACCTTCACGGTATCTACTTGTTTTAGAGGTAACAATACCTTTTTCCGTGTAAGAAGTCTCTAATTTCTCTCTTTCTAGGAAGTGAACATGGGGAAAAGTTGAGAAAAGGAGGAGGAATGTTTATAGATAGAAAAGAATTATTCTTGTTAATAGCTCCAATAACGAGTTCATCTCCAGTACTGTCAAATTTCAGAGTGACTCTTGCACTTGTTTAGAATTATTAGGTTGAGAAGAAAATTCTTGTGGAATTTTAATTTGGATTTCAAATGGTTTTTTATATCTTTACTTCATACATTATTTTGAAGAGTGTTTTTCACTATCTAATTATTTAAATTACAATCGTTTTAAAACAATTATGTCTTCTTTTCAAAATGTTGAATGCAAGATGGGAAAATAACAAATTAACACAATTTTCTTATTTAAATTCAAGCTAGGCCAAAAAGCTGCTGCAACAGCTCATAATATCAATGAAGCCTTTGGCCCAGGAACCACTAATGAATGCACAGCACAATGAATGGTGGTTTAATAAATTTTGAAGTGGCAATAATAGTCCTGAAGATGATCTTGAAGATGAAGTGGTCAGCCATCGGATGTTGACAATGATCAATTAAGAGTCTTAGTGGAAGTTAATCCATGCATAACTGTTTGAGAATTTACTTCTGAATTAGATGTAATGTATACAATGATTTCCAACCACTTGAAAGAGATTGGAAAGACAAAAAACTTGATAAATGTTGCCTCATGAATTGAATGACAACCAAAAGAAATGCTATAAAACAAAATACACATCAAGTGCGCTTGAAAGCCAAATCACAGTGTAATATTAGGGAAATAAACAAATATTTTACTTGTTTAAAATTCATAACATAAATATATTTCAGAGCTACACTCCATCCTCAGAATGTTATTTTTTTTTTTTTTTTTCTTTCTTGCCATGTTGGAGAAAGAAAAGTCTGTTTGTAAAGAGTTGTGCATTGTATCTCAGTGGTTGTATTTTAAAATGTTGAAACAGTGCACAGGCAACGCAAGAATAATGTCAAGGGTGTGAGTTCCATAGACTTGATGCATATTTTATTTTATTAAAATCAAATCAACGTTTTTATATGGAACTCACACCCTTGACATTATTCTCGCATTCCTGCGCACTGTTCCAACATTTCAAAATACAACCGCTGAGATACATTGTGCGGCTCTTTACAAACACTTTTCTTTCTCCAACTTTAAAACATGGCAAGAAAGAAGAAAAGAAAAACAAAATGAAGAAAACTACATACTGAGGATGGAGTATAGCTCCGAAATATATTTGTTATAAATTTCAAACAAGTAAAATATGTATTTTTCTCTAATATTATGTTGTGATTTGGATTTCAAGCGCACTTGATGTGTATTTTATTTTAAAGAAATGCTGTTATGAAGTGTCATCTTCCCTTCTTTCATGTAACAAGAATGACCCATTTCTTGACTGGGTTGTGAATTGTGATGAAAAGTGAGTTCTTTATGACAACCGGCAATGCCCAGTTCAGTGGTTAGACACAGAGGAAGCTCCATGACACTTCCCGAAGCCAGTTGCACCAAAAGGAGGTCATGCTCAATGCTTGGTGGTCTGTGATCAGTCTCATCCATTACAGTTTTTTGAATGCAGGCGAAACCATTACGGCGGAGAAGTACTGCCAACAAATGGATGAAATGCATGAGGAACTTCAACAACAACACATAACATTAGTCAACAGAAAAGGCCCAATTCTCTGCCATGACAATGCCCCCACATGTTACTAAACCAACCCTGCAGAAATTGAACAGACTGGGCTACGAAACACTGCCTCATCCACGATACTCACCAGATATCTCATCTACTGACTACCACTTTTTCAAGCATCTCGACAACTTTCTGCGTGAGAAATGCTTAAAAAATATAAGCGATATCAAAAACGTCTTCAGTGACTTCATGGCCACCAAAATGCAAGATTTTTACGTTACTGGCATAAATACACTTGTTTTGCATTCTGAAGGTGCTTATTTCGATCAATAAATTTTTGTTTGAGCTGAGATATTTCATCTGAATAAAAAAAAACACAAGAACCTTCTTGTCAACCCGATAAAAATCAGTTGTCTGATCCTATGGATGTTATCAGTAGTGGACTTAAGCCTGAGTGCATTTGGAGGAGGAGGGTCTTCACAGGATTGATGCACAGCCACGAGTCATGAACTGTTCAAAGAAGTGCATTGATGACATGAGGATTTAAGTTCACAGCTTCACCCAGGCCCAAGGCATAAAAGTTTTTGCTTATGATAACTATTGATGCCCCACCTCCCAAGTGTTAGGAAGTAAAAGAGAAAAGAAATATAACAAAAGAAAGGGAAATAGGTTTATCATGTGAGAAAAGAAATAGGAAATAGTATTTTGTCAGATTGAAAGAGTCAAGGCCAGCTTGCACTACGTTTTGGTAAAAGAAAACTTTCAAATTAATTACAAGAATGATGGGACCTGATAATGAAGAGGGAGTCTTGTTAATCTTACTGTTCTCCAGATGTTGGACAGGGGAACAGCTCATTTTATGATAGGAAGCAATGACATTTATCAGGTGGTGATGTTGGGTCAACAGAGTTGCCCCTAGTCATGAGTGACAGGTGAGCCATCTGCTTTGGTTGGTTGTTTTTGTTTTACGGCATATCATCCCTTTTCAGATTATTTAATGCCGAATCCAAAGATTTTGAAGAAAAATTTTTTAATAGAATATATTTATTGTTTTCAAGTCGGTTTCTATTTAACTCATAGTTGGGGGACCCTCCAGGTCAGAGTGGACGTCAGAAGTGTGTTTTTCAAATGTGACTAATTTTTTCACGTGGTTATGTATGTGTTTGTCCAAAACACACTTCTGCACACAAAAGAATCCTTTCTTAACCTATTTTTTAACAATATATTTTTAATTTTTATTGTTCATTCTTTTACTGACATATTTAATATTCAGAATTAACAATAGGCTTAATTTCTCACATTCCATTTCTTAACTTTGCCTGCAGGGTTCGATTCTAGGCTTATCCTAATCTCATTTTCACTTATTTAATATTCTTCTTATTTACATGGAAAGGGGACAGCCTTTCCCTGTAACACATTTCGGGGCAGTAGAGGGGCAGGGCGGGTATGTTGTGGCAGCTGTTACTTACGGGAAAACGGTTAATTAAACTGCAGATACTCCTGTTAAACTACACAAGTTCTATAATTGAATACCGCCCCCCAAAAAAGAAAATATAAAATGTTTTTGTAAACCGCTCATGAAAACTTAATTTTTTAGATCAATTAAAAAGCATAAAAAACTATGTAACAACACACAAAAAAAAATGAACCACATTTTTTTGTTTTTTGAAAACTTTGTTATTTCAAATGTCTGCTAAAGATTCCTCTGCGATGTGATGAGTCACATTACTACAAGCGTTTGCATGCGAACACACCATGTAAGAACACAGTAACATAGCGTTAACAATGACAGTGAAATAGTGCAAAATAGTCTCAGTGTCCAGGGGTTAATAACATGCATACGTGATGCATTTGATTATCAGATTTGTTGTCAGCGACCTCGAATACCTCTAAAATAACAAATTAGAGCGGTTGGTGTTCTGTTGTAGCGTAACAGCAGTGTCATCATTTTGTGTGTTTACTATTTTCTGAATCAATTTCTATGGATGGTATTGGCGCTATAATGGTTAATGGAAGTAAAATTTTCTTTTGCTACCAGATTTTCATATTTACAAATAGATTTTTTTAATGGACTACACAGATGAGAGTTAATAAAATAATTTTAACATCTTCTGTTCACACTTATGTATCTAAAGATAATGTTGCTTACAGGCTTCCATATTTTTTTGGAAAAAAGATACAAAAGAATAAAGATTACCCCCCCCCCCTATCATTTTAAATAATCAAATCAAAACAAATTTTTTTAATTCTATTATATGAATATATTTTTTTAATTTTGAAAATCTGTTGTAAAAAAATCTTTGTTTAAACTTTATCACAGAATATTTCTAATTAATTGAAATGAATGGCTCTCGTCTTCAGGAGGCCTCAAGTTTTGACAAGCTTCTGGGCTTGACCATTACTCCTGATCTTAAATGGAACACGTATATCAAATCTGTTGCCAAGGCCGCTGGAAAAATGGTGGGATCTTTCTATCGATCCAGTAGATATCTCACTGCTGATGCTATTCTCTACCTATATAAGAGCCAGGTACGTCCAAGGATGGAATACTGTTGCCACATCTGGGCAGGAGCTGCTAGAAAGGACTTGTCCTGCCTTGATAGAGTTCAAAATAGACTTCGTAGCCTCGTAGGAGATGTCCTTTTCTCCTCCTTGCAACCTCTATCTCACAGAAGAGATGTTGCGAGTTTGTCTCTGATGTATCGTTATTTTCATGGAAAGTGTTCAACTGAGCTTCAATCTATGGTCCCCCCTCGCCAAACTTTCACAAGAAACACTCGTCTAGCTGTAAACACTATCAATAATTTCCCCCACTCTTTATCTGTGCCTAAACCTAAACGTAGATTCCATGAACAAAGCTTCTTTCTTAGAACTGCACGCCTGTGGAATTGTCTTCCGTTTTCCTGCTTTCCGGCTGACTACAATATGGTTGTGTTCAAGTCTAAAGTAAATAAGTTCTTGATGAGCCGTTCCATATAAGTTATTAAATTTACCAAATTTTCATTACTAATGGTTACTATATTGACCAATTTCTACTGTACACTCTTTAACCCTTATCCTTGAGTGGCCTCTGGGCCTTGATAATGTGGTGATGCCTTTGTAAAAAAAAAAAAAAAAAAAAAAAAAAAAAAAAATTTAATATCATTTAAAGCTTTTTACTTTGTACTTCACACCTCTGTTGTCATGCTAGGCTTCACCTTAAATGAATCCAGAAACAAACGTCATCAATCAGCACACATAACTGATGCAGATTATGCAGATGATATTGCTTTGTTCGCGAACAACACTGCTGATACGCAAACACTGTTACATAAGCTAGAAAATTCTGCAAATGACATTGGTCTCCACATTAATTCAGATAAGACAATGTTTATGACTTTCAATGTGAAAGGAGAGATCAGGGCTTTGGTTGGATCAACACTGAAAGAAGTCCCCGAGTTTACGTATCTGGGCAGCAAAATAGTTTCCACAGAGAGAGATATCCGAATTCGCATCTCAAAAGCATGGACCGCATTAGATGGGCTACATTCAGTATGGACTTCAAGACTGGCTGACAAACTGAAAAGGCAGTTCTTCAGGGCAGTGGTAAATCTGTCCTTGTTTACGGTGCTACAACCTGGACACTCACCAAAAGATTGGAAAGAAAACTAGATGGCACATACACCCGTATGCTAAGAACAGTATTAAATATATCTTGGCAAAATCATCCCACGAAGCAGCAACTCTATGGCAATCTACTTCAGAGAAAGACGCCTACGATTTGCCGGTCATTGTCTGAGGAGCAAGCATGAATTGGTGAGTGATGTATTGCTATGGACTCCACGACACAGACGCGCAAGCAGAGGACGACCTAGATCCACGTACATCCAACAAATAGCACATGACGCCAACTGTGAACCTGAAGATCTGAGGCAACTGATGGAAGACAGGAAACTCTGGAGAGGAAGAGTCACATTAGTCCGGGCAAGGAGCCCATCATGATGATGATGATGATGAAAGCTTTTTAAAAATAATTATTTTTTAGAATTTTGTTTTTTTGTTGTAATTCAAATAATTATGTTACCAAGGAAAAAAAATTATCAAGAAAAAGTGATTATTTATTTTAAAAATAATATTGATTTTATGTCCAATTTTATTTACAACTTTAAGGTAAGTGAAATAAATAACGGGATTTTATCTATATATATAATAGCGAAAATGTGTGTATGTATGTTCGCTTTTTGTGTATGTCCAAGAAAGGGTTTTTTCAGAGAAGCGCTCGGTCGGCTCACAACTTATTAAAACTTTTTATATCACATATAAATCATAATATCTCCGAGTTAACAACAGATCTTGCCTGTCTATTTAATTTGCTTGACTTTGAGAAGATAAATATTCAACAGTTTTCGCTCGCTGCATGTGGATAAGGCTTTTTCGTATAATAAAAGCGACACTAATTCTGGCAGTATTTTCCTGGTCACCATCGCCGGAAATGTCCGAAAGCAATCAGCTTTGATCAATGTGGAAATATTTTCCTTATATCAGACAATTGCTATTCAAATCGGACAAGGGGAGCTGATACCCCTCCCCCAACATCTTCGGAAAATAAAAATAAAAACCCCGCAGTCAAAGTTGACCTCATTAAGACATTAAAACATGCACCTGCAAATTCTAAGTAATTAAATAAATTCAAATGTGTTTCCGTTAGTATGTCGCGGTGGCCCAATAGTTAACGTCGCATGTTTTTTTTTTTTCACACTTTAATTTTCAACTTTGCCTCAAGGGTTCGATCCTCATACTCACCTACCAAAACTTTTTTTTTTATTTTAACCTCCCCCCCCTTCCGGAATTTTGAATTACCTCCAAACACCCGGGCAACGCCGGGTACCCCCGCTAGTCTATAAATATAAAAGCGAAAATGTGTGTATGTAAGTGTGTGTGTGTTTGTGTGTCCGCTAAAAACTTTCGACACACAGAACAAAAATTCACAAACTTGGTATCATATTGAAGCTCCATCCTTCGCCCGAAAAATATCGAAAAATTAATATAAATCTCACCTATCTGTTTAAATATATGTATGTATGTATGTATGCCTAAAACTTTCCACAGAGGCAACAGATTTTCATGAGATTGTTATCATTTTGAAGCTCGCCCTTTCGGATGACAAATATTGAAAAATTGGCTAAAAACATTAATCCCTTCACCCTCAACTGGGCACTTTTTTACAGGGAGGGGACGCTTTTTTCACCGATATTTTCAAACGTCATCCCCTCTTTTTGATTGACTAGCCTTAATTTAAATCTTCGCCACTTCCGGTTTGGCAATCAACGCACCAGCAAAATGTCACTTTTTTTTCATGTTCTTTCCCTCCTTCGCGGTACGAATTCGAGCCTGCCTACCTACTACCACTTTTTTTTTTCTTTTTGCTCAACACACACCCCAAAACACCCAGGCAACGCTAGGCACACAAGCTAGTCTTTATATAAAGGGCAAAATGGGTGTGAGCGTTTGCGTATGTCTATGAAAGCCTTTTTGCATCGGTTTCTCACATCAGTTAGATTCCGAGAGAAGTTTTCGCATACTTCCCAGATCGTAATATCTCGCATTCGCAAACGGACATCGTCTTCATCTTCATTTTGTCCGAGTTAAACAAAATTCCACCGTGCCGTCGTCTCCAGTGTGTATTTGTCTTTTTCGTATAAATAAAGCAAAACTATTGGAATGCAACTGCCTGGCCTTCGGGCTGGGTAGTATCTGTTCTGTAGTTGGTCCTTGGTCAATGCAGGGAAAACCCTTTATACTGAGACAATTACTATTTGTTTTGATACTGCCAGAGTGCCCTTTTTTGGGGCGAGCTGGTTTTCCCCATACATTAAACTAATTTGCTTTCATGGGAGGTTTAAAAGCAACACCATTTCTGCAAGTCATCTTTTGTTTTTCATTGACTACGTTAAATTTGAACGCTTTAGACTTCCAGTCGCGTCATAGCATAGTGGTAAGATGTCAGATTTTCTTTCACTTTCTTTTCCGCCTTTGCGTCACAGGTTCGAGCCTGCCTGCCTACTACCACTTTTTTGTTTTTTTTGCTCAACACACACCTGCAAACACACGGGCAACGCCAGGCACCCAGGCTAGTATATATATAAAAATAACTATTTATTACTAGTTATGTTTTGGTACTTGTAATGTACTTGTACTGTTTAATGAGGACATTAAGAAAATATCAAAAAAATGTTATGCTGCATGTATCCGTTTTGGACTGAAGTTCTCCCCCAAAAAATTTCACTTCATTTGAGTTTTTTGGGGTTTTTTTTACAGCGGAAAAACACGCTTTTATGATAGCGCACTCAACGTAGCCACGTTTGGATTTTTAGAACACGCCATGGGGAGATAACTCTGTCTAACATGCTGACACCCCTCTCCCTATGTTAAATCACAGATTTTCTTCCTAAAAATCGAAACATGGCTACCTTTTGATTGGTATCATAAAAAATTGGGATCAAGTAAAGATTAGATACCCTGTAGCAAAAGACGAATACTGGCGAACATTTCAAGTGACACCGGTTGTTCCACTTGACTTGTTTGTAAACACGTCAAATAGCAGACATGGTCGAATGTTCGCGGGTTTGTATTACTGTACACACAGATTCGAAAAAGGTTGTGAAAAAACAAATAAATGTTATCAAAGGCAAGATAAGTTACTTTTCTACCTAACTGGATATGATTTCAGTGTTTTTATTTAATGTAATGTGTTTATTCAGCTCGAAAAACATAGTGTTTACCAATGTATTGGAAAGTTAAAAATGGCGCCCGACTCTCTCTCTCTCTTTGACACGACAAGTTCGGGAAAAGGAGTTAAAAATAAAAACCTAGACAAAATACTGTTAAAAACCCACCGAATATATGTCAGTCTATGTCACGATAACATATACTGAGCGAGTTTCTAGCAGTATTTTGTCTAGGTTTTTATTTTTAACTCATTTTCCCAAACTTACCGTGTCAAAGAGAGAGTCGGGCGCCATTTTTAATTTAACCGTATGTTTTTCGAGCTGAATAAACATGTTACATTAAATAAAAAACACTAAAAACATATCCAGTTAGGTAGAAAAATAACTTATCTTGCCTTTGATAACATTTATTTGTTATATATTTGTTTTTTGACAACTTTTTCGAATTTATGTGTACAATAATACAGACTCCACAAAACGTTTAAATGTGGTACCCGTCTTCAAGAATTCTGGTGAAAGAACTGACCCACTTAATTATCGCCCCATTAGCCTCCTCCCACTTTTCACCAAAATATTTGAGTCCTTAGTTAATTAAGCCCTAGTCCAGCACCTAACAGTTGCTAAAATCCTGACTGACAAACAATATGGATTCAGGCAAGCCTGTTCAACAGCAGATATCTTAACTGTAGTTTCTGAACGTATATACCGTTCATTGGACAAAACAGGGGAGGGCAGAGCGGTAGCCCTTGATATATCTAAGGCTTTTGACAGGGTATGGCACGATGGTCTTCTCAGGAAAATTAGATCATATGGAATCACTGGAAGAATTCATAATGTAATTAAATCGTTCTTAAGTAAGAGAAAAATCAAAGTTGTCCTCGACGGTCATACATCTAAACAATATGACATAAATGCGGGAGTACCTCAGGGGTCTATCCTTGGACCTCTATTATTCCTGATATTCATAAATGACCTCCCTGATAAAATTGTTTCGGAGATGGGTATATTTACCGATGACACCACTCTCTATAACAGATATGAGGGGAAAACAAATGAACACATATCCAAGGAAATGGCAGAAACACTAGAGGATGACCTCCAATCCGTAGTGGAATGGGGACAAAAATGGATGGTCACATTCAATGCTGCTAAGACTAAGCTTGTTTCCTTCAATAACTACAAGAAACCTTCCTTACCACCAATAGCAATGGCCAAGAACACATTGCCTGAAAGTACTTCTTTTAAACTCCTCGGCCTAACGTTTACAGGGAATATGAACTGAAATAGATACATTGAGAGCATTGCCAAGGCTGCTGCAAGGAAGGTTGGCTCCCTCTAACGTGCTAGAAAACTACTTACGCCTGACAGTATCCTATACCTCTATAAGGCCACCATTCGCCCATGTATGGAGTACTGTTGTCACATTTGGGCTGGTGCATCTGTTGCTTGTCTCTCGCTCCTGGACAGGGTTCAAAAGAGAGTCGCCAACCTGATAGGTCCTGAACTGTCATCTAGGCTTCAGCCTCTGTCCCATCGACGAGATGTTGCATCCCTCTGCCTGTTCTACAAATACTTTAATGGTGAATACTCTGACGAACTGCAAACACTTGTACCTCTCCGACGTAAATACCCCCGACAAACTACTAAGTCTCATCCCTTTACAGTAGAGATCCCTAGGTGCAAGAAAGCCTTTTACTCCAATAGTTTCTTCCCCAGAACTACGGGTCTTTGGAACTCCCTTCCGGGATTCTGCTTTCCCAACTGCACTGATATGCAGAAGTTCAAGTGTAATGTTAACAAACATCTTTCTACTCATCTCCCTTCATAATGACCCCGCTAATTAATTAAGTCCCTGATAGTATCCCCCTGCTTCAAAGTGGCACTGTGCCTTGTTTGGGGTGAAAATTGAATTTAAAAAAAAAAATTTTTTTAAAGTAACAAAACGAACGTAAATTCAACAAAATGGCCGACGTACACGAGTGCTAACCTACTAGCGAAATACGCATCGGCTCCGATGTTGAACGTTGTTCGATTGAGAGAGAATCATTATTTTTACAAGGAAAGAATTTTTGCGTGTTTGACCTAGTTTGTTTTATTTATTTTGGCTTGAAATTTGCACATGATTTTTTTTATGATTTTATCCGTTTTTTTTTTGCCGGCATTTATGTAATTATTAATAGGATAATTGGTGAAAGTCAAAATGGAATCCGCGCTATTTTTAAATATTATTTTCAAGTTTAATTTAAGTCTTACGATACCTGCGTTATTTTTTATTTAAAAATAAGGTAAGATGGCCGCCAGCAACAACAATAGGATACTGAATGTCTTCAAAAATGGATAACTACTTGTTTGCGCAAAAAAATGAATGCGATATTCGTTCTCAACGTACCTGAAAACTTTTAAAAGTCGACAAATTAAAGGTGAATGCCGAGGGGTCGGTAAACTAAAAAATACCAAAAATAAAAATAAAACAAAAATTTGGTGCTTTTGCACTTATGTAACCGTTACCTGTTCTTATTAAATTGTTAGGTGATTTTTAAATAGTATTTTTCAAGTTGAATTAAGGCTTTACAATACCTGTTCTTACTTGGGGGGGGGGGGCGGATTTAACAAACAAACAAAATGGAAGTAAAGCAAAACAAAAATTGGGTGCACTACTGCACTGCAGCACTGCAGCAGTAGCACTCAGCAGCGCGAATTCCATTTTGACTTTCACCGTTTAATAATTACATAAACTCCGGCAAAATAATGAAAATATCGAAAAAAGGTTATATTGTACGTATCCGTTTTGAACTGGATCTCCGAAAAAAAAAAATTTCACTTAATTTGATCGAGTAGTTTTTTTTTTTTTTTTTTTTTTTACAGCGGAAAAACAGGTTTTTATGACAGTACGTTGAAGGCAGACATCTTGGATTTTTGAACACTTCACGGGAGGTAACTCCATGAAAAGCGCCGGCACTCCCTCCCCATCTTTATTACTAGCTTTTCTTCCTAAAAATCGAACCCTTTGCTCGGTATCATAACAAATTGTTTTATCGATGTAAAACAAAAACTACTTGATGAAATTAAGTGACAGTTTTTTTTCGCAGAACTTCATTCCATAACGGATACGTACAATTTAAACTTTCTTTTTTTTTCGATATTTTCATTTTTTAATGTCTTTATTCAACTGTACAAGTACCAAAAAAATATCCATCCAAAAAAAAAAAAAAAAAAAAACCCAGATGCGCAAATTTCAATCCAAAATAAATAAAACGCAAAAATTCTTTACTTATATCTACTTACTTAGGTCACACACGCAAAAATTCTTTACTTATAAAAATAATGATTCTCCCTCAATCGAACAACGTTTAACATCGGAGTCGATGCGTATTTCGCTAGTAGGGTAGCTAGCACCGTGTCTACCGAGAGTACTTCTTACTCTCGGTATCCGTAGTAGCACGCACTCAGTCACTCCACTCACTGGTGTACGTCGGCGATAAAACTACTGGGTTTGTATTACTGTACACATAGTTTCGAGAAAGTTGTCAAAAAAAAAAAAAAAAAAATATATATAACAAATAAATGTTATCAAAGGCAAGAGAAGTTACTTTTCTTTCTAACCGGATATATTTTCGTGTTTTTATTCAATGTAACATGTTTATTCAGCTCGAAAAACATACAGTGTTTACCGATGTAATACAAAAAAGGTTACTAAACATTTAATAATGTCTCACTTTTACAGACATTTGTTTTTAAATTTCTTTTTAAATAACGACTTTGATCGACTTTTTTTTTTATATAGCATTTGCGGATGGGTAAAAAACGAAAAAAAATAACTAAACCATTTACTGACAATTTCTCAGTATCTTAACTTTGATAACATTTATTTGTTAAAAATATTTGTAAAAGTGAGAAATTATCAGTAAATGGTTTAATTATTTTTTTTTTGTTTTTTACCCATCATCCGCAAATGCTATTAAAAAAAAAAAGTCGTCATTTAAAAAGAAATTAAAAAACAAATGTCTGTAAAAGTGAGACATTATTAATAAATGTTTAGTAGCTGTTTTTCTTTTAATATTCATAAAGAGTAAAACTTTTTCAAAATAAATAAATAAATAATGTGACAAATAATCGTTTAGTTACTACGACAACGTCAGTAAATAAAAAAAAATGTTACGTTTGCTTGCGTCAGGAAGGGAGCGCCGCTTGTTTTTTTTTATGCTGGTCGCCATGGAACTCAACGCACAAGGAGTACCAATTTACCCTTGTGGAGAAGTAAGCAAATAGCATTAAAAAAAAAAAAAAATGAAAATTATAAAAAGATTTGTATCTTGTGATACTACACTTCATCTTTTATATGCGAATAAAAAAATATTTTTAAATCTCGATTATTTATACTTGTTGCTTATACGGCGGAGTTGAAGTTGAACATTGTACAACCAGCCAGCAGTGCCAGCACCCCTCCCTTGCGTGATTTATATACTGATAGGTGTTTTGCAATTTTTTCAATCGATTATTATTGATTGGACACTAATTAACCAGATTATGAAAGAAAAATTGAAAAAAAAAAAAAAAAAAAAAAATCATTATTTCAACATTTGAAAGTGGTGCTGACTGCTGCTCACTTTTTAGTTACAACATTCTGGTAAATCAGTCACCCATTTTGTAACCAATAAAAACGCGGGTATATCAAAACCAAAGAAAGTAAAAGTGGCATAACCGCATTTGTAAGTCAGAAATATTTTTCTTTCTCAAAGAAAAAAAAGGTACTGGTCGCGATTTGAGTTCCCTGCCGAACACCATAAAAAAACACTGACTTCTCCCTACGCATGAGCAAAGGACATGTTTTAGTTGCCATTGTAAGTAAACGATCATGAATTTTTATCGACTTTTTTTTTTTTTTACTGTTTATGAATATTGAAATAAGTAAGTTCGGGAAAAGGTGTTATAAATCATAAACTAGACAAAATACTGTTACTCGCTCAATATATATTACCGTGACATAAGTTGACATATATTCGGTGTTTTTTTTTATATATAGTATTTTGTCTAGTTCATTATTTATAACACCTTTTCCCAAACTTACCGTGTTAAAGAGAGAGTCGGGCGCCATTTTGAATTTTCCAATACATATCGGTAAACACTGCATGTTTTTCGAGCTGAATAAACGTGTTACATTGAATAAAAACACAAAAAATATATCCAGTTTGGTAGAAAAGTAACTTATCTTGCCTTTGATAACAATTATTATATATTTGTTTTTTGACAACTTTTTCGAATCTATGTGTACAGACCCGGAACACGTTTTGTTACACACTTTTTATTTAAAAAGTTTCTAAATAAAACGAGGTTTTTAATAGTAAAATTTGTTTCTTTATTATTATTATTACAACAATAACACTAACTGCACTCTAGAAGTTGTAGAACAACGTATTGTCCTGTTTGTTTAGAATTTGATTAAATCGGAAGCAAATGTTAAAGATATTACCGAAAAACGTTCACTTTCGTGTACTGGAAAATAATATGGGTTAAAAAAAACGGTACTCCTGCAGTATTTTACCCACCGATTTCACGATCTTAGCCGAGCGTTGATCGACATCCGTCGGAAAACGCCGGAACATGGCGAGCGGTACGATACTCTATCAGCCAATCAGGGCGCTTCAAACGAACGCGCAGCAGACGAATAATTTTCATTGAAATTACACACATAGCGTTTCATTTCAGTTATTTTATTGTTCAAAGTAAAAATACACAGCCTTTCATTTCAGCTATTTAATTTAGCGATAAAAAAAAATAAAAAAAACCGGGAGCTGTTGGAAACATATTTATGCGAATTTATGTGGAGACAAAAATTTGGACACAACCCTTTTGTCTCCATAATAAATCAAATCGCGGAAGGCTACCCGGTTTGGGAAGGAGCTTCTTTCCACATCCTCTGAAAACCCTTTGCTCCCTACTTTGCCTCTCTACAGTCAGTAGAAAATCTTCCAGTCGGAACTAAAGATAAACAGTAATTGTTGTCCCCCCCCCTACAAACATTACTGAAAAAAACAAACAAAAAAAAACATTGTTGTTACTGTTTAATAACGTTTTGTTAAAAACAAACAAAAAAAAACATTGAAGTGTTTATTACTGTTGCTTACCCCCCCCCCCAAAAAAAAAAGCTATCGGAAAACAAAATGAACCAAAAAAAAAATAAATAAATATTCAACAAAATAAATTTATTTTACTTTAAAAAAAACTTACGGTAAGTGTTTGTGATTTATTTTATCCAAATTTTTTGTATTAATTTTATCCATTTTGTTGTGTGTGTGTGTGTGTGTAATATCTTTTCCTTGTAATGTTGTTGCTATTCACATACTTTTAGCGTTCTTGCACCGTAGTAGATCCGAATTCTCGGCTTTCGTCGGCGTTAACGCCAAAAGCGTTCGTCAACGCTCGGCTAAGATCGTGAAATAAACAATTCAATTCTGTTACGCCTGCGCACTTCATAAAGCAACGTGTACTTCCGGTTTTCATCATTTCCTATTTTCCGAATAAACGCAATAAGTATCGCGTTAGTTTCATTATTTATCGCTATTACAAAACCTTCACGTCGTTTTGAAAGAAGCCCTCTGAAAAGTTACAATTCACAATTTTGTGAGAAAGAAAATCTATATACATATAATCTTTCGAGCTTGTTAAAATGACACACGACATATCGCACTTTTTTATTCTATTATTTTTAGCAACCCTTGTGAACTTTGTCGAGCCAAGGAAAATTCTTCTTGAAGATATTCGTACACTGACTTTGCGACATGGAGAGATGACTACCAGTCGCCGATCCTCGCCTGTCCCTCAACTGAAATGTGTCGGCGGTACGGCCGGCTGTTATGCCTTCATCCCACAACACGTCCAATGCTACAATCGCGGTTCCGATGGCTACGACATTCAGTGGGAATGTAAAACTAACATGGATACTAAATATCGCTTTGGCAAAATCGATGTCACCTGCGAAGGTTACGATTATGCTGACGATCCGTATGTTTTAGCAGGATCTTGTGGTCTTGAATATGCAATGGATTTAGTTCAAGGTTCCTCCTCTGGCTCTTATATGAATTCAAACTATGGCCATCATCAAACATCGGGTTTTGGTTCCGCTGTCGGCTTTCTTTGCGTAATAATGATAATATTCTTTATATACCGCACCTGTTTTTCTAGTGACACTAACAATACGCACAGTTTCCAAAATCACGTTCCACCTCCCCCGAGCTATGAAGAAAGTTTCGCGAGCAACCAATACCCTCGTGCTAGTGCTCCTCCTCCGCCTTACGGATTTCGTCCAGAGTATCAACAACAGAAACCCTATCAAACAACTGGGTCCCAAAATGATAATCAACCTGGCTTTTTTTCTGGTATGATGGCTGGTGGCTTGCTGGGCTATTTATTTGGTAACAACAGGTCGTCTGGCTATTTCAACAGTCACAATTATGGATATGGCCATCAACGAAGAGACTTGTTTGGAAATCCGGGTGGATTTGACAACTGGTCAAATTCTAGTCAACAAACGACATCTTCAGGATTTGGTGGGACGAAGAGGCGTTAAATACAAATATTTGGTGGTTCGTCCCTGCACTGTTTTGTTTTAATTTGCAAAACTCACAAGGTTGATTTGTAGAATACCGTTGAAATATCTCCAGTATTATTGTAAATGACCCCCCCCCCCCAAAAAAAAGAACTCGCACAATTTATCTCCTATAGCACACACACACACACACACAAATGTTTGTTAACTGACCTAAAACGCTAAAAGCCTGAAATATTTTACTTTAAATTTATATGCGAAATTGATAAAAATATATCCAAAAATTACGAAAATTCATTAAAAAAAAACCTATTATGTTTTTAATTAAAAAAAAAAAAAAAAAATCTTATGGGTTGAAAAGTATGTAAGGGAAATAATTTGCCCTAATTTTCCATACAAATTACTTTTAACTATAATTTTCTACTTTATGAATTTTCGTAATTTTGGGATAAAGTACTATTTTCGAATTAAATACGTAATATTGTTTTTGCTTAAAACGACATTTATTTATTTATTTTAACGATTTGTCGACTGTATCTTAACAAGAACCCAATTCTTTTTTTCTCATTAAAATATACATTTTGGTACTTATATAGAGAAGGTTTTTTTTTTTTTTTTTTTTTTTTTTTTTTTGGTACTGGTCGCGGTAAGAGTTCCCTGCCGAACACCCTCCAAAAACAATGATGTCTCCCGTTTCTCGCGAAGCCGCAAAGGACATGTTTTAGTTGCCATAGTAACAACACTTTTTATCGACATTGTTTTACTGTTTAAAGACATTATTACACATTTATTAATAATATCTCACTTTTAATCACTTTTATCGACTTTTTAAAACTTTTTTTTTTACTCTTTTTAAATGACAACGTTAATGTTTATGAATATTGAAATAAAACATTACTACACATTTATTAATCTTTTTTTTTTTTGATCCGTGCTGAAATAACGTTATTTAAAAAGCCATTCTTAACACGGGGAGGGTGTTTTGTACCTATTCTCTACTTTAACCTTACAATTGAATAAAAAAAAACATTAAACTTTAAGCTTAGAAATACGATTTAAAATATAGCGCGGATCATAAGTGCACTAGCACCCATTTTCTTATTAATAAATGTTTAGTAATTATTTTTCTTTTAATATTCATAAACAGTAAAAACGTCGTCATTTAAAAAGAAAATGCTATTTAAAAAAGAAAATAACATTGATTAAACGTAAGTAAATTTATTATTCTATCATTTTGTGGTAAGTAAATTTCAAGAACCGATAAGTTTCATAAAAGAAAAAGTCGATAAAAGTGACACAAACAGTAAAAAAAAAAAAAAAAGATATTAATAAATGTGTAGTAATGTCTTCTATTTCAATATTCAATATAAAAGAAAAAGTCGATAAAATTGACACATAAACAGTAAAGAAAAAAAAGATATTAATAAATGTGTAGTAATGTTTTATTTCAATATTCATAAACATTAACGTTGTCATTTAAAAAGAGTAAAAAAAAAAGTTTTAAAAAGTCTATAAAAGTGATTAAAAGTGAGATATTATTAATAAATGTGTAGTAATGTCTTTAAACAGTAAAACAATGTCGATAAAAAGTGTTACTATGGCAACTAAAACATGTCCTTTGCGGCTGCGCGAGAAACGGGAGACATCATTGTTTTTGGAGGGTGTTCGGCAGGGAACTCTTACCGCGACCAGTACGGTTTTTTTTTTTTTTTTGTAAATGTTTACTTTAACTACAACAGAACACCAACCAATAAAATATGGGTTTTGTAGGTTTTCGTGGTCGCTGAGAACGAATCTGATATTCAAACTCGTCGCAAATTTAACGTTTGCATGGTATTAACCTCTGAACGTAAACAGAATTTTTGTGAAAAATTAAACAGTTCTTCTGCTCGGGGTGTGGTCGGCACGTTATTTACGGTAAAACGATGGTGGGGGCGGAAAAACGGTAAATTAAACTGTAGAAGCACTTAAATGTTGTACAAGTTCTATAATTGAATAACCCCCTCAAAAAAAAAAATGTTTTTGTAAACCGCTCGTGAAAACTAAAAATTTTTTTTTTTATTTATTTATTTTTAGATCAATTAAAAAGCATCAAAAACTACGTAACACAGAAAAATGAACCACATTTTTTTGTTTTTGAAAACTTTATTTCAAATGTCTGCTTAAAAATTCTTCCGCGATGTGACAAGTCACCTTAGTATGCGCGTTCATGGGCGAACGCATCGTCGCATGTAAGAATAGCATAAACGATGGCGGTGAGTTGGCACAAAATAGTGCGAGTGTTCAGAGGTTAATACCATGCAAACGGTAAATTTGCGACGAGTTTGAATATCAGATTCGTTCTCAGCGACCCCGAAAACCTTTAAAAAAACAAATTTAGGTTGGTGTTCTGTTGTAGTTAAAGTAAACATTTACCCCCCCCTTTTTTTTTTTTTTTTTTTTTTTTTTTTAAGATTAGGTCCACCTGAGCCACCTCCACGATTTTCTTTTAAATGACGACTTTTATAAGTTTTACTATGCTGAATACCGAAACCGCATTGAAATTTTGCAGAACGTTATCGAAAAAGTTGTATTATGCATTGTATTCTTTGACGACCATCGTTTTTACGCGTGCGTGCCATAAACAAATCTACGCGTGTAACAAAGATGGCCGCCAAAGAATACAATGCATAATACAACTTTTTTATATCTTAATAACTAATTATTTCTGCAAAATTTCAAGGCGATTTTCGTATTCAGCATGGCCGAAAACCGTTAAGTCATCATTTACAAGAAAATTGTGGAGGGGGACCTAATCTGAAAATTTACCCTTTTTAGTAAAATCCAAGTTTTATGGTATCTCACCTTACTCACTAGAAATCCTTAGATGTCGAATAGCGAGTTTGTATTACTGTACACAGATTCAAAAAAGTTGTCAAACAAATGTTATCAAAGGCAAGATAAGTTACTTTTCTACCTAACTGGATAATTTTTTTAGTGTCTTTATTTAATGTAACATGTTTACCGATGTATTGGAAAATTTTAAATGGCGACCGACTCTTTGACACGATAAGTTTGGGGAAAGGATTAAAATAAAAACTCGCTGAATATATGTAACCGTGACATATAGGCTGACATATTCGGTGGGTTTTTAACAGTATTTTGTATAGTTTTTTTATTTTTACCTCCTTTTCCCAAACTTACTATGTCAAAGAGTTGGTTGCCATTTGCAATTTTCGGTAAACACTATGTTTTTCAAGCTGAATAAACATGTTACATTAAATATAAACACTAAAAACATATCCAGTTAGGTAGAAAAGTAACTTCTCTTGCCTTTGATAACAGTTATTTGTTTATATATATATATATATATATATATATATATATATATAATTTTTTTTTTTTTTTTTTTTTTTTTTTACAACTTTTTTTTCGAATCTGTGTACAGTAATACAAACTCAGTTGCCGCTTACGACAAAGATGCAGTGTACCTTGTTTGGAGTGAAATAACAGTAAAAAAAAAATATATATATATGAAAGTACAGAATAGGGCCCTTTTCCAATAACTGCTTTCCTGACGGCACCTGCGCAGGTTTTCATTGGTTTATTTAGCCATGAAAAAATATGTGTTATATAAACAAAATAAAAGTATGAAGTTTACTCAAAGAAAAAACCCCAGAAAACGCGCTCGATTTAAAAGGAAAAAAAAAAAAAAAATCTAGTTATGAAATAAAATAGCGCACAAAAGTGAAAGAAATTTAGTTTTGATATAAGTTAGCTGTTGATTCCGATTTGTACTTGACGTTGAACCAATGAAAACCTTCTGCACATGTGCCGTCAGGGAGCAGTTATTGGAAGGCAAACTTTTGCGTCATCAAGTACCCAGAATAGTTACAAAATGCTCTCCTCATATTAAGAATGGGTTTCTAATCGTTATTTTTCAGCACGGTACCTTTTCTGCATAAGTACTCACATTTTTTTAATAAAAATTATATAAATCTGAAATATTAATATAAATTTCATTATAAATTTGAGGACTTTAAAAAATAAAAACAATTGTTTTAAAACATACTTCCGTATGTGTTCAATAGACCATTCCTGTAATGATCCGATCCTGTCGACTTTGTGGTGAGTCTAGTTTTGTGCAGTTCTAGGAGGTTCACCCTTCCAGACCTTGCCTCCTCTTTGGAAAGGGTTTAGTTTATTGCTAATCGCCTGAGGCGCCCTTATCAGGGAATGTCGACAGGAACCCCCAGGCACTTATTGCAGGTCAGAGTGCTCCCTCCTCCTTTGCGGCTCTGACTTCTCTATCCCACTTTCTAACCCTGGTGTCTAAGTTCTTGCAGTGAGAGAGAACTAAAAACTGTCCATTAACAGGACATAAAGTGTTCACTGAAGTTTCTGACAAAATCCAAAATTGCTCATGCAAGTATTTAAGTTTTCTTGGATTACCTTAAATACCAAAAGGTTTGAAAAAACAGAATTTAACAAAGTTGGAAATAAAAGTGAAGAGAAGAGGTTACTTCGATAATTGTAAAAAGAACAAATTATGAACATAATGGATAAAACATTGGAATAAAACTTATAAATGTAGTCTTTTACATTTTTTTCTTATTTTGGACAAAAATAATTATAAATTATATTTGGTATTATTCTCTGATCATTAACCGCATTTCAACATTGGCTGGTGAGATCCTCCTAACATTTAACCTTCTGTTTCGTAATTTTCTAGTTTAATGTTTATTGACGATGAATATGTGTTCCAAACAAAAAAACATCCACTAATATTGGAGATAACTTTATATATATATATATAAATTCTTAAATTACATTACCTGGAGTATATTTAATTTTGACGAAAGTTGTACATATTATTATGGGGTTTTTCCCACCAAACATGCATATTCGATAATTATTTCGGTTCTCATGAATTTTTTTTTTTTTTTTTTTTGTCTCTCTTTTTACGCGAACCGGAACTGACAGATGGAACGGAATAAAATAGTAAATAAAAGAAATTTAAGTTAAAAGTTATTCTTAATTTTGAATACTTCTGCATGATAGTGACATTAGCAACAGACGAGTTATCGATCCCTGTTCTTCGAAAGAGAGCGGCCTTTATGTGAACCTCAAATATAAATAAGTGTTTACAATAACGCAAAAATATACAACAAAATAAATAACATAAAATATATGAAAATAGAAACATTTATTGTATAAAAATGTATCAAAATATAATTTTAATGCATTAATATAATTCTTTTTCAATGAATGATTTCATGTATCAAAATATAATTTTAGTTTTTCAATGTAGCAAAATAAACGTTTATAGAGGTTTAAGAACCTTTTTTTTTTTTTTTTTACAGAACGATTGTTTTTATTTATTTTTTTCACAGTAAGATTGTATAAACATATGTAAAAATTTGGTCAATGTCGAGTTTCTTTCCAACTCTCCAAAAAACTTTAAAATGACGACTTGGATAGGTTTTCTGTGGTGCTGAAAACGAATATCACCTTTAAATTTGGGTCAGGTAAGTAGTTTTCATGATATGAAGAAATTACTTTTCCAAAAGTGGGGGATCACTTTCCTATATAATTTTAATGTAAAATGAGCATCCGTTTTCTGGCCACCTATATTATTCTTTATATTATAAAACAAATTTAACTGATATTCGTTTTCAGCACCCCCTGAAAACCGGCGCTGTAATTTTACTAAGAGATTCGTTCGCGCTAATATGCTGTCAGTAAGTTTACACGAGCGGTTTGCAAAAACATACTTTCACAATTTGGAAGTGGTTTTGTTTGAGGGCTTGTAGCTTTAGAAATATTCTAGATTAAGGTGACAACGATAGAAGAAAAAAAAACTTGAAATTGAAGCACTTTTATATATGAGAGCCATGTGTTATTTTGTAGGAATTCTCTGGAGTATCAACTCCAGAGAATTCCTATCGCCTAATTCCTATTATCGCCCAAATTATAGTTTTAAAATTCTTTGGGAGATGGCAGTTGCTTTTTTGCGATATAAAATTGCTTGACTAACATTGTTTGATAAAGTGCTTGTTCGAAAGCAACAGCCATAAGTCATAATGATTTTCGCAACTGCCATTCATTCTTTATGACATCAATTTTCAAGCAAACACATTTCTTTCTTGAATCATGCAAACAATTAAGTCCATTGAATTAGAAAAAGATTTCTGCCACTGATTTAATAACACATGGTGTTGAAATAGTAACATTTGGAGCACCTTTAATTATTTTGTCTTGTTTTTTTTTTACTCTTCTATTTAGGTAATGTTTTTAGTATTTAAAAATAATTAAAGACTACAAAAAAGTGCTGAGTAAAAGCGAAACAAGAATACATTTTTATGAATTAAAATGTTTTATTTTTGTGGTTATATTTCTTTTCATTTCATAGTTATCGATTGGTACATATGTATGGAGCTTAAATAACTTAACACATTCTATAAGTAGGCTTTCTTTCTTCCTTTATTTTATTTATTTTTTTAAATATTTGTATTTTTGTAAAATTTTATTTTGTATCTTGCAATATTGACTTTTTACTTTTTAATTAAAATGTTTTATTACTTCTCTTCGCACGATGGTGAAAAAAGAATGTTGTAATTTTTTAATAAATTTATTTTACCTTCATTTTTTTTTTTTTTTTTTTTTTTTTTTTTTTTTATTGGGTTAAATTTTAAATTAAAAATTTTTTTTCGCTTTTCATCTGAAAGCAAACATTTACGGTCTCCCTCCCCAATAATAGCGAGTTAAACTTTGTAACATTCTGACTGCCTATTTTTACCTCTACAAAATAACAATACTCTGACCAGAGGTCATCAAGTTCTTATTGAGCCAAGGACAACTAACATAAAAATAAATACTTCTATAAAAAACAAAAAAAAACTGTTTACACAAACTGCATAATTTGAGTTCGTTTTTCATCCTTGTGAGTCAGAATGTGGCAAATGCATCATAGCAAGTAGCATCCCAGATTGTGTTTCAGAAGGAAAACTTAACTAATACTGTCACCTCGATCAAAACATGCTACCAGTTGAAATAGAAATCTAGTTGCAGCTAGAAGTGACTCAACAGAACAATTGTGTGAAAAGCAAACATATCTACATATAGAGCAACCAAAGATAATCAGCCTGGCTGGGAAAACAATGAAGTCCTACGTGGAAAACACGGGAATGAGCTCTCTGGATATCCTAGCCACTGTTACTAGGAGGACAGTGTTTTCTTTGTGTGGAAAACTTACTGAGCATCTACTGATGTGCAGCTAGGTGCAAATAGCAGCCAGCTGCACATCAACTGCAGTAGGATAAGATGATCAGATGAGCGATACTCACTAAGCTGTATGATAAAGACGATTAACAGACTGAGTCAGGCTGACTTATGCCAAAAAAAATAGTGCATAGTAGCATGGCGCTTGATGCTACTAATTGAAGATGTGTGATGTCTTCAGTTTGAATCTAGCAAACAAAAGTTGGATGCAATGATAAACGGTGTCAACATATTGATTCTGTATGATCAAATCGTGACTGCTAACTAAAGGCCCAGAATCAGCCAGGAGTGAAAAGATTCCTGGGAAGGGGAGACAGATATATCCTCCAAGAAGTGAAGTTGAACATTCAACAGACCAGTTGAGTTTTTGGAGGGATGTCAGGCAGTTAGGGTGGTGTGCCTCTACAAGCAGGTTAGAGTCCTTGGAGCTCTTGGCTGGGCGCCTATGTTAATTGAACATGAGTTTTGATTTGGTTAGGCAGAAATTTTGTTCTGCAAGTCTGCTTTGGAGAAACACAGACCACTTGAAATCTCATAAATATAAACATTTGTTTATAAATTTGGTTTTTCTTATGGGAAGGTGAATTCTTTTGTTGCAAACTGGATTGGACAGCAAATTTTGATTGGTATGAGTGGGGTTAATGTGGACAGTACAATGAATGCACAAGGGCATATTAATAAGTGAAATTCACATAAAGAAAACAGCTGCAAATTCATTGTGTATTGTTACTGGATGATATTAGATTGAATTAAAAAAAAGTAGATAAGATTACTAGTCCTGCACCAGTGGCTGGAGACAATGAGGCAGAAGACAAGACAAATCCACTTGCATATTGGCCATCCTGGAGTGAAATGAACAATGTACTTTGTTAGGAGATTTATCCTTTCTAAAATGGAAAGTATAGTGAAATCTGCAATTGGTTCCTGCTGGAAGTGTTTCACCTAATATCGATTTGATGGCCAAGAGAAAAACAAGAATCTTCAAATATCTTTGATGGCTCACTACCTAGTTTTGATCAATTATGAGCCCACTTTGTTTGCTGTCTAATGTCACTTGCAATTAGGTAGCATTCCTAACTGTCAATCATTGTTGTGCAATAACAGCAAATGCATACCTTGACTAGCAATTTTTCACTGTGCCAATTTTTTTAAAATATATATTTTTTAATTTATTTATATACTAGCAGTTCGGCCCGGCTTTGCTCGGACCGTATGTACTGTTCATAACTTTATGTGCATATGTATATATTAAAAAGTGTGAATATGTACGGTAATGCCTTTCTATATAATAAAGCTTCCTTAACTACCATAGACAAAAGTTGGTAGAGATTGCAGACGTCAAATATTTTTTAAATTTGACCCCAATTTTGACCCCTTAACATTTATTATTTTGGGCTCAAATTAAAATGTTTGACCCATGTCCAAGTAACCTACATCAAAACTTTCAAGTGTTTGGACCCAAAATTGGCAGAGGAGTTTGGTAGAGTCTGCAAAGGTTAACTCTGTAAACTTTAACCTTTTGCCAGCCAGATTTTCGCTCCAAAACTGATTAAAAAGCTTGCTGCATGTTTGAATAGCCTTTATGTAAAATTTCAAATTTTTAGACCCAAAATTAGCTTAATAGTTTGCTAGAGACAGCAAAGGTAAAATCTTTTGAAGTTTGACCCCTTGGAAGCCAACAATTAAAGTTGTTTTTTTAATAATTCGATAATATTCAGGTAATTTTGACTGCATAATTTGGAAACTACCATTGCACTTTATTAGAATCGACCAAAAAAATCAGTTGAAACCATTGTTTTTTTATCTTAAAACTCCATTTATTGACTACAAAATCTTGTCCCAATAATGTAGAAGCACCAAATACTTTTCTAGGCTTAATTTTACACATTATCTTGTTTTTTAAAGTTAAAATGGCCAATCTTTATACATATTCTTGTAATTGTACACTAATCAGAACACACCTTAACCAGAAATTTGTATTTTTCTTCTCTGACCAGTTGAATAGAAAATATGACTGAGTAAACTTAACAGAAGTTCCTTAAAAATGATAATGTATGCAAAACAAAAAGAAAAAAAAAGCTCCACTACTTATTAAAAGGAGATTGTCTCAAAATTATTTTGATATATAATATTTGAAATTTTTTCAAACTAAATTTTGGCAAACAAACTTTAAAATTGAGTTATTTTAAAAGAAAACAAATAGCTATTACACGAGAGAGAAAACAGAAAAAAGAAAGAATTGTAGTGCCTTCCCATCCTCTCTCACTCACTTTCCTTTTGAAAAGGTCTCCGCTGCTTGAACTTAGTAAAAATGTTTTATAGTCTGTCATATGTCTCCCTGCTAGTATAATTTTTCATTTTAAAAATGGCATCTTTTTAGATGCATAATGCTTGATATATATTGAAATACAGATGTTACAAAAATCTAAGCTAGTTAAAAAGAAAACAGCGAAAAACAATTTACACTTGGAAATTTTAAATGTTAAAAATCAAACATATTCAAAATGTTTTACAATTTACAAAGATGGCGGCAATTTTTCACCTACTAACAGTATACTTTTATTTTTAAAAGGTATATATTTTCTTTTATTCCAAGAAATACTTAGACAAACAACTTTTCTCACTGAATCTTGTTTGTATTTTTTTTTTTTTTTTGATGTTAATGTACATTAAAAGTAATTTAAATGTGTATACTATTTGTTTCATTTTAGGAATGATTTATTTTTAGTTGCTTGGAAAATTTTATAAATCAAAACGATGAAAACAAAAAATAAATCAAGTTTTATCTGTAGCTTATTTAGATATGCAGAAACTGTAACATATTTTAAAGACTTTCTTAAAATTAAGTTTATTATCCTGATTATTTTTAAGAGTGTACAACCATTAAAAATGATAGGAAAAAAATTATGCTTTGCCAGTGTTTGTGCTAGTATTCATATGAAATAACAATCGGTTTTAAGTTTAGAAAAAAAATAAAAAAATTAAATGCAAAAGCAATAAATCAATTGGTAAAAAAGAAGAAAGGAAAAAACAACATATCCCATTATGGAAATAGAGTGAAGAATTTATTTCCAAATTCATTTCACCTAGTCACTGAATTAGCAGTTTGCTTTCTACCTTTCCTCTAAATACTTAAAATCATTCTATCTGGCAAGTCTTACAACCGTGACAGAATAAAGAAAGAATTATATCTTATATATATATATATATACGAGCAAACAGTTAATAAAACATGTTAAAAAACACTTTGAAATGAGTTAAAAACATATTTAATCTGAAAAGGAAACACTAGATCCACGGAGTTTCGAAGAAATACTTTCCTTCTAATCAGAGGGTAGGAATTAGCAAAATGCGGGATCGGATTTTGCATGCAAAAGTATTTGATGAAACAACAAGTAAGTCAAAGATCTTACTTGATAACAAAAAAGTGAAGCAGAGGGAATATGGTGAAGAAAAAGGTGATTAAACATGAGTGGATAGTCTGGTGGAAGATAAATAATCCAGTGACGGTAAAATCCAAATATATAACTTCAAGAAAGTTAATTGAATTTCCATTTGCAAATATATATATATATATATATATATATATATGTAAATGACAAAGTTCTCTCTGATTCGCTCTCCTCTGATCTCGAGCGCGTGGTTCAGTGGGGGAAGACGTGGCTGGTTACCTTTAATGCATCTAAAACCAAACTCCTATCCTTACATCATCAATGCTCTGATCCCCATCTGGCATCAATTGGGATGGATGGCTCTCGTCTGGGTGTTTTGACAAGCTTCTGGGTTTGACCTTTACTCCTGATCTGAAATGGAACACGTACATCAAGTCTGTTGCCAAGGTCGCTGGAAAGATGGTGGGATCCTTCTACCACTCCAGAAGATATCTCACTACTGATGCAATTCTCTATCTATATAAAAGCCAAGTACGTCCAAGGATGGAATACTGCTGCCATATCTGGGCAGGAGCTGCTAAAAACAGCCTATCCGTCTTTGACAGAGTACAAAATAGACTTCGTGACTTAGTGGGGGATGCCCTTTTCTCTACCCTGCAACCTTACTCCCACAGAAGAGACGTTGCGAGCCTATCCTTGTTTTATCGTTATTTCCATGGCAGGCGCTCATCTGAACTCCAATCTCTGGTTCCCCCTCGCCAATCTTTCACGAAAAACACCCGTCTAGCTGAATCCACTGTGAAAAGTTTCCCCCACTCTTTATCTGTGCCTAAATCAAAACGTAGATTCCATGAACAAAACTTCTTTTTTAGAAATGCACGCCTGTGGAACTCTGTTCCGTCTGCCTGCTTCCCACCGGACTACAACTTGGATGTCTTCAAGTCCAGCGTTAACAAATTCCTAATGAACCGCCCCCTTAAGTAAACACTTCATCAAATCTCCACACTAACATATTGTACTTGCAATAACCCTTATCCCTGAGTGGCTTCCGGGCCTTGATAAGTGGTGACCACCGTGTAAAAAAAAAAAAAAATATATATATATATATATATTATATACATGCAACTTTGTGTGTGTGTGAGTTCTTTCCTTATTGATTCTGAAACGGCTGAACAGATTTTCTTTAAAACTTATAGAACTTTAGTGTATAAGTATGGGAGTGATCTTAATCAAGTTTTGTCTCAGAATATCCCCCACCCTGATAATTACCGATAATCGAAACTGTTATTTTTATTTATCTATTATTGGTAATGCCATTTTTCCATGTCGTCGCTTAGCAACAATGATAGAACAGGCCGTGAAAATTCTATTAAATGTTTACCGGTATTACAGTAAATTGTAATTGCACCGAACTCCCTTTCCACAAACTGAACAGGGAAATTTTTGTCTGACAGCTTTCCAATGCAACCACTAATCAATATTTTGATCTTAGCAACATTCACTCTCAGACCTTTACTTTCCATAGTTTTCCTTTAAGTTTCCAACTTAATAAATAAACCTTTCATTGTTTCACCGGCAAACAGTAAAGCATCAGCATTGAGCACCTCTTCTGGACAACCTGTTCAAAATTCCCTTGACAATGCTTCTAAACCACAAATGAAAAGCAACGAATCCTGTGCAGATCCTTAATGTACTCTCACTTTAAGACTAAACCTATCACTAAATGTGCTGTTAATTTTGAGCATTTGAATACACAGCTTGAACAACTTTCAACAAGCACTTGGTTATCCCTAATTAATGCAGCTCTTATCAGACAACATCTTTTGGCTATCCATAAAAGACAATTCTCATTAATTTTCTCAGGATAAATCTAGCAGGAGTGGTACTTTATTCTAGAATAAAATCAAACTGCATTTCATCTATATTTATCTAACTTCTTATTTGCTGTTCAATTATTCTTCCAACCATTTTTGTTTCTCCTGAAGATAAACTTCTTAATTATTTCATGATTTTTTTTTCTTTTTCAACTTGGTCAGAAATAACTGGTTTATGCTATATCACATCACTTTTTCGATACTTTTGTACTTTGTGTAAAGATTTCTGTTTGAGTGAAGCTCAACTGGCAGATGGAATATGCCTAGTGCTGATAAAGTTAATCAGCCAATAAAAATAGGATAACAAATGTGTTTAGCCAATAAAAATCTAAGCAGATGACTTCTAATAGACCGAAAGAAAAAATATTTAGTTTTTATTCATGCATAAATTAAACCAGTTCAACCCTAACATTAACCCTAAAAAATTGCAACAGTTTTCCTAAAAATTCTAACAACTTTTCTTTAAAAAAAAAAACAACAAAACAAACATAAAGGAATTCAAAATTTTTCCTAATAATATGCATTAAAATCAAATCAAATTTTTTCCTTCTTGAAAATAAAATATTTTTATTTAAAATAAAAAAAAAATAAAAAAGTATTTATTCATGAAACTTACGGTAGGTGGTTGTTATATTTTATTTTACTGCTTTTCAATTTTTTTATTTTTTTCATTATAATTAGGATTCAATAAATGTCATTTTTTTAGTTTCCTAGCGTTTTTAAATTTACTTGGTGCTCAACATATTCCGGCAGTTAATGTCAGCTACCAAGTGAGGCCGAACCAACATCATGGAAATCTGGAGTTACAAAAAAAATATTCCTTTTTCATATATATATATTATATATACAATGAAATCGAAGGAGATGCAGTGTTTACCTGATATAAGCAGTGGTAAACTTTAATATAATATAAATACCAGTATTTACATATAGATATTTTAATCCCAACCAAATAAAAAAATCTCGGAGAGTAGAGCTTGTTATAAGAAAAGAAATTAAAACTGTAAGTTGAAATTTACAATCAAATTTATTGTGTGATTGAATACTCCAAAAAACAATTTACAAAGTCCTTATTCCACAGAGTTTCAAAGAATACTATTCTTACTATTCTTCTCATTCGAGGACAGAAAGAAATCAGCAAATTATATTTGTAGCAATGCTAGAATTTGCTTATTATGGTATTAAATGAAACTGCAATTTATTATAGTCATAAATTGCAAAGATGTACATGTCCTTCAAAAACAACAAGTGAAAAACTGTAGGAGATGTAGAAAAATAGTAAAAACAAACTGGGCATAAAATAGCAGCTTGCATGAAGACTCTTAAAGGTAACCCGAAAGGTGAAAATAATTCTTTAGAAACAATCAAATCCAAATTCAAATCCAGTTGAGTACCATTAGTTCGGTTGGAAAATCTTCAATGCAGGTGAAATTCATAGAAATTGTTTTTGCGGTTAGTTCAGTAGTTCAAAGATAGGTTGACCCCAAGTTGAATGGATTCGAGAAATTAGATGGACAGAAAAACTAACATGTCACCTCTCATCAAGGCTTTATTAGAAAACAATCAGTTTAACAATAAATTTGATTGTAGATTTCAACTTACAGTTTTAATTTCTTTTCTCATATATATATAAATATATGAAGCTAGCAAGAGAAACATATCCTAAAGCAAAACTTATAAAGATAGAAAAAGTCCAACACTGTTAAGAGGAGCACAGATAAGTAATAAAAGTTAAATATAACTTTATGATAGCATCAGATCAATAAGGAAAAAGAAACTCTTTTGGCCATGGCAGCTTGAAGCTAAATGCTTCTCGTCAGAAGAGGAGAAAAGCTAGCATTATACAAAATATCATATAGATAAAAGTTAGATCATTTAGATTGGAAATGAGGAGAGTATATAATAAAAAGAAAATATGAAATATAAGAATAAAAATCTTAGAAAAAGGGAAAGAAATTAAGCATACATAGATGGTAGGGCAAAGGAGTATAAAAAATATAAGACGTACAAATACAAGAAATAGGGACCACTAAGAAATAATGGGATCATTAAAGAAGAATAGTCAATAAAAGAAAGAAGAAAAAAGAGAGAGGAAATAGAAAAAAGCAAAACTGCTAAGACTGGGGACAAAAAAGCAAACAAGGTGCACAGAAATAAATATAACAAAGGAAAAATAAAATTAAGCAAAGGGGGAAAAAAATAGAAACTATTAAAGAACTGAAAAAAATAATAACAATAAAAAAAAAACTAAATAAGTAAAGAAAGAATTAAAAAATAAAGTTTAAAAAAGATGAGTAGAAGAATGAAAAACCAAACGCCAAGAAATTCTGGTTGTAGTTACACCAAAATGTACCCCTCTCACTCTTCCAACAATGTCCAGCGAGTAGCATCACCAAATTCGGCTGTTCTTGGTCCCAGTTGATCCCCTGGTGCTCGGCAGACACCCTGGTGAGGGCCTTGGATGTTGAAAAATCCTCTCCAGCAAACTACCTCTTCCCCTACGTAAAAATTCTGTGATACGTTCGACTGGGATACAACTGACATTGCTTTTTCTTTGACAAATTTTTTTACCGAAAGAAGAAAAGAACAGAGAAAAAGAGGAAGAGAAAGATAGACAGTTTTTTCATTAAGAGATTTTGAAAGTATAGGCAGACCACAAGCTTTAGTCAATTTACTATGTGGTCAAAGGCCAGCTGACCAAAACAATCACCCAGCAGCAGCAGAAGTAAACAACCAAGAAGGAAGGTCACTTCACTTTGCTCAGTTTTGAGCTTAGTTTTAATTTTGTATTCAACTTTGCATGAAGTTGAGGGTAGTTCTGTAATACAGGTGGTAATATTTTTTTTTTTTTTTTTTTTTTTTTTTACAAGGTGATCACCACTTATCAAGGCCCGGAAGCCACTCAGGGATAAGGGTTATTGCATGTAAAGTACGTTAGTTTGGGGGTTTAATAAAAATGTCTACTTAAGAGGGCGGTTCATCAGGAATTTGTTTACGTTGGACTTGAAGACATCCAGGTTGTAGTCAGGTGGGAAGCAAGCAGACGGAACAGAGTTCCACAGGCGTGCAGTTCTAAGAAAGAAGCTTTGTTCATGGAATCTACGTTTTGATTTAGGCACAGATAAAGAATGGGGACAATTTTTGACAGTGTTTTCAGGTAGACGGGTGTTTTTCGTAAAAGATTTCTGCATAAAGAAATGGATCAGTAGAAAATGTACCAATATTTTAATAAGTTCATAGAGCTGTTTGCTAAGAATAGTAAATATTTGGATCCTGGAGTGTAGTTGTACTGTTATTCCTTTTATATATATATATATATATATATATATATATATATAATCTGAGGTTATTGTTTTCCAGAGGTTAAGTAACCAATAAAGTTTAATGAGGTTAATACAAGAGTGCTCAATACTGAAATAGAGTAGGATATACTCTTTATTTGCTCTTACATAAGCAGCAACATGCCGCCACACAGTCACGAGCACGCCCCAGTCAGCCAGTCACCAGTGACTGGAAACCTCTTCAGGCGATACAGCTTATATGAAAGCAAAATTTGCAAGTCACTAGTAACTAGCTGACCGAAACCTACCCACAACTATGCAGCAACATACCACTGCTTATGCAAAAACAAATAAAGAGTATATATATGTATATAAAGTGTGTGTGTGTGTGTGTGTGCATGTGAGAATTCTCAACCTATATACTCAACAAATGTTTGATCTACAGACTTGAAATTTGCCATAAAGAGTATTCAGACATGTGGAAAACTCTTTAATCGGTTTTCATTCGGACAAAAGGGCTGCTAAGGAGTCAAAATTGAAAAATTGATATGCGGTGGGCATAAAAATTTTTTTTTTATCTGTTTGTCAACTGTTTCACAAACGTGCATGTGTGAATCGTTCACATGACAGCTTCTTTATGTTAAGAATAAGTAGGTTTGGAAACACTTTTAAAAGATTGTGTCAAGCTGGCCTGATGGTTATTGTACTTGACTCACTGTCTTTAGGTTTTGGTTTCGATCTCAGCTCGAGTATTTTTTTTTACTTACAAGAAGTGACCTGTTTATAAAAAAACATAATACTCGCATGTCCACGTCTCAGTTTCTGTATGAATTAAAAAATATTTATGCATATTTTACGACTGGGCAATGCTGGGTGGCCTGCTAGTATATATATATATATATATATATATATATATGTACAATTGAAGTTTTTCCGTGACCGATATAAAATAAAGTTAAAACGAACAAAGCAATGAGAAAGTTGGATCTCTATTAATAGAGTACTATAACACGAATGTGACAAGCCATTATGGCCGATATGTTGCTATGGGATAGGGCAATCAAGATGGAGATCCTAAGGATTAGTTTGCACACCTTAGAAGAAGCCCACTCCTTCCTCATTATCTGTATACTCCTCTATAGAGTAGACCCAGAAAAGTTTTTCTCCTGATCTTTTCACGCCATCTATCTTGTATCTGCAGGATGTCGCTGTCCTAGGAGGAAACTTCATATCTCTTTTGGCTATTATGAGCAGAGGGTCATGCTCTGTGCCCCTCAGAGGAATTTCTACTCCTCTTACTGTCAACATAGCTGGGTCAAAATTCTATTTGGCTACCTTTGCTCAGAGCCTGTTTTCTCCCTGGATCATTTCACAACACAGTCCATGGGCTACATAGAAAGGAAATTCCCTTTTTACTTTGACTAACTACAATTCCAGCCACTAGCATCTTGCTACCATTAACCTAACTGATTACCAGATCTGGCAGACACAATTTTCTTTTTCCTGCCAACACCTGATATACTTTTGCATCTATCAAAGAAATTGATGTTCCAATGCTGATCAGTGCCTTCACCTGTATGATTTCTACCAAAACATTACAGATGAGTTCTCTCTCTTCACTTAGCAGAGAAAACACCTTGGCTCTTTCCCGTATCGGAATTCTCTCTTGGTACCCCGCCAGCGTGGACATCAGAGCTGGCAAAAAAAGCCCCTCTCAGATCCATCTGACTGTCTAGCCTCTCTTTCTTTACAGGTTTGCCTGAGGATTAGGGTTTGGTTTGGACTCCTTCCCTTTGGAGGACCTCTTTCCCCCAAGTGGCATTTTCTTCAGTTAGGCAGTCCCTTCTTATGTGGCCAATCTCTTTACAATGTCAGTACTTTCAGAACTGGAAATTTATGGAGAAGTGGCTACTTTTGCTATATGTCCAACATGCTTTGGGTCTAGTTTTTATCGTTGTCACCTGGCTTTTCATTTTTTGTCAAGGTGGTTCGCCAGTGCTTGCCCAGCTCCATCCAGTAGCTCTTGGTGGTATGTCAACATCTGGTGTCCAAACATGTAATTTCCAATTCCCTAGTATTCTGCACCATCGATCCTTGCCAGACAATTTGCTCTTTCGATCCTTTACAACATGGGAGAAGAGGTAGTTTGCTGGACAGGACCTTTCAACACCCCGGGCCTTTGCCAAAGTGACCGCCAAGCACCAGGGAACGAATTGGTAACCAGAATGAACGAATTCAGTAACATCACTTGCTGGACATCACTGAAGTGAGAGGGGTACATTCTGATAGATTTTAAAACCTAAATTTCTTTTCAAAAATATTACAATGAAATATGTTGGAAATTTGTTCACAACATTGTAAAAAAAATTAACTAAAACTAAAAAAAATATTTTTGTGCAAATTTAATTAAATGTTATTTTCTTCCAGACTTTGCAAAAATATCTACAATGATTATTTCTATTTGTAAACCTTTCTCAGCACTATTTTAAAATTCTTTGTATCAAAGACATCTGTTTCATGATTAAAGATATATTTAAAGAATTCAACAATGTATGGTAGAATGCTAAAATAGTATAAAAATATTTTTTTTGAATGCGCCCTTGTCATATCAAAGAACCTATTGTTGATTTTATATACCAGGCCTTTTTGCTCATGTGATAAAGCTTTTCAAACGCACTTTTGACGTTAGGCTGTATAAGATGTTAACTTTAGTCAAAATCGCCTATTCCTTCTTTCATTGTATTTTTTTGGATTATCTATTATTGATATCTAAGAACACTGCCAGGCACACAATGTACATTTGTGTAAAATTTAAAAAAAAAAAAAATCAGCCCAGCCGGTTAGGAGTACATAGGGAATAAACTCTCTCTCATATACACAAAGTTCTTTTTATATAATGGTAGATAGATATTTTTTTTTTATATAATGGTAGATAGATATTTTTTTTATATAATTGTAGATAGATATTTTTTTATATAATGGTAGATAGATATTTTTTTTATATAATGGTAGATAGATATTTTTTCATTAATTATAGCAATTTGCAGTGTCAAGAGATTATTTGAAAGAACTAGAATTCAGTTTTATGACTCGTAAAAAAAAACTAACAATGAATAAAAATAACTATATAATGAAAGAAATTAGCAAATGAAAGTCTTTGCTTCAAATTTCTAAATAATTTAAATAGATATTATCGAACAATCAAGAAAATATATCAAACGGGAATTCAACCAAAGAAAAAAATGCCTCAGGCTGAATTTAACAAAGAAAGATCTATCACATATCTCAAGAGAATTAATAAGAAACTCAAATGTGTTGAGTGCATTCATATTTAAGGTCGTTGGAGCTTTTATGTTGTTAAGATAAACAAGGTGTAAAGTATTAAGGGTGTTTGCTGATGTAAAAAATAAAATAGACATTTTAATGAAGAACATAAGGAAATAAGATTGCAGCGGGCAGAAAATACACAAAAACTGATTTTAGTAAAGTGCTTTTTACAGATGAATCAAGGATCACTCTCGATGAATGGGCTTGTGGATAGGTTTTGAAACTGAAGATAATTTTTTTAAACACCAACAAGAGGCGGTGGCATCATCATGTGACTTGGGATTATTAGTGATGAGTTCGTGGGTCCATTTAAAGTGACATACGGGATTAAAATGAATTCCAAATGTTACTGTGAGTTTCGAGAACAAGATTTCTGTGGATGACTTGATAACCAATCTTTACCTAAGCATTGACCTAGGATTTTTATGCAAGACAATGCACCAAGTCATGCATTAAAGTTTACTAAATTCAGGTTGAATGAAAAGGGATTTGTTAAAGATTCTCTTATGGACTAGCAAATATCTGTGACTTACTCCACAGATTCTCAATCGGATTTATCCTCTATAGAGATATTCATTTTTATGGAAGGCAATTCAACATCATGTGTGACCTCTGAAAGTCAATTAAAGTTGCTGCAAACAACTAAAATTGCAAATCTAACAGATGTTTTGTTTAACACGGTGGTCACCACTTATCAAGGCCCGGAAGCCACTAAGGGATAAGGGTTATTACAAGTACAGTATGTTAGTGTGGAGATTTAATGAAGTGTCTACTTAAGGGGGCTGTTCATCAGGAATTTGTTTATGTTGGACTTGAAGACATCCAAGTTGTAGTCCGGTAGGAAGCAGGCAGACGGAACAGAGTTCCACAGGCGTGCACTTCTAAGAAAGAAGTTTTGTTCATGGAATCTACGTTTTGATTTAGGCACAGATAAAGAGTGGGGAAAATTTTTGACAGTGGATTCAGCTAGACGGGTGTTTTTCGCAAAAGATTGGCGAGGGGGGGACCAGAGATTGGAGTTCAGACGAGCACCTGCCATGGAAATAATGATAAAACAAAGATAGGCTCACAACGTCTCTTCTGTGGGAGAGAGGTTGCAGGGAAGAGAAAAGGGCATCCCCACTAAGCCACAAAGTCTATTTTGTACTCTGTCAAGGTAGGATAGACTGTTTTTAGCAGCTCCTGCCCAGATATGGCAGCAGTAGTCTATCCTTGGACGTACTTGGCTTTTATATAGATAGAGAATTGCATCAGTAGTGAGATATCTTCTGGAGCGGTAGAAGGATCCCACCGTTTTTCCAGCGACCTTGGAAACAGACTTGATGTACGTGTTCCATTTCAGATCAGGAGTAAAGGTGAAGCTTAGAAGCTTGTCAAAACATGGGGCTTCTCCTAGACGAGTCATTCATTTCAATTGATGCTAGATGGGGGATCAGAGCGTTGATGATGTAATGATATGAGTTTGGTTTTAGATGCATTAAAGGTAACCAGCCACGTCTTCCCCCACTGAACCACGCGCTCGAGATCAGAGGAGAGAGAACTTTGTCATTTACAGCCTTTGATGTATTGCCATAGATGGTCGTGTCATCAGCATAGATGTCAACGAATGATTTAAGTATGTGTTTAGGGAGATCATTGATGTGGATCAGGAAGAGAGTTGGGCCCAGGATGGACCCTTGAGGGACTCCAGCATTAATACTGCAGGCCTTTGATTTTTGTCCATCGACCACTATTATGAGCCTATCAGAGAGAAATGATTTAATGATAGAGAAAACATTTCCAGTTATACCGTAGCTGGAAATCTTGTGAAGTAGGCCCTTATGCCATACCGTGTCGAAGGCCTTTGATATGTCAAGAGCAATTGCCCTAGAAAGGAAGCCTTTGTCAAGAGATTCACTAATCCTATGAGATATAACCGTTAGCACATCTGTTGTAGATCTTGCAGAACGGAAACTATATTGCATGTCACTAAGAAGGTTATCTCTGCTCAGATGGTTGACTATTTCTCTATTTAATATGGATTCCAGCAACTTACTCATAACACACAGGAGACATTGGTCTGTACTGAGAGGGAGATGACTTATCACCTGAATTCTTAAATACAGGGCATACTGATGAGGTTTTCTAGGGAGTTGGAAAGCACTTCTCCTTAAGGCAACACTTAAACAGTTTTGTAAGTATGGGGGCAAGTTCTGGTTGAAGCTTTTTTAACACTATAATTGGGATGCCATCAGGGCCAGTTGCTTTACTGGAATCAAGGTTCTTGATTAGCTTGGCGACCTCATGCACAGATATTTGTATGTTACCTAGCGTGTTCTGTGTTATAGGAGGAAATATGGGGAGTTGATGGCCTTCGTTGCATAGGGTAGAATTAGCTGCAAAGTTCTTTGCAAATAGTTTGGCCTTGTCTGATGCTGATGAGATGACCTCTGGTCCATTGATAATGGTTGGGATAAAACGCACGCTTCTGTTCAGGATTCTATTTGTTATTTGCCAAAACTGGTAGGAACCAAGCCGCTGATCAGCTACTTTGGATTTAACAGACTGGGCATATAGCTCTCTTGCATTTTTTATTACTCTTTTACAGTGGTTGCTGGCAGTCCTGAAAACAGCTTTAGTCTCAGTGCATCTATTACGTTGGTAGTTATGGAAAAAGTGATTTCTGTGCGCGATGGCAGCAGCACATTCTGCGGAGAACCATGGCTGGCTGTTAGGTTTTTGTTGGAATTTTTTAGATGGTATGAATTGGTCTATGCCTACAATTAACCATTCGGTCAGGTCTGATACTATAGAGGGCACATCCTTTTTAAACATGGAATGCAGAGGTAGATCAGATATGAATGTACAGAAGCTATCCCAGTCAGCCATGGAGTATCGGTATACAGTACGGTGGAGGGGTACGTCTGGGGACTTATTACACTTCATTTTTATCTTAACTGATACGACGGAGTGGTCAGAGGATCCTAGAGGAGAATGAACGGAACATGAACATAGCTCAGGGGAAGTTGAGAGAAAAAGGTCTAGAGGCTTGCATATTGACCGGGTGTATCGGGCACATGGGTGGGTCTGCGAACAATCTGAGTGAGGTCATAAGCAATGGCAAAATCATAACAAAACCTCCCCTCATCGTCTGTCTCATTTGAATGGGTCAGCCATTCCACGTTATGGACGTTGAAGTCACCACAAATGTGGATGTTAGCCGAGGGATGTGCACACAGGATGTGGTCTATTGTTGACAATAGGCTGCTAAGAGCATTTGTGCAATCAATTTTGGGAGGTTCTTATTATTTTCTTTAAAGATATTATTTTTAAAACAAAACGTTTTTTAATATTTTTCCTTTAAGAAATTGACAAATTTGTTCTAAAATCTTTTTATGTTTTTCAACTAAAGTTTTATCAGGTATAATAACGTAAAAGTATCAAAATAAATAGTTGCAAATAAACTACTGACAGTCAAATTACTGTTTTGTTAGTAGTTTTTTTCTAACCAAAAACTATAGTTTTCTCCGTCACTATACATGTACATGTATGTATAGTGACGGAGACTTCTTATTGAAAAGAATCTAAACAACATCATAATAGGATTTTTAAGATTAAAGATGCAACATTTTATATCAATTCATAACTTGCATATAATGCAGTTTATTTAATGTTATAAATGCCAATTGGAGTAAGCTTGATTTCTTATCAATCAGAATTGTGAATAAATAAAACAAGTAAAATATAAATTTTAAATATTGAAAAGATTTTTATTATGTATCATCAAGAACTAATTTGATAAGTTTTTTAAATTCTTCAAATGTTATGGATTTTCGTGGAATGCGTAATAGGCACTTGTAATTTTCAAAGTGCACATTTTCAACACCGCTTACAAATTTCACAAATAAAGTCTGTTGTGACATGCAGTTTACACCAGTCCATTGTTGCAGCAGATTTGAAAGTTCAGCCGAACATAATTCCCAAAGTAATTTCTCCAAATATGTTTGTAATCCCTTTTCTATTTCTTGATTATCATCAAGACTATATTCATACTTTATCAATTTACACATCTGCGATGCATCAGGTGTTAAAGCTTGATACAAGGATTGAACATCACTTTGCGAACATGCCATAAATATCCGACTACAGCAATGATCCATGCCTTCTTTAAGTTTAACAAGAGCCCAGTATGGTTGATAAATAAGCAAACTCTTTGCAATGCAAAGAAGAATGTCAGAAAAATGTCTGGATTTGTCCATCTCACAGCCGTACATCCACAAGAAAGCAGATAAATCTTTTTTGAGATCAAGAGGGATATAGCGTTCAGATGTTTGTGATTGAGATTCTTGTATGGCACATTCGACAACTCTTTGTTCAAATCCACTAAGACAATTAATGAAGGATTTCAGCGTCAATTCATTTGAACACTCATTACTGAGCATGAATGTGGCTGAAGACAAAGCAAACTGGATCGGCCAATAATTACATAAAATTAATCCATGAGCCAAAATACGGCCAAGAACTTCAAACATATCTTCATCCGCTTCTGGATTGATAACAGGATAGAATTCCATATTACCGACAAAATTTTTATCAAATATTTTTTTCCAAAATATGCAAAACATATGCCGTGTTTGAAATGCAGGATCGTTTGATGAGCTTAAATTGTGATCATTGTTGAATGTGACTCGGATATCATAATTACAAATAGTTTGTTCACACCGATACAATTCCAATAGGTTGCCTACAATAGAACGCTTGTCCATTTTCAAGTTCCTGGTTTCTGAAAGTGTTTGTTTAATTAGAGAAATCCTTTGAAAGAACTCGGAATGCTCTGAAAGTACAAGAAAAAAAATAACAGGATTAAAAGAGAAGAAAAAAATTCAGTGCAAATAGTCAAATATTTTAATTATGCAAAATTATAATTGAAAAGTTTAGACCATCACACTAATGAGTAAAGATGGCTATTGATGTGATTTAAATGAGAAAAAAACACTTGAATCTCAGCTTTTGGAAGAAGAGGAAATGGCCACAAGCATCTTCTTTTATGAAAATAGTGTTAAAATAGGTGGAAGTGAATTGGGGAAGGAAAGAATTATGAGAAGGAAGATGAAAGGCTTTAAAATCCTAGGGAAAACATCGAAAAAAAACAAAAAAACTAATGTAAGGCAAACGAATGATGTTAAATGTAAAAATCGAAAAAACAAAAACAAAAAAGAAAACAGAAAAACGAACGTTAAAAACTGGTTTAAAAAATTTGAAAAATAAAAACAAAAAAAAAATGTGAAAAATGGCTTAAATAAGCCTGTTTCGATATTAAAATTTAAAAAATCGGTGGGTACCCGGGTGTTTTTGGGTGTGTACGGTTGGTCGGGGTGGGGGGGTGTTAATAAAAACCTAAGAATAAGCAAAGTAAAAAAAAAAAAAAACAGAAAAACAAACGTTACGTGAAAAATGGCTTAAATAACCCTGCTTCAATATTTAAATTTAAAAAATCGAAAAAACAAAACAAAAGACATCTCACACCACGATTCAAACCCAAAACGTTTAGATAATGACCCAACGCGCTAACCAACTGAGCTAACACGACATACATGAAATTGTGTCAGTTCTTCAAATATTTAAACTAAATCAGGTTATGACGTCGTCTGGCGCATGCGTAGAACCGATCTCGTCATGAGAGGACGGTTTTTGCTGACATAAACGTAAATAAATCTAGACGCTACATGCGTTCTCAAATCCTAGATATTATTATCTATAGCGTATATAAACACTTCTAAATGATATCGTAACCCCCCCCCCCCGGAGCGTGTGCAAGAAAAGCCTTTGCGAGACATATACGAAATGGTCACACATTTTCCCTTTTATATATATAGAGATTATTATTCTAATGAACCAGTTTTCTTAATTTTATTAATTCATACTGATTTACGCATTCCTTTAATTGCTTTTTTTATATTCAAGAAGTACCTGCAGGTCATTGCCCCAAACCAGCACTGATCGTCAGTGAAAGCCAGATTATTTTATTTCGCGTATGGCCGCCAGTGTCTGCAATTGTTCAAGGATGGCAGTGGCCACCAACAACAACCGTAGTTTATTTTTTTGGAAGGATTGGGGAGTGGGGGGCACAGCAGACTTCCACTGGGCAACACCGGTTAACAGGTCCTGCTAGTTTATTTATAATATTCTTTTTGAACAGGCAATTTTGTTAAAATGAAGTCTGGAAAAGTGAGAAGGGTTGAAGGAATTTAGTTGCAGGATTAAGAAGGTTAAATTGGTTTCCAAGTTTCAAAATGTGTCAGGCATTACTAGTTTCTTTTCCACCTGTTTTGCAAGACAATGCATTTGCTCTTGACCTTAAAATTGATGAAAACCAGTTGAATAAAAAGATATGTTTCAAATCAGATTAAAAAAATGTTCTTTGAATGGCCTCATTTTGAAACATGAAAATTAAAGAGAGTGAACAAACTGGGAAATTAGTAGTTGAATTAATTATACAAAAGGTTGGTGAGCTAGCATTACTTTTCTTCGGACTTCTGTGCTTAGGATAATTAAATTGAGAAATTAATCTATTTTCTCTATGAAAATGGTAATATTTTACCATTTCCATTTCAATACAACATTCTAGAATGTTCTGAAAATTCTAGAAAATTTTATTATTTAGCACCACTAATGTGCAGAAAAATGACTAATTTTGAAAATGTTATGCACACAAAAGTAAAGTTTGAAGAGAAAATATGTCTTTTCCATTACTAAATAAAGAGAAAAATTAAATTAGGTAATAATTAGTTGGTAATAAAAAAACACAAGATTTACCTGTTTCAAATTTTTGAAATGGCTTGATATCTCGTTCAGGAGACGGAGGAAAATTCTGATAACTTTCCTTTGAAAAGATAAAATTAAAATAGCAATATTAGAATTTAGATGATCATGTGACTATTGCCGAAACAATAGTAGAGATAAAACAAAAATACAAAACAAAATTAAAATGTATGATGCAATATTCTTTTTTATCCCTGACTTATTGACTTAATCACAATTTTTTTAACCATTTTTATATTTCACTGGCTTTGTAACTCCATACTTTCATTTTATCCACAAAAACATGATATTGTTCACATCGCTTGTTCAATAAATGCAATGGTGTGATTAATCCTATTTTGGGAGTATATGGACTCTTTCAGAGACTATGAATAGAGTTATGACGAAGTGTTGCAACCACAGTATTGGATGCAGATTTTCAATAACATACTATTCTGTAAGTACACTTTTGTAAACATACTTGTGTGAGTCTTTATTATTACCAGCCCTTCAAGAAGACAACAAAAATAACAAGATTCTATCTTGGAAGAAAAAAGCTTTACATTCAATCCTCAATGAATTACACATGCCATGACATTTTACCTTCTGAACCCGCATGATGGTTTGGCACCCATCTTTATGCTATTTTACTGTTTGCAAGGTACACTTGTCAACTAGTCGGTAAGATTGTAGCGCAAATTACCATGTCATATGCAGAGACTAAACTCTTTAAGATGTCTAACGTTCATATTATCAGCATTACACTAGTTGCTTTGGTGTATGTTCTTGCTTTCTCAGTCAGCATGTCGGACATCCAGTAATAGACATAAAGGGAATCAGTATGCAGGTGCAACCTCTTTGCTTGGCACTTTAGTGGTTAATGCCTTTCATCACAGCATTTAACTCAGCTAGATGGATGTGCTGGGTATTGTTTACAGGCTGCAACCAACAGGTATTCTCCAATACAGCTCTATCTTTCACCAGTGGAACTGCAAAGGTTCATAAGAGTAGTAGTTGATGGGCAAAAATCAGAAGCTCACAGTATTAATGCTGGAGTCCTTCAGAGGTCCATCCTGGGCCCAACTCTTCCTGATCTACATTAATGATCTTCCAAATCACATCCTTACAGCATTCATAGACATTTATGCTGATGACACTACCATCTATGGTAGCACATTTAAGACAGTAAACGACCAAGTTCTCTCTGATTCTCTCTCCTCTAATCTTGAGCATGTGGTACAATGGGGAAAGGAGTGGCTGGTTACTTTTAATGCATCTAAAACCAAGCTTTTATCTTTACATCATCAAGGCTCTGATCCACATCTGGCATCAATTGAAATGAATGGCTCTCGTCTTGGGGACAAGCTTCTGAGCTTGACCTTTACTCCTATCTGAAATGGAACACGTGCATCAAATCTGTTGCCAAGGCCACTGGTAAAATGGTGGGATCCTTCTATCGATCCAGTAGATATCTCACTGCTGATGCAATTCTCTATCTATTTAAGAGCCGGGCACGTCCAAAGATGAAGTACTGTTGCCACATCTGTGCAGGAGCTGCTAGAAAGGACTTTTCCTGCCTTGATAGAGTTTAAAATAGACTTTGTAGCCTTGTAGGAGATATCCTTTTCTCTTCCCTGCAACCTCTATCTCACAGAAGAAATGTTGCGAATTTGTCTCTGCTTTATCGTTATTTTCATGGCAAATGCTCGATTGAGCTTCAATCTATGGTCCCCCCTCGCCTAACTTTCACAAGAAACACTCCTCTAGCTGAAAACACTATAAATAATTCTCCCCCACTCTTTATCTGTGCTTTTTTTTTTTTTTTTTTTTTTTTTACATAGTGGTCACCACTTATGAAGGCTCGGAAGCCACTCAGGGATAAGGGTTATTGCAAGTACAGTACGTTAGTGTGGAGATTTGATGAAGTGTTTACTTAAGGGGGCGATTCATTAGGAATTTGTTAACGTTGGACTTGATGACATCCAGGTTGTAGTCAGGTGGGAAGCAGGCAGACGTAGATTCCATGAACAAAATGTCTTTCTTAGAACTGTACGCCTGTGAAACTGTCTTCCGTTTTCCTGCTTTCCAGCTGACTACAATATGGTTGTCTTCAAGTCCAACGTAAACAAGTTCTTGATGAGCCCTTCCACTTACGTTAAAAAATTTATCGAATTTCCATTACTAACAATTACTATATTGTCCAATTTACTATCGTACACTCTTAACCCTTATCCTCGAGTGGTCTCTGGGCCTTGATAAGTGGTGATGCCTATGTAAAAAAAACAAAAAAAAAAGAAAAGTGAATTGGCACAGACTCATAAATTAATTTCTCCTCAGGGTGGATCCTTGTGTGTTGCTCTCTCAACATTTTCTGCAATCATCCGAGTAAGAAAGGTATTACTTGTTTGATCGATCCCACTGCATTCACCCAGTGTTTTAACATACTGGCTGCTACATGAAGCCAGCCACATGCTGGCAAGTGTCCCACAAGTTTTCTGACAAGGAAAAAATGACCAATCTTCTGAAAACTTTAGAGATACTGGTAATCACATTTCCTCATCTCTATTGCTGGGTGTCATCATCATCCAGATCCAGCATGCATGCTCTGTCTCCAAGTCTCTCTAGGTTCTTGCACTTCAGGCCAAACTCTACAAATTTCGCTTGGATGTGCATCACTGAATGGATATCTTCATTGTAAATGTCATCAAAGTATGTCAATATTGTTTTTTCAGCAGTTTTACCCTGGGATAACACTGACAATGATCTTCATGATCTGCATTGCCATATTCAACCCAAAACCTAGTCTGGTTAAGCAGCATCTCTTACTGTGAAATACCAGTACAGGTTATATACTCCCAAATAATAGCATTATGACAAGATTGTGGATCAATTATTCTCATATTAATATATTTAATAAAAAAGAAAAAAAACATACATGAAAAAGCAGTAAACACCACAACAATTACAAGAGCAACATAATTTTCAGAACACAAGAAAACAAAATAAAAATATAATAGAAAAACAAAAAAATTACATGGCGTATCCACTCCCTACAACCAATGTAAGTCATATCACATTTTAATGAAAATACTATTAAATTTAGTTACAACTTCGTATGCAAAATTTAAAGCACAAAGATAATAACTTCCAACCTGTTTACTCAACTAATAACTTCCAACCTGTTTACTCAACTAATGTTCACTGTTTTGCTGAGAATTATAGTAAAATTTCACAAACATCCAAATTACCTGATTTAACATGTTGACCGAAATAGATAAAAACAACTAAAATATTTGTCAAAAATAAAAAGATTATCAAGTTCATCATATGAATAATACAAAAAAAATACATTATTTTCATCAGAGCCTTACCTCTTTATTATATGTTGCAATTTCATTGGCTTGCAGTACAGCTGGTGATTGCTGAGGTGTCGAACCACTTATACTTGGTGATTGGATAAAACTTCCCTCCTCTTCATCAATGTCATCAATATCGTCAATACTCTTTTCAATAAGTTGGTTCGGAAATTCTCCTAAACTACTTGGATTATGAACCACGGCTGAAGGAGGGTTAGATGCTTCAGGCTGTAACAAAACAAATTATACTTTTAGTTTGCACGCAAAAACATTTTTAAGTGATCTGATGAGAACCAAAAAGCTAAAACTTACTGAGTTGAACACATTACAAGAGTTCACCTGAAGTCGCCATTTGTAATTCAGTCAAGACACAAGAATGGTTCTAACTCTTTCAAAGCTATAGCTTATTTGCATAAGTCTGAAAGTGAACTGCATACATTTTTAAAGTCACATATCAATGTTTAAAAAAACATCAGTGATGTAAAAATAGGTTTCATAAGTAAAATGGCTTAATATTAGATAAAAATTATGCAATGTAAATTTATTGTTAAAAATTCATGATGTAAAGATTACATCTAGAGATGATTACTGACTCAACAAAGACAGAAGTATAGATTTTCTTATACTCATCACTTTTCAATGAATAATTTGTGTTTAAACATTTTGATAGTATTATTAAATTGTTATCTAACCAAAAATAATAATAAATGCATAAAACTTTTAACATCTGACAATATTTATCCAGATAAAAATGCAGCATGAAAAAAATGCTCTTTTGTTTGATATTGTTAACATTATCATACATTGTGAAATATACACATTTTTGGATAAAAATAACTGTTGCATCAAAATCTTACTTTAAAATCTTCAATTTAGATACAAGCCCAATATTATACTATATTGTTTATTTTAAATAAATCTCCAAAATAATTATTTCCAATAAATATGTAACACTAAAAAGTATGATTAATTTAAACGTTTTGTTAAGAGACAATTACTATGAAAATAAACAATATAGTACATTTTTAATATCACACCCATTGTGGTTTAGCCCCCCCCCCCACACACACACAGATTATAATATTTTATTTTAGGTGATAAAAATTTTTTTTTTATTATATTTTAGATAGAGTGGGGAATTACTTTCTTGTAGAAGTTAAATGTATAATGAGTAACCACTTTTTGGTCAGTTATAAATAAAGATGTGTAACCAATTGTTTTTTCTTTTCTCAGTGCTTAGGAGAAAAATTAGAATTTAAGGGGGGGGGGAATAACATGCGGAAAGAATATTTAATATTTTAGCATTAAAAAAAATAAGTGTAGCTACTATTTGGAGAAGGGGAGCCTCATTTTTTTATTTATCCAATTTAAATATTTTCTATTTTAAAATTAAAACATGTAAATAAAAACTAAAAAATATAAGATTGGAGAGAGGCATATATAACTTTGAAAAATAAAAGGAAACAATGTTGTCGAAAGTGAAGATTGTCTTTTTTTTTTTTTTTTTTTTTTTTTTAAATATTTTTTAAAGAAAAATTGAAAAATACAAAGTTATGTCTATTTACTGCTAACTGGCCAGGAAGTTAGTGTTCATTTTATATTAAATTCATATAGTAAAGTTATCTCTCACTCTAAAATCTAATATCTTTAATTTTTTAAATTCTTTTTTGTGGATATGTTTTCAAGCTGTTTACATGTAAATAAAGTAGAATCTCATCATTTTTGGGATCGGGTGTGATAAAAAAATAACAAAACTAAATGTTGCTTCATCTAAGAAAAATAATGTGTGTTTATTGTAATAAAGTTGTGTTGAAAGAGGAAAAATATCCGTTTATGTTATATTTGAAATGTACCTGAATAGTAATAGTGGTTTAGACACTATGATCCGCACATAAGATAGATTGGTTCCACTAGACAAAAGTTTAACATATTTTATTTACATAAGTTTGTAAAATATCTATGATAAAAAAAATGAAGAAAAGGCAATGTAATATTTGTGTAAGTTAAAACAAATTAACTTTGAACATATTTCCATATATTCAGAATTTTTCCTTTATTCTTTTTCACAATTAATATTTAACAAAGTTAAGATTCAATCTGAACAGAGGTAATTAGAAGTCATCATACAATAAAAAGTTGTTTTATCTTCCTATTGCAACTTACCAGTCAAATATCAACATTATGATTTTTATCTGCATGGTATGTAAAAATTCAAAATAAATCCAACATAGATCAGAGAAAAATACCAAGGTGGATATCCCGAAAAATGTTGATTGTAAAAGTTATTTGTGACCCCAAATAATTAAATGTTGAAGTTGTCCAAACCAAATAAAACTTTTTTTGATCACAAAATAAATAAATATTAAAGTTTACTTTTATCTGACTTATGACCCATTCATTTAGTCTTTTTGCTTATGGGATGGCCAACCGAAAAGTAATCTGAAAAATATTTTTATTATATTTTTCGTACTAGACTACTCATAAGCCTGTTGGCCCTTGAATATTAAGAGACAAAAATGCCCAAAATAAGTAATTTTGAGACTATATTGTCTTTTATTATTTTAAGGATAAGAATATGAAATATTAAGTCAAAACATTTATTTACAATATGAATTATTGATTCAAAATATGTTTATATACAATAATTTTTGTACATCTATTCCTGTTTATAAAAATTTGGATATTTTGGCTCTGGCTCTGTGATAATGTATGTACGAATATAAATGTGTGCGAAATGTGATAATGTACAGGGTGGAACGATAAATTTGTTGTCATAAATAAAACAACACTACAGCTTTATTTTAAAACTTTTATTGAAAAAACAATTCAGGTAACTTGATTATGTAGTAGAGTTGACATCTATTCAATGTAGCCACCTTCAGCTTCAATCACTGCCTCGATACAGGTCCAGAACTGGGAGCATGCCTTTTCCATAAGTGCTGGCGGGAGATCGGCGAATACTCGGCAGATGGCGGCGATCAGGTTGGCTTTGGTGATGTTCTTGACATATGATCAAATGAAGTAGTCCAGCGGGTTCAGGTTGCGGGTAGGGGGAGGGGAAGAAACGTACAAAATCGTAGTACTCCTTCTGAATCCAAGCCTGGGTTTCTTTGGACTTGTGGGCTGGCGCAGAGTCCTACTGCTATACCCAGGGTCTGCCAGTGGCCACCTGATTACACACTCTTCAGCACATCCAGATACACTTTGGTGTTGAATTTCAAGTCAATTTCAACGATGTGAGGTGGCATGATGTGGCTCTCGCTTGAAACCACACCAAAAACCATAACTGTGACCGGAAACTTTGTTGAACTGTCTAAATTTGCATTTTGATGGTGCTGGCAATGGATCTGTTGTCATAACTTGGATCGGTAAAGAGCACAAGTTGTACAGCGGTGGATCTCCGATCTCGCTTGTTGAACATTGTGTCACTTTCAGACATGATAGAAGGCTCCTATTGCTATTGAGATTTGTTTACAAACGGCCAACTAGTAGATGGTTTGCAACAAAAAAAGAAAATCAGTTTTCATCAAATGGAAATGGAATCATGTTGTCTTTTCTAGGATGACAATTTTATCGTTCCACTCTGTATGTACAAACATAAATGTGTGTTAAATGTGGTAACGCATGCACAAACATAAATTCAAGCAAATATTATTAAATTCAACGGAAACACTTTGCTTTATGATTCTTTTTTTAATTTTTTGATTTTCCGTATAATCTTTTTTGTATCAAAATCAAAAATATTAATAAAAGTTCCATAATTGTTACTGCTACAAGTGCTTTCGATTCGTCCATGAATCAGGTGTTGAAGTAAAAGTCCGAAGGAGTGAAAATGAGAATTAAAAGTGAAAACTAAAATATACAGTAAACGGCGATAAGTTAAAATATATAGAGTCAATGAAAAGTCGATTAAAAATATAGGTAGATTAAAAATGTAGGATCAAAATCAGCAAGTTTGTGGACACCGTTAACAAAGTCCATCCAATACAAACTACGCAAGATATTTTAGAGAATGTTACTGCTTTCTCGAATGCAATATCATTGAAGGGTTCTAATATATGATGCTTCAAGGATTTTTAATTTTTTAATATTATTTTCATGTTGTATAATTTTTATGTGGTCAACGAGAACCTTTCTAAGATTGGAGGGGGGACAGTTAGCACTAGTATTATTTAGATGCATGGTTATTCGCCGGGACAACGTTGTTGCTGTATGCCCAATGTATGTATTATTTTCAAAGTTACATTCTTCCATAGAGCATTTGAATTTATACACTACATTGATTTGTTCCAACTTTTTCATAGTCAATGAGGAGTTGTTTCTAACCACAAGATTTTGCATTCTAAACTTCTTGTAGTAGATAATAAATTTAACTTTAGAATTACTGTCAAAAGGCGTGAAATATCTATCTATGATATTTTTAATTTCATTTTATTCGATTCTGAAGTTAGGTGTCATTTGATTTTGATAAAATATATTAATGGAGTTTGCATTGCGGTGTTGACTAATATTATTATTAGGGTTTTGAAGGGATTGTAGCATTCGTTTTATTTGTTCATTTGTTTGATTTTGATATAAAAAAGATTATACAGAAAATTGAAAAATTAAAAAAAAAAAAAATCATAAAGCAAAGTGTCTCCGTTGCATTTAATAGTATTTGCTTGAATGAAAAAATGCTGCCCAAATACACCAATTACAAACATAAATATATACATGCATGTATATACATGTTTCAAGAAGAGAAATCTTTTGATTTTTGAGGAGTGAAAAAAAAAAAAAAAAAAAAAAAAAAATCACCTTTGGGTTACTACCTGCTCTATCTAAGATATTAAGCACTTCTGTAAGTAAGGATATCTCCAAAACATTACTAAAACTAATTTTCTAATCATCAGAAAAAAAAAAACAACAAAAAAAAAAAAACAGGAGGCCTGCAAAGCACTACTAAATGCACTAAATATAATTAATGATGTCTTACTTTGTTTGTAGTTAAAAACATAAAAAATAATTTCACACAAAATATTTTTGGATTTCATTTCAACATGAAAAGTTTGCTAGAAATGACATGATGTTAAAATTTGAGACGGTGACATCGTGACAAGCAAATTCAGAGTTTTAGTATAATAACAGATTTAAATTGCCAAATACGTCTTTCAAAGTATGATTAGAAAATAAATACATAAAATTATAATATCGGATTAGAACATTGTGCATGGAAAATTGAAAGAAATGTTCAACTTAATAAATTAGAGACATTTGTACATATCAGATTATTGTTTAATGCTTAAACAATAATCTGATATGTACAAATGTTGTTTGAAAGAGCATCTTACAAGTTTTAGGCATGTTGATGGTATAGAAGATAACCTTGTCAATTGAGGTTTCAGATAACCTGATTGCTTCCTGCAAGTGCTTGGGTGTAACATCAAAGAAATAGTTTTTTTCCTTAAATCTTTGTGCAGTTGGTACAATACATATGAAGTTTCAAAGCATAACATGTTACAGAGAATTTTCATGCTGAACATGGAAAAAAGATTTATTCAACATAAATTTGTGGAAATACAAAAAAATACGTACGTATGGTAAAATAATGATTGTTCCTTGATATTTAGCATTTTTAATTCCTCGTGGTGTTTTTGCTTCAATGCGTACCAAATTTCTTTGTCGATCAATCCTATAGAGTTCATAATACTTTCCTTCCAGTTTGGGGTAGATACTCAAGAGAAAGCATCGAAAACTTTCTTCATCGTGACTGAGACGGATATAAGTTTTCTGTGGTTTTCCTTCAAAGAAGTCCTTTGCAGGAAAGCCTACAATTTAAATTAGAGAATTGTCAATTACTAAAAGAAATCAATTGGTAAAAAATTCTTAATTGCTAAAAATTTGTCAATTACTAAAAAAGCTAAATCGCAAAAACAATGTCAATTGCTACAAAAATAGTGAAGGCCAATTTCTTAAAAAAGATCAATTGCTAAAAAGTTCTATTGCAAAAAAATATTTAGCAATTGACAAATTTTCTAGCAAATATTATCAATTGCTAATTTAACAAATGACTATTTTTTTTAAATTGACCTTAAAAAAATCAATTGCAAGCTCTTTTAATAAATTAAAAATTATCATTTGCTAAAAAAATGTGAATTGCTAAAAAAGAAATTGTCAATTCTAAGGAAAATTGATAACTGCTAAAAAGATATCAATTACTATAAAAAATTGTCTTACTACTACTATTACTTTAGTATTACTAAAAATTTTATTGTCCATTGCTCAAAAGGTTAATTGCTAAAAAAATACCAGTTGGTAGAAAAAGGTTGATTACAAAAAAACATTGTTAATTGCGAAGAAAAAGGTAAATAGCTGGAAAAAAACAAAACTCTCAATTGTTAAAAAAAGGTCAATGCAAACAAGATCAATTGTTAATAAAAATTATCAATCACTACAAAATTATCAAAGTATTGTCACTTGCTACAAAGTGTCAATTGCTAAAAATTGCCAATTGCTAATTTTAACAATTGGAAACTTTTCTAGCAAAAAATGTCTGTTGTTAATGAACTGTTTTTTAACAATTAAAAATTTTTAATGCATAAAAATTGTCATTTGCTAAAAAGAAATTATGAATTGCTAAAAAACTCAATTGCTAAAAAAGATTGAACCGCAAAAAATTGTCAATTGCCAAGAAAAAGTTAATTGCAAAATGTCTATTGCTAAAGAATTTCAATTGCTAGAAAACAAATTGTCAATTACTAAAAGGATCAGTTGCTATACAAATTGTAAACTGCTAAAAAGTTGATTACAAAAACGATTGTCAATTGCTGAAAAAAGGTCAATTGTTACAAAAAGGCAATTATTAAAAAAATAATTGTCAATTACTATAAAAATGGTTAAGTGATTAAAAAATCAATTATTAAAATAGCAATACATATGAAAAAATTTAAATGGCTTAAAATATTTCAATATTGGTATCTATAGAAAGAGCTTGATAAGCTAAGAAAGAATCTTTTTAAATTTTTTAAATCCAATTAAAATCAAGGAAGTTATGACTATTTATATGCCCTGCATGTTTGGATATTTTCCCCTCTTTAAGACCATATGCATTTTGTCACATTTTTTGCACTACTTTTTCAGTAAAAATGCTATATCTTTTTTAAAACACAAGACTAAGCAATGAAATTTGCCATATAAGTGTATTTTTGTGCAAGGAATCTGAATATGCTATTGAAAATCTCCAGAAATGAATGGTTTCTAAATAATCTGTAGTAAACGCACATAAATAAGCTGCGACTGCTTAAAAATGCCATGTATTCGTTAAAAGAAGTTAGAGAACTCAAAGTTTAGTTGTAATGCATTTTATGTGCCAAAAACTGAAATCGAAATCTAGGATTGGTTAAAAATGAATATATTGCAATATTTCTTTGGTATTATTGTAGATTAATACCTTCTGTTACCCCTCCCCATCTGACCACCTCTCCAAAATACGTGATTCTACCTTTATAGACAATTGCATGTGAACAACTTGAAAAACTTTAATACAAGATAAACAAAAAATTATCATTATTTTAGAATTTAATGTAAAATCATTTCTCATTTTGAATCATTGGAGCGTTTTAGGGTAGTTACCCCCCCCCCCTTTCCTATGATAGATAAATCCTGGGTGTTTTTTTGTTTGTTTGTTTGTTTTCTAAAAGGTGATTATGCATGGTTTTAAGAGAGTCTTTGTGCAATTATGAGAAGGTAGGGAGGTTGCCACTCTGACTTTGGGTTAATGATAGGGCTATGGAAAATTATGTGTGAACATCCTGAAGACTTGATAGAAACAAAACAAAAACAATTTTAGAATTTAGAGTGGGGGTTGGTTTCACATAAATGTAAAATAATTCACCATTTCAAGATGATCCTAGTGTTTTAGGAAAGTTGACCAATTTATTGGGGGTGGGGGGATTAATCATGTGCACTTTTCTTTAAACGTTTTTTATGCTTTTTTTTTTTAACGTTTATATGAGCTCACAGAGGAAGTTTGTTTAGTGGGGAGCTCTGCCACTTGTACTTAGTGTTATTGTTAAGGCTAAAGGTTTTAGGAGGAGGAGGCTTGACACTCGTACCTAGGATTAGACATAGAATTAAGCAAGTTTTTTTTTTAAGAGGGTGTTTGATACCCATTGTGAAACTTTACAAGAATTATGACAAACAGACAAAAATAAATGTTATTTAAAAAAGTGACGTCCCTCTAACAGAAAACATGATGCTTGGAAAAATATCAACTATTTAAATTCTATTTAAATATAAAAATAGAAACAAGTTTTTGCTAAAGCTGGCAAATTGTTGAAAATTTTGAATTAATGTTATTTTGATTTTTAATTACATTCCATGTCTTTTCCTACCATTGTTATTTTTTAACTGAGCACCTCCTACAAATATTTAAATATTGATTATTTTTTGTTTTATTTTATTTATTTTTTTTTTAATAATCGTTACAAAATCTTACCGAAACTGCCGTTTTATGATGTTCACATTTTTATCACTTTATTTGCTTAAAACTCTAAAATATATATAACGTATGTTATTATTTACTAATTCATTTGAAAGTATATTCATTTCTGAACAAAACGATGGTATTTTGAAGAGTTAAAGTGCTTTGGTTTTTAAAATATGACTATTTTAGCAGAAACCCCTTGAAATCTGTGATTATCCAAAACATTTTAACGGCCATGTGTATTGCTAACTAAAATAATATCAGTTGTTAGAAAAAAGGTTGATTGAAAAAAATAAAGATCAATTGCTTAAAGGTCAATTGCTTAAAAGCTCAATTGCTAATAAAAATTGCCAAGAAATTGTTAACTGCTAAAATACTTCAATTACTGAATGTGAATTACTCCAAAAATGTCAATTACTAAAATAGGTCCATGTTTAAAAAATTTGTAAATTTCTAAAAAAAATTATTAATCGCAAAATTGCTAAAAGGTAGTTGGTAAAAAAGTTTCATTGCTTAAAAAATTAAATTACAAAAAAATGTCAATCACTAAAAATGCATTGCTAGAAAATAAGTAACCTTGTTAAAAAAATTATCAATTGCTAAAGAGTTTGTTAATTGTCAAAACTGTTCAATTGTTAAAGAATTGTTGCAAAAATGTCAATTCTTAGAGGCCAATGGCTTAAAAAGATAAATTACTTAAAGGTCAAGTGCTAAATAATATTGTCAATGGCTAAATAAATTGTTAAAATAATTTTCAATCACTAAAAAAGGGTCAATTGCTAAACAAGAGTAAACTGTTAAATCACAAAAACTGCCAACAATAGCAAAAAATGCCTATTGCTAAAAAAGTTAATTGTTAACAAAATTGTCAATTGCTAAAAAAAAATTAATTGATAACAAAATTGTCAATTGCTAAGAAGGAAATAGTCAATTTCCAAGGAAAATTGCTAATTGCTAAAAAATAAAAGCTTGATTGCTATAAAAATTGTTGATTGCTAAACAAGATTAACTGCTAAAAGAAAATGTTAGCTGGTAGAAAAAAGGCCGATTGCAAGAAAAATTTGTCAATTGTTTTTTATTTCAGCTATTTTGTAGAGGTCAATAACTCAAAAAATTATCTATCAATAACTAAAAAAAATGATCAATTGCTAAAACAAATGCTGAAAAATTGTTAAGGTCAAATGCTGAAAAGGTCAATTGATAATATTACAGTACAATTCAGACTAGCATTCCCATATTATGATAATGTCTTCCAAATGGAAATTTCATTAGGCTGTATCCTGGAATCACATATTGCATTCATGAGAAAAGAAAAATATAATGTATCAGTCACAGTGTTATGACCTGAATGACATGTCAGTTATATTCTTGATCAGCATTGTCATGAAATAATCCAGTGAGATGCACAATCGGCGAAAGAAAAGGAAATGACAGATACAATAACACGGATTATATATATATAGGGATGTACCAATTATCAATTGGCCGATTACCGATTAATCGGTCGAATAATAGATTTTCTAATGCCGATTTATCAGCAAATTTTGTTGTCATCAATGATACTAATATTAATTACATTGGTAAGGAAGACAAATTAATTCCCTCTTTTGCTTGTCAGTGAAAATTTATTGAAGAGACATGTATCGTAAAACCATATTATCAAATGACGCGCTGTTAACATGTAGACTTTTACAACTGCACTCAATTTGAGACAAATACATGTAAGCATATGGAAAATTTCCCTCCTTTCCTTTCCTATTGAATTATCATTATTATTTTTTTTACTTAAAATTATTGTCAAAGAAAATTATAACTTCATCTTTCAGTTTTCATGTTGAGGAATTGTGCAGTAAATTGCGACGATGTTCGAACCGAAAATAAAGCATTCTTCATTAGTCATACTCTTGTTCCTCATTTTCAGACTCTTGCTACGATTGCATATATATATTTTAGGGTTTAGATAATGTATATTTTATTGAGATAAATTACTAATTAGATATCAGATATAAGTAATTTAAATACAAAAAAACTAAATATTTAAAACAACAACAACAACCTTCAACCGTTATGGCAGCCAGTTTCTGCTGGAAGTATTTTGATGCCAATCCCAAGAATAAGAATACAGCTGCTTGCAAATTATGCCAAAACATCACATCAAAGGGTGGCAAATCAGTAAAAACTTTTCAAAAGAAGCAAAAGTTGCAAATAAGAAAAGGAAGCACAATGAATATTCAGGGACAGACATTCCATGAACAAGCGGCAGCAACTACGAGCCTCCAGTAAAACACCAAACTACTATAAAATCAATATTGGCCAAAAGAAAATTTGAGATATTAATGATCACATGTCACAAGAGATTCATTATCTGATAGGAGAAATGATTGCTGTTGATATTAAAGCATATTCTGTCACATCTGACATTGGATTTAACAGGTTTGTTGCAAACCATCCAAAACATACTTCACTGCAAAATAATTTGATATATTTACAAAAGTAAAACAAAAATTCAACTGTTTCTAGCTGAAATTAGCAGCATTTTATGAACTACAGACATTTGGACAGCTAAAACAGATCATGCTCCTTTTCTGAGTTTGACAGGTCATTAGTTTTCAAATGACTTTGAACAGTACAGAGCTCTGCTTAGAGTGGTTCATTTCCTGGTGCACACACAGGCGCAAGAATAAGTGAAGAATTGCACAATGTTCTGGATGAGTATAAAATCTTCAATAAAATTTTCTTAGTCTTGCGAGATCCAGGAACAAATATAGTTGCTGTCAGAGAATTCGATTTAGAATAACTATCATACATTGTAACTAAGGCTATGAAGACAACTATTACATCTAACAGAAATACAGTTTCTCATTTTAATCGCTTTCTATTAGCAATTAACAAATTAACTGAAATACAGGGTCAGTTTAATTTGGAAAAACAAATTCATTCAAGATGTGGTCACATGGCAGAATTCAATATTATATGCTGAAAATAAATTAAGAACAACGAAAAGCTCTTGTAATGAGTGTTGTTGATAAGATTCCTACCTTAGCAACTACAAATGCTTGGCCTTTTGGCCAAGATCAAAGTGTAGTATCTGATCTGGCAGATACTGCAAGCTATGACTAGCTAGGACTAGCAAAGACCAGATGTGGGGGCAACCCCACATGCCTGACCATTAACCAGCTCCCATTTCCCACCTCTCGAGAGCTGGTCCCCTTTTTCCCTTCCCCCTCCCTTCACTCCTCACATTAAAAATCGGCCTTGTGCCTAATTTGCTTGGTGGGGAAGCAAATAAATACCATCTGTTCCGGCAGATGCTGCAGGCTATGACTAGCAAAGACCAGATGTGGGGGCAACCCCACATGCCTGACCTTTAACCAGCTCCCATTTCCCACCCCTGGGGAGCTGGTCCCCTTTTTCCTTTCCCCCTCCCCTTCACTCCTCACATTAAAAATTTGCCTTGTGCCTAATTTGCTCGGTGGGGGAGCAAATAAATACCATCTGTTCCGGCAGATACTGCAAGCAAAGACCATATGTGGGGGAAACCCCACATATAAGACCTTGGTCAATGTAGGGGCAACTCTTCATACCAATTGTCACTATCCAGCTCCCCTACTCCCCGGGGAGTTGGTCCCCATTTCCCCTTCACTCCTCACTTTAAAAATCGGCCTTGTGCCTAATTTGCTTGGTGGGGGAGCAAATAAATACCATCTGTTCCGGCAGATGCTGCACTTCAATTTCTTGTTCTGTCAGTGGAGGGAAAATCCTTCACGACTGAGACAATTTTTATTTTTGTTCCTTTTCTCCACGTTAAAAAACGACCCTGGTGTCTAACTCTGTCTCGTGGGGAGGCATTGTAAATAGGAACTACAAATGGGGACTTGTCTGAAAAAAAAAAATCGAATTATTGAGTCCATTTGAAGAAATCACCAAAGAAGTATGTTACAGAACATCAACCATATCAATAATAATACGTACAAATTTAGCTCTGAGGTTATTTTTGTCAAAAGCTGTCCAATCTAATTCTAGTATTTCTGACTTTAGTGGAATCCTTTTTACCATTGTTGAACCATTCAGGTTATCAGTTGAAACAAGATTTTCATACATGATAAAAACTTGTCTACTTTCCTAGACCCATTCAAATATTAATTTTAAAAGATTGGCATAGAAAACATATTTAGAATTGGATTCTACGTCTACCTTTCACTGATGATCAGCAGTATACATTACCCTGCTGAGGATGAAGAAGCACGTGCAATTTTTTTTTTTTTTTTTTTTACAAGGTAGTCACCACTTATCAAGGCCCAGAAGCCACTTGGGGATAAGGGTTATTGCGTGTACAGTATGTTAGTATTGGAGATTTGAAAAAGTGTCTTACTTAAGGGGGCGGTTCATAAGGAATTTGTTTATGTTCGACTTGAAGACATCCAGGTTGTAGTCAGGTGGGAAACAGGCAAACAGAACAGAGTTCCACAGGCGTGCACTTCTAAGAAAGAAGATTTGTTCATGGAATCCACGTTTTGGTTTAGGCACAGATAAAGAGTGGGGAAAATTTTTGACAGTGGTTTCAGCTAGACAAGTGTTTATCGTGAAAGATTGGCAAGGGGGGAGGGAACAGATATTGGAGCTCAGACAACCACTTGCCATGGAAGTAATGATAAAACAAAGACAGGCTCGCATCTTTCCTGTGGGAGAGAGGTTGCAGGGAAGAGAAGAGGGCATTCCCCACTAAGCCACGAAGTCGATTTTGTACTCTGTCAACGCACGATAGGCTGTTTTCAGCAGCTCCTGCCCAGATGTGGCAGTAGTACTCCGTCCTCCGACATACTTGGCTTTAATATAGATAGAGAATTGCATAAGCAGTGAGATATCTTCTGGAGCGGTAGAAGGATCCTACCATTTTTCCAGTGACCTTGGCAACTGACTTGATGTACGTGTTCCATTTCAAGTCAGGAGTAAAGGTCATCCCAGAAGCTTATCAAAACATGGAGCCTCCCCTAGACGAGAGTCATCCATTTCAATTGATGCCAGATGGGGATCAGAGCGTTGATGATGTAAAGATAGAAGCTTAGTTTTAGATGCATTAAAAGTAACCAGCCACCTCTTCCCCCACTGTACCACGCACTCGAGATCAGAGGAGAGAGAATCAGAGAACTTTGTCATTTACGGCCTTTGATGTGTTGCCATAGATAGTCGTGTCATCAGCATAGATGTCAACGAATGATTTAAGTATATGTTTTGGGTAATTATTGATGTAGATTAGGAAGAGAGTTGGGCTCAGGATGGATCCCTGAGGGACTTCAGCATTAATACTGAGGGCCTCTGATTTCTGCCCATCAACCACTACTCTTATGAGCCTATCAGAGAGAAATGATTTAATGATTGAGAAAACATTTCCAGTTATACTGTAGCTGGAAATCTTGTGAAGTAGGCCCTTATGCCATACCTTATCAAAGGCCTTTGATATGTCAAGAGCAATTACCCAAGAAAGGAAGCCCTTGTCGAGAGATTCACTAATCCTATGAGATATAACCATTAGCACATCTGCTGTAGATCTAGCCTAGCAGAATGGAAACCATATTGCATGTCACTAAGAAGGTTATTTCTGCTGAGGTGGTTAACTACTTCTTTATTTAATATGGATTCTAGCAACTTACTCATGACACACAGGAGACTTATTGGTCTGTACTGAGACGGTGATGACTTATCACCTGAATTCTTAAATACAGGGCAACTGACGGCATTCCAATTAATTAAAGTTCTCTGCATAACTATTATTGTTTTAACATCTTTATTTTATTTTTGTATTGGCTTTGTTCGCTGTGATTGTTTACAAATGATTTATTTCTGATTTGTGCAGACGGTTCTGCTTTACGCTGAATGATCAGAAAAAGTCCCTTCTGATTAATGTTTATCAGTTTTAAAATAAGCAAATGAACTTGGCTGTTTTTGAGAATAACAGAATTTTTTTTATCTGGTAAACAGTAATCAAAAAGGACTTTTTCATGGCATATATGTGAAGCAGAATGATTCTCACAAACTGGAATTTTTTAATAAGAGATTCGTTCATTTTTCATACAAGAATTAGCGACGCTATAAAATTCCTACCTTAATAACTTATCATTGGGGACGTGTTAAAAAAATTGTCAAGTTACAGAATCCATTTGAAGAAATCACCAAAGAAGAAAGTCATGGAACTTCAACCATATCAATGATAATACCTACAATTTTAACTTTCAAAAGCTGTCCAATCTATTTCTGATTTAAACGGAATCCTTGGCACTGTTAAACAATGAATCAATGGAAACAAGATTTTCATCATAACTAAATGATAAAAACTTGTGTGTCTACTTTCCTAGATCCAAGATTTACATTAAATTTCAAAAGAATGACATGGAAAACAGAATTGGATTCTACATCTATTTTCTACTAATGATAATGAAGCAGAACCGGCAGATTACACTTCTTCAAGCACTATTGAGGGCCAAGAAAATCAAAGTGAAATTAAAACTGTATCCCAAGCTTGTTTGATGAATTAATTTCGAATAAGCCTACAGTAACAAATGAAAACTTAGAGCAAGTAGAAATTAAGTTAAACCTGAAAACTGCAACTACAACAGAAATACAAGAATCACAGTCTAATCTCAAAAGGAGTAAATCCCTTATGGTGAAGTGCACAAAAGCACTTGACTATTATGTAACTTTACAACTACTCACAAGAGGTGATGATCCATTTCAGTGGTGAAAGTAGACACAAGAGACCTTACCACTGCTGAGTAAACTGGCTTCAAAATATTTAAGCATACAACCTCTTTAGTACAGGTGGTAATGTATATGAACCTACAAGGAACAGGCTGTGTCCTGAGAAAAGAGAAAGTCTAATGTTTCTACATTACAACTCAAAAGTATTCAACTTTAAATACTGAGGAGACTATGAGAGCATAGGAGGCAGGCAGCTAGAACAGAAGAGGAAGTAGAGCAGCAGCAGGTGCAGAACTTCTGGTTATAGTTATTCACTTAAAGAATTACAATGTGTACTTTGTAGTTGGTTTGTAATTTCTTTTTCTTATGTTATTGTTTAATTATATTCATTTAAGAATTAGAAATTGTATTTTGTAATTTTATTTAATAAAAACAAAAAGCCATAATAGTGGCCAGACAAATGTTAAGTTAAATTAGCATTTACTATGTTAATGTATCAAAGCTATCTGATGGGTTATTTAGCAGTGATGAAATGATTTAAATTTAATAGGAAAGAGAAAAGTAAATAATCAGTCGATTAATCGGATTACTGATTACCTGCCGATTAATCGGCAATGATATATATGTATTTTCAAGTAAATATTATTAAAAGTAACGGAGACTTTTCATCAACTCTATATATTTTAACTTATTGCCGTTTATTGCATATTTTAGTTTTCACTTTTAATTCTCATTTTCGCTCCTTCGGACTTTTACTTCAACACCTGATGATGATTCGTGGACTAATTGAAAGCGTTCGTGATAACAACATCTATGGAACTTTTATTAATATTTTTGATTTTGATACAAAAAAGATTATATAGAAAATTGAAAAATTAAAAAAAAAGAATTATAAAGCAAAGTGTCTCCATTGCCTTTAATAATATTTGCTTGAATGAAAAAAAAAATGCTGCCTAAATATACCAATATATATATATATAAGTTATAAAATATATATGGCAATTAAGCTACACAGATTATTCCGTGTTTCATCCACGCTAGGATTCAGCAGGCTTAATTGCCATATATATTTTTATAACTTACTACCTAGCACTACCTATGTATTGAGCGTTGTTGAAGTAAATACTTAAAGTTTATGCATAAAATTATACTTTCGTATATTAATTTATGTGATTAAATGAAGTAGTCATATATATATATATATATATATATATATATACATAAGATAAATAAAATAATCAACTAATGAAAAGGAAATAAAAATTTAGAAATTGTTCAAAACCAGTTAGATTAATTCATCCCTGACGACAATGAATTCTGAAGGATTGGAAAATACTCGGACTTATGATAAATATGGTGATTACATCAGCGAGTTCTTGCCAGAAGTGAAGACTGGTATTCGGAAGTTGGAAAGGATCGAAAATAGAATTAATAGACAAAAATTGTCTATTTTATTTAATGAAATATGCCATAGAGAAAAAATGCTGCCCAATATACACATATATATAAATATTATATATATTTTCACAAAAGACAATAAAAGTAAAAAATGAGAGCATCATATTGTGTATTTTCATATTCCTTACAATTGTTTTGTCACCATTTGGACAATTTCAGACATTATGTCATTCAAAAATATTCCAAAACAGCCTCTCTTCAGATGGCGAAATACACTATTTATACATATATGAACATACTTCTAATCGAATATATGCCTTGTCTGTATCATAATTCAGACATGAGTTACCGTCACACTAATAAAAATTGTCAATCATTACAAAAATTAACAATTGCTGAAGATTGATAAAAATTGTCACTCATTAAAAAATTTTTTTGTTGCTAATTTTAGTAATTGGCAAATTTTCTAGCAAAATATTATCGATTGCTAATTTAATAAATTGTCAATTTCTAAAAAAAAACTGTCAATTAGTAAAAAGTCAATTGCTAAAATAAATTATCAATTGCTAAAAAGGTTAAATACTAAAAAAGGAAAAGTGCTAAAAAAAATTTTATTTGCTGAACAAGAAAATTGTTAAATTGTTAAAAAAGTTTATCAATTGTAAAAGATGGTCAATAGCTTAAATTGATAATTGCTAAAATAATCTTTGAAATTATTTAGAGAAAAATCAGTGACACAAAACTGAATGTTGAAACAAGTTAACTTATTTTATTGATATAAACTAAGTTATGAAAACATTTTAAATTAGAAAATCTTATTTTGCTGATAGCAGCAAAATAAAGAAATCCAACTTATTTTGGCAGGCAATTTACAAAACCATTTTTCAACTGTTTATGGAGTTACAAAGAAAAAGAATGGTAAATAAATTATGACAAAAAGGCTTAAAAACAATTTGTTCACCAACAAGTATTAAAAAAGTAAAATATTTTTAATATGTCTTAAAATTAATTTTTTTTATGTACAATAAGTTTTAAACTTAATTGATAATGTTTTTGAAATGTTACCAATGAACAAGATTATAATTTTAAAATTGTATGGTAAGTTTTCAAGAAAAGTCGAAACAAAAGTTTTAAAGTGAGTTTTAATATATATACACATTTTAGAAAGGAAGAAAAACTTATATCTTTGACTTTTCAGAATACATCAATTATTGAATCAATGTTTTCTCAAAATTCAAAGTTTATTAAAAATGAATAAATTTGCTGTAAATCAATTTTCACGGCGTACAAGTAAAAATTGAAAAATCTTTACAAATGTATCATCTCATATTGTGTTAAATGAAAAGTAATCATAATGGAAGTGATAGTTATTAGATAAAACCAGACTAATCACTGGCTCAAATCTCATTGCCCTTTGGAAAAACGTGCCAAACTGACATGGAAGCGCAACAGCTAACAAATTGAATTTTTGTAATATGATTCATAGCACATTAGAGGTCAAGTTACATTTTTCTTTTGATAGTAAATAAAAACAAACACTCAAGACATGGATCATTTAAATACAAATGGAAACAATCTTGATAATAGGGCATAAGTTTCTCTATGAATGTTTTCAACTTGGACTGTTTTGTGAACGACAACTTAAAACCATAGTTGTACTGTTTTGATTGTTCAGAGAATTATTCTCATCTTGGGTGTCATTGGCACAACATTCTGGTCGTTGAAACCTATGTTGAAAAAAAAAACATGGAGTTTACATCTGACAGAAACGTTGTGCTAATAACCCCAGAATGAGAATAATTGTCCAAACAATCAAAACAATACAAACATTCTTAGCTCATCTAAAAAATTCAGAACTGCAACTTAAAATCACATTTAAACTCACTATATTGCTGAGTAACTTTTAAAAAAAAATGGAACTATCTTTATATGCACAATACTGTGCACATGAAAAAAAAAAAAACTATTAATGAAATAAGTGAAAAACATACATTTATAAAGTGAAAAAGTTTTTCAAAACTTTACATTCAATTTTATCAACATTCCCCAAAATAAATGAGATATCACAAATTAAAATTGATAGCAATTTCATTATACTGATACATTTTCGCACTATAAACTAGACTGGTTTGTTATAGCTAGTCCTATGAATAAATATCCAAGTTAGTTCAATTACCAGAAAGTTCTAAAACAATTTTCCTTTCTCCAAATAAACATTTTAGTTGTATTAATTGATTTTTTTTATTATTATGAAAGAAAAAATATTGCTGAAAAAAAAAAAAAAAAGAAAAAAAAGTTAATACTTTTTATTTTTAGAAAAACTTGCAAAATATTAAAAGAAACCAAAAAAGATTAAAATTTAAATGTTACAGCAGAAATACTGCAGTTTTTAATTAACTTTTACATTTAAAAATGTTTAGTTAGTTATGAGTAGTTTGAAAAAAAAAATTTTAATTTAATTTTTTAAACAAAAAATTTCCACATTTTCACATTTCAAATTTTAGAAGAAATTTCTTTCTAGGAGATCATAATACCTGGTATGATTAAACAGATTTTTAATGGGATATTGTAATTATATAAAATTTAATAAATAAGACAAGATAGAAGAACTCAATCATTGTTTGTGTTATAATTGAAAACTTTAGATTCTATATTTTTTTTAATTAACATTTTAGAATCTTTAAAATTCATAATACGTTTACTATCTAAATTCATATTACATTTACTATCTAAATTCATACTACGTTTACCATCTCCATTCATATTACATTTTACCAAATAAATTCATATTACATTTTACTAAATAAATTCATATTAAGTTTACCAAATAAATTCATATTACGTTTACCAAATAAATTCTATCTATTATGTATTACAAAATAAATCAAAACAAAAACAAAGTTTAAGGAATCAATTTTTCAACATTTTCTTACCATATCCTTTTTTTTGATATTCATAGACAAGCTCTTGTTCTCTTGGATCTGCAGAAGTAAATCTTGGAAGACGAGATGTGACACTTGGCAAACAAAAGAATGCTGTTCTGAAATAGTCTTTCTCTTTTGGACCTCTTTTCGATCGTTCTTTTGCAGGACGAGGACGCGATCTTAACATGACTGGCTGAGGATAGGAACGTCCTTTCTCTCCTTGTATAGGTCGCTTATAATAAGCACAATTATTGGAATTCATTGGCATTTCACTTGCAGACGAGTTTATATTGCACATGGACGAGTTAATATTACTCATACTATCCATCCCATCATCATCATGGTCGATACTCAAATCTTCTTGCATTCTGTTTATTGAATTATTCGATAGATCATTTCTCATCATATTCACGGTTTCTTCTGATCTGTTTGGAGAGTTCATAGGGAAAGATTCAGTGTTTGAATGAAAAGAACCTCTGTTTATATTCACATTCAAATAATTGTCTTGGTTCATCATCAAATTATTTGTATTATAAGCTTCCCTATTTATTGGGGAGTCTCTCAGAATTGACGAATTATCAGAAAAAGACGAATCTCTTGTAACAGAACAATTTGATGAGAAAGCGTCACACGTTACAGGAGTCATTGAGGTATTGTTATCTCGACTTAAATTAAAATTATCTTGACTCGCAATTGAATTACAAAAGGTTTCTCGATCTAAGGAAGTGGTTGAGGTTGTTAATGAGTTTCTATCTAAAGGTTGTTGTGCATCATTCACAACAGATGCAGCCGTGTATGTATCTCTGTTTGATGAAGACGAGGAAGGAAAGAGATTTCCTCGGTTTCCTGTATATGAGTCTCTACAGTCAGATGAGGTGAACATATCTTGATTCATGGTTGACGGATTTAATAAAGAATTTGTAGGTTTGCTATTAAAATCATCTTTTGAAAGAGGATAACTCTCACTGCTGTCCCCAATAGCAGGAGACACAATTCCATAAGAATTTCTATTTACAGGTGGTGCTAGATTAATCATGTCTTTTGCAACCTCTGGTGTCTGATTTGTTATTGGTTTTATATCACCTTCACCAACTCTTTGATTGTGTGAAGTCTCATATGTATCTTCTATGTGATTAGAAGTGTCCATAGGTTGAGTTGTCATGGCTTGTGTTGCATATGAATTTGAGTTGTGGTTGTCATGTTGTGGTTGTGGTTGTGGCTGTTTGGCAGGATTCAACTGCATGGAAGTTGGTATTGCTAAGGTCTCATTGGCACTGTTCATTAGCAACTGAGTAGCTAATTCAGTGAGAGGGTTTTGTTCAGGAGTATTATTTACTCTTGCATTGTTTTGTTGAGCTAAAAGTGTTGCCAGTTTAAGCATCACTTTAGTATTATCATCCATTGTTTTAGTTAAGTGATGGTAATGCAATTTCTGGAAAAAAAAAAAAAAGTATTGAGCAAAAAATTACAACAAAAAAAAAAAATCAAAAAACATTTAGTGAAGATTTCAAAATATTAAAAACATTTCTTACAAAATATTTTTTATGTCATTTGTTTTTATGAATGCAAAAGTTATCAGCAAATTGAAATGCAAATAAGAACTTCCAGAAATATTCTGATAAAAAGAATGACAAGTGCATATCATCCAGATTCTATGAGAGCAGACTATGCAATTAGAAAATAAAAGGATCCATTGCTTTCCTACTAGAAATATAGTTCAACAATCAGCTCAACAGAGGATTGTCTGCTATGACATCATCGTCCAAAAAAGAAAATCCTGCATCTTTGATTCACATGGAGACTTTGCATTACAAGTATATTATATAAAACAACAGTTAAAAAAAAAATTTTTGTTTTCAACACCAAAAAGCTTAACAAATAACATGTAATTCTCATGCCTTTCGTCATTGATTAATTTAAAATATTTTCTTTAATTCTAATTGATATACTATTTTTATTTTGTTTATTGAAAAAAAAAAAAGAAGTTTTTATGACCTGAATATTTTTTCTTTGGGACAAAGTTTTAATTCACATCTGACTATTCTGATTTTTTCTGCTTTCACATGAATAAAAGAAATCCACAAGTTTGGTCTGAAACTTTAATGATAGACAAACAAGCAACATTGATCCATGTCCACCCTCTTACCTCACTCAACTTACATGACACAGATCAAAATTCAACCCTCCTTTTCCCTTAGAAAACTAATTGTTCACTCTCTAGTAAACAAGATATACTGTATATTGTATTATTACAAGGGTGCTTTTTACTCCACCTGAATGGATCAGCGGGGATTGCAAATTACATCATAATGACTGAACTTATGCATTCATGACCTGAGAGTTTAATCTCTCTATTGCAGATATTGACGGTGTGAGAGACTAAGAAAGCAACTTCTGCCATGTTTGTTGAACGTTTACAAAGCTGATGTAGTTGATGTCAATAGTTAAGAAATGGGTCCATCCATTTCAAAGTGGCAACAGAGATGCAAGTGACAAAGCGTGCTTCAGACTTTTACAACTGAGACATCAAAAGAGGCTGGCAAAAGTGCATTGAGAATGGTGGTGACTATGTAGTAAAATAAATTCTGGAATACAAAAAGTTGCTTGTTTTAATGGTAGCACTTTTGTCTACATAGTTCTTCAATGTTTTAGTTTTTGAGTTAAAAAATAGGAGGTCTTACTTTTGGAATGAGCCATGTATATTAATATATAAAGGATTATAAAAATAAAAATATATTATTTGTTATTTAACAAAAACAAAAAATGTATTTTGATGTTCTTATTTTACTGCCGAATAAAATGGTGCATCATGAAATATCTCTCACTAAATATTTGAACCTAATGATTCGGATAGTAGTAAGAATTTGTGATAAGTAGAATTTTTTATTTTGTGGGATCCTTTATTTATTCTCAGCCCTGTGCATTAAATATAACACAAAATAATTTTTCAAAGAAACAGAGAGTGCGGTAAATTTGAGGAGACTCAAACGCCAGAAAACACAGCTTGTAATAACTAGTAAGCAATCATACAAGTTGGGGAAATATCCTCAACAATCAGTCCAACAGAGGGTGGGTCGCTATGGCATCATAGTCCAACAAAAAAAAAAAAAAAGAAAAAGACAAAAGGTTGCACCTTTGATTCAGGTGGGGCAAAAAGGAAACTAAGATTTGTGATCTGCTCGCTTCTTGACTCAAGGAAGGGAGAAGAAATAAAGGAAAGAGAGAAGCACATCATAATTGTTTATTTTAGTGGTGACAAGGAAGCAAATATATGATAGAGATCTTGATCATAATTCATACCATCAATAAGATTGGCTACTACAACTCATATTTATAATTTGTAATAAAGCTTATACTCTCTCTCTTCTTTAAATGCTAGTTGATGAAAAGGCTCCGATCTTCTAATTTTCAATATTGTTTTTGGAAGATATTTTATCCATAGAATTCACAGCAAGCCAAGTTGTCCAAAATTATTGATGAACTTGAAGAAAAAACTTTGAAGAACATAATTTGGTCCAAGACTGGAACTGAAACTATTTTTAAATAGACATGGCTCAGACTTGAACAGATCAACATGTATTTTTACTGAATCATGGCTCATCTACCTAGTTCATTGCATAGCAAGTAAAGGAATGCAGCCAGACTCGGTTAAAGTGGAATCAATTAAGGATGTGCCAAGTGTAAACAAGATCTACAAAAGATTCCGAGATGTGCCACATTATTTATTACTTATATTTCTCCCAAATAACAACCACCATTATATCAATTTCAAACGAATTATATCTGAGTGTCATTTGCTAAGCCTCAAATCATAAGGATACTGTAGCAAATCATCACAAAATTATACAGACCTAAAACTCTGTAATCATAATCTATATTTACACTTATTTTCCTTGGCCTCTGAAATGAAATTACATCTCCCTATACTGCCCATATTTAATTTTCATTTTGTGGCCATCAAAACTAAGCCTATCTTTAAGACTCACATTACACATCCATCATATTATTCTTATACCATTTCTCTCCATGCAATGCATGTCTTCAACTTTCACTAGCCAGGTTTCAGTTCTACAGATCATCACACTGCATACACATGCCTGATAGACATCATTTGGTCAACAGTGGTAACTCTCTGCTAGTTAGTAATGACAGAAGTTTCCTGAATTTACTCCATCCACTCCTAATTCTTGCAATCACACCAGCAGCTGCCTATTCTGTGCTCCAATTATATCACCAAGATAACAAAACTTCTGAACAATCTCAATAGCTTTGCTATTCAGTTACATTTTCTTTACATCTGCATTCTCATCTGTCGTCATTGTCTTGAACACAAATTAGTTTTCATCTCAACTAGTAATTCCATTGATTAAATTGCACCTAATTCTCTTTCCACAAACTGAATAAGGTAATTTTGATCTTGATCTTTGGTTTTCAATCTCAGACCCTTACTTTCTATAGCATTCCTCCAGATCATCCATTGTTTCACAGGCATGTAATAAATCAACATACACCATCTCTTCCGGTCAACCCATATCGACCTTCCTGGATAATACTTCTAAAAAACAAATGAAAAGCAATGAACTCCGTATAGAAACCTGATGTACTCCAACTATAACATTAAAACTGTCACTAAATGGACTGTTAATTCTAATGTAACTCAGCATTTCTGTACATTGAATAACCTTCACCAACCATTAAGATTAATTATTTTATAAAAATTATTAATAGCAATCATTGCACGAGATTGACATTCATCTGACTCATAAATTGTAACAATTTTTACTCAGGAATCTCGTCAACAGAAAAACACAAAAGATGCCAACTCAATTTTCTTTTCTTGCTGTTGTTCCAACTCACTATGTCAATTTTTCAGTATTCCCTTGAGAAAAGTCCTATCTTTTTTTTTTTTTTATCTCAATGAAAATTTGCCTATGTAAAATGATGCTCATCAAGGCACTAAAATAACAAAATTCTATTCTGTAAGTGGAACGCTCTAGGTTCAATCCCTAATAAACAACACATGGTGCTACCTTCACTTTTTCCTCATGAACCTGCATGATGGCTACTCTCCCTCCTTCGATTTCTTAGTCACCCATGATGCAGAGTGGTAGAGGCCTTTTGATTCTTGCCAAGGAGTGCGCAGTGGCTCACAAGTATAAAAAATAAAACAACTTTAAACACAAACTTGAAACAAAAGACTCCAACACATTCTGTAGATACTGATTGCGTTTTTGGGTGAATGTGCGGTATCATTGCGGGAGACAACCCTCTAAGTGCTACAGTCCACATTATTGTCTCCTGTTGAAACAATGTTCATCAGTTGATGTCAGCTCACCTTGATCTGCTCAAAGCCACAATCTGCATTCAACTGTCCTCAACTAAATAAATGCTAAATATATTGACGTCTATTATCCATTCTTTTGCCTCTGTTACTATCACACCTTGATTAACAATACTATTTCAGCTGACTTTCTGTGCTTTGGCAAACAACATGCTTGCCACTGTCTTTCCACTAGCCACTTTCTATACCTTTGTTCTGTTAATAAATTCATTTATTCCTTTCTGTAATAATTTTGTCGTTTTTTAAATTCCTAACACTTGAGGGAGGGAGAACATTAATAGTATCACATCATTACTTTCCTCATCATTTTTCCAAATGATCAGATTTCATCAACCACGACAGACTGCAAAATGATCACACCAGTCATTTGCCCCTGTTTTAATTTAGTGCTACATCAACAGCCTGCCAGTTTTATCCGGATATGATCTCTCACATCAAGAAGAGTAGAAAATGGATCATGGGTATACTTTCAGCAGTTGCATAACTCTCACTTCTCTCATTTTGTCTTTTAGTCCTCACATTCCAGGAGCTATATTTCTGACAAAGAGGGAAGAATTGCTATTTTCTGGGTCAAGATCTATTCCATCTAACATTTATCATTGACAAGTTTTTGACCTAAAGTACTTTTTTTTATTTAGCTCCTTACATCAAGTGTCTTCATGGCATGTCTGAAGCGATTTCCATAAAAAAAGTGGTCCATCTATTTTCTCATAAAGTGTCAAGTGACTGCAGTCAATTCTTTTTATCCAAGCCTGGTATATATAGATGGCATTTACAGATGCACTTGCTGGGAGACAGCATCCTTTGGTGTAACATGATACCAATGTGTTGCTTCCCAACCAAGCACTTCAATCAAGCAGCAATTCTCTTCATGCTACAATGGTTTTTTCCACAATGAATTACCTGATATATATACGCATTGCAGCTGCAGTTGACCCCCATTCATACAAAAACTGTCTGACACACTGGTCGCAAGAAGGCGGAGTTATTATCAACTGAAATCTCCTGCAGTATCCTCTTTTCATAAAAAAAATAGACAATAGTTGTCAAGTAATGGTTAATGAAATTGGCCGCTAAACTGCACAACAGGTGTTTTTAAAGTCGATGAGAGTAAGAAAGTGGTTGCCATTATAATGGGTAATATCCTTCCACCACTGTGCTGATGTTGGGTAAATTGATTGACACACCTCAGTGATTGATGACTTGTTTGATCTTTGATTTGGCTACTGCTAGATCTACGTGTCTCATGAAATACAAATGCCAGTTCTGTACACGCTAGTGAACTGGCATTGACTAATACAGTAATTTCTTCTCCATTGACACACCACTCTCCTTGGGCCGGGTCTTTGTATGCTTTTCTCTCAACATTTTCTAAAATCATTGTGACAAGAAGGGTATCACTTGTTTGATCGATCCCACCTTTCATTCTGTTTTTTATTATACCCACTGCCACATGAAGCCATCCACACACTAGTGGATGTTCCACAAGTTTTCCAAACAAGGAAAAAATGGTACATCATGTGAAAACTTCAGAGACGCCAGAAATCACATTCTCTCATTCCCGACATCCAGGACAAGCACACGTGCTTCATCTCTAATCAACGCCTGGATCCTTACACCTTAGGCCAAACTTTGTCAATTTTACTTCGATGTGTCTTGCTGACTTGACATCTTTATTAATTTAAATTTCATTGAGATATGCTGATATCGTCTTTTCAATGGTCTCCTTCTGAGATAGCACAGCACTGATGATGGTCTTCACAATGCATCGCACCACATTCAATGCAGAACCCAGTCTGATTAGACAATATCTCTTGCTGCGAAATACTACTGTCTAGAATGGCGATAAAGATTTGTCGGCCGCACTTGCTGATAGGCCCTCTTCATATTGAGCAATGATATAGTTGATCCTTTCTGGTGTTATCACCTTAACTTGCTTGCACATACATCAAAATCGGCTGTGTAAGCCTCTATATATTGATTGAACAAGCAATAGGTCTAAGCTCTTGGTTATAGCACCAGATCAATCAGTGATCTTTGATCCAAGTGTGTCAAATTCTTATTCATATATAGCTCTAACATTTGCGGCTAAAGGGTACTCTGTGATGTCATTTCATAACTTTATTATCCATCCATCTCCAAAACACAGTTTAGATTTGTTGGCATTGAAGTCTGTCCAATCAAAGCAAAGTGCAACATACACTAGTGTCTTGGGTAATTTCATAGTCCCAGCTAGTATAATTAATAAGAACACCATCCAGTATCTTGATAGTGTCATATTCAAACAATAGGTCAGAACTCAGTATATCTGTCACCAAAACATTGATCTCAGCAGATACACCAAAGTCCACACAAATCCTTACTACTGCTATTCCACAGGGTCTCACCATTTATCACCATTACTTTAATGTTCCTCCTGCTTCAGGTAAAGCATAATCTTGTGCTTATTATGATATAGGAGCAGAGTGTTTGGTAGACATGTACTTGAATAATTAGTTGTGTCCGGTTTACATTTCGTCTGGAGAGGTGAGCAACGCTGATATCTTGTCTCCTGACTTTCGTTTCCTGGACATCTTGAGGCCATGTGTAGGATCCCAGTACACAGGAAGCACTGTATGCCCCCTATATTGTGTTCATTCAATCCTTTGTAATGTGACCACATTGCCCACAATGGAAGCAATTCACTTTAGCATCTGGGTCCAATCCCAGTGGATTTCTAAGGCCACCACTGTACAGCCATTACAACATACTCCCCAAAGATGTCCCACCACAAATGAGTATATGAAATTCTGTTCAGGCAACCCTTCAAACAGAATGACCAGTTTCTTCACTACTGCAAACACATTCATGGTCTCGCCTGTCAATAGTGATAAAACGTTTGTATGATGTGCAAAGGTCCATTGCAAAAGCTCTGTTCAGCAGCAGCACTTATCACTCGTCAGCTTAACACCGATCTTATTATTCGTGCTTAGTTGCTTCCTGTTACTCGCAGGGGAACAACCAATGATCTGTTTAGGTCAGTTCCACTCTTAACCCAGTCCACTCGACGTGGACCCGTTAATTAGTTTCAAATCTAACTTTTGCATCTGCCATTATGTCACCAATAGTTATGAGACAGTTCCAATATTGAAATGAAACAATCAAGAAAGCGTTGAACGTCGAGAAATTAACTAATATCGTCTATTTCCCCGACATGTCATGAAGTACCAATGGCTTGAGTAAATTAATATCCGTGATCGCCTCAAAATTATTTTGGTATAAAAATATAACCTCGAGCAACAACACTGTATTATTGTTATATTTTGAAAGTTTAAAAAAATTAAATTGCACCAAAATAAATATAAGATGAATTGGTGTGACGTCGTTTTAGCGGCCCATCCCCTGCCCCCAAAAAAGCACCAAGAGGGGACATTTATGGTAAATTTAAATAAAATATTTTTTAATCATGAAATTAGTAAACAACAAACACTGATGATTATGAAGACGAAAGCACAATCCAAACATTTAGTGTTTTCATAATCAGTCAAGAGTGGCGGTTGAGAAGTGGAGTTGAAATCCTAAATATGCCTTAAATTAAAATAAATATATATATACTCAGAAAAACATCGTTAAATTTGCCAGCATATTTTAAAAGCCTTGTGCGATTTTCTTTTTGATTATGATTTTGTATCACAAAAAGGAAATGTACAGTTATGGTTGAAGAATCAAGATGGAATGATATTTCAATAAACACCGGTTTCAATCCAATCTGTTTCCTCTTTCTTAGGAGCCGATATTTACGGCAACTAAAAAAAAAAAAGCTTATATTGTATAAATATATATAAACAAAAACACGCAAATAGGTCACAAATATGAGTAGATAAACCCAAAATAAATTATTTGGGACTAATTTCCCAAATAGCGACGAGCTGTGGGTGGACTGGCTCAGTGGCTCACAAACAGAACAAGAGAAATCTTATATGTAAACAAGACAAATATTTTAATTTGTAAATAATTAAAGCGAATAGACAGAATAATGCAAACAAAAACATTTGAAATTAAATTAAATTGTTTATTTTATTTGATGTTTTAATTAGTTCGGATCTTTTCTTTCCTAGGGCATTTTTATTCAATTCAAAATGAATGAGAAAGTTCGTTTTTTAGTCGTTTCGCACGATTGATTCATTTCTTGTAAAATAAATACGATTCATACTGTATTGTTTAATTTATGCACATAAAAGAAATTAAAATTACATTCTAATTATAATCTGAATCATTCGATGAAAAATAAAAGTATTTTTGAAACTCGTTTCCAAAATCGAAGCACATTTCTTTATTAAAAAAAAAACTTTTAAGAAATTAAAGAAAAACAGAATTGCGAAGACAAAAAAGAAAAATAGTTGCAACACTAACAGTCACTCAGACAATATTCAAATTACAAAAATAGATTTCCGTTAGCAGATCAATACAAAACAAAAACAAAAACACAAATTGGCATTACTTGTTGAAAATTTAAATTTATAAAAAGGTCGTTTTGTTTAAGAAACGTCTAAAATATCGCGAAGCGGCGATTTTCTTTTTTGTGGCGCGGGAGGAGGAGGGAGACCGGATCAAATAGCCTCTTATTAAGAAAGAGAGGGAAGGCTGGAAGATTGTTTTTGTGTTTTTTTTAATGCGTTTAATAAAAAGTAATATAAACAATGATAAATGAAAGCAACTACCTGTTAATTAGAGTGCACTTTCATTTGTAGTTGGCCGGGTTTCATGACAGGTTTTTCATCCTTTTGTTTTCGCTGCTAAATGTGACAATCGAATAAACAAGAGATGGAGTGCATTACTAGGTTGAGAATTGAGATGGCGTCTGATTGGCGGACAGAGATTAATTATGGTCTATTTCTTCTTATCTCCCCTTCGTCTTCGCCTCCTCTTTGCAGTTGCTTATTTTCTTCGCTCCAATTTCACATAATTTATTGTTTTTACATTATATTTATTCTAGTTAAAATTTATACATTATACATTAATTTTTCAAACCCTGTTCGATACGAAGGTCCTAAAATTTAGCAGGTGTTTTTTAATCTGCAATTTATTATTTATTTTTTATAATATATATTTTTATTTTATATATTATATAAATCTACTCTTAATAATTTAGTTTTAGAGGGCTAAGATCAAACTATATTATCCGTTAGCTTCTAGTAGGCCACCCGCCCAAGCATTACCTCCTCTTTTAGGTGGAGGGGGTACTGCTTTTGGTTTGATCCGCCCTCATAAGGCGTTGACGAGGCCGACTATGCATTTTTTTTTTTTTTTTTTTTTTGCAGCCGAACTTAAGTGACCCCTTCCACTTTTTTTTTTTTTTTTTAGAGGTCTGGATTCTCATTCTATGTGACTGAGTCAGTCGCCGAGTCGCCGACTGTCTTGATTAGTATTTCTTTAATAATGTATTTGAGTACGTATTACGAGTTTGTTCAACTTAATTTTTTATTAGATTGGCATGACGATGTGCAATAAAAAGGAAAATTTCTAAGTACGTTTCAGTTTCAGATTTTCAACTGAAATAATATTCTGTGCAAGCTAGAAGATGCGCTGAAGGGAGCTGTCTGTGCACTGTCCAATAATGCACACACCCTTGAATATTTTCTTTTTGTCGTTTTACAATTTTTTTAACGGATTGTTATCGATTGAATACTAATATACCATATTATATATATATTTAAAAAAAAAATGCAAAAAATATTTAAATGTTTGTAGGGGGGGGTGATCAGTTTCCAATTGCAACGTTCTAGTAAATCGATCAATCGACGACATCTATTTTATATTGTTTTTCTTTTCGTCTTGTTTTCAATTTTTTCCCGCGAATTATAATCGATGAGACACTAATCTACTATAATATAAAAAGAAAACAAAAAATTCAATATTTGTAAGGGGTGGGCAGTTTCTAATACAACGATCCTCCATATTAGAACCTCTCGACGAGAATACTCACACCGATAAAGGATTTTTCATTTATCAATTTACGGGCAATGCGACTAAGAGTAAGACCTTTCCGTATTGTTTTCACTGGTCGCCATGTTTTTTTTTTTCGTGTGTACGCAAAAAATTCAAATCGCGCGCAAAAACAAAGATGGCGACCAGTGAAAACAATACGAAATATATTGGATCATTGACCTTAAATTGATAAATGAAAAACTCTTTATATAAGAGAGGTGAGGTGTGCATGCCATGTTCTCAGCGAGTGATCCCAATATGGGAGATCTATTTACGAATGTTGTATTAGAAACAGCAACAGAGCACACCTTACAAATATTTAGATACTGAATTTTTGGTATTTTTTTACGACCTGCCCCAGTGTAGTATAAACACCCCCAACCTCCCCATGTTAAGAACGGCTTTCAAGGTTGTGGGGGTTATTCCGAAAGTCGTTCTTAACATTGGAAGGTTGGGGGTGTTCATAATACACTGGGGGTGGGGCACTGGGGCAGTGCCCCACTGGGGCACGTCGTAAAAATTTACCGAATTCTTTGCTTTTTCTTTTGATTTTATGGTATGGTAAAGGTGCAGCCTGCAGCAGTGCTCTGCAGCAAATGTTATTTTCGTTTTCAGTGCTCCAAAAACCTATACTAGTGGCAGGCTGCAACATCTTTCCACCCTCCAAAAATCCTTTAAAATTACCTACCACTAGTATAGGTTTTTGGAGCACTGAAAACGAAAATAACATTTAAAATACCAGGAAACGGGGGGGGGGGGCGGTCAACGAAAAATGAGCACTCATTGGAATTTTAAACGTTATTTTTGTTTTCAGCACCTCCGAAAACCTGCAATAGTGGCACAGTAGAAACCTGGGTACGATAGCCCTAGGATACATTTTTTTTTTTCAGGTTACGATGTGAAATACGATTTTTTTCGGCCCCTGGTTACGATATTTGCCATAATGTTATTTGATTATATGCTGTAAACTATGGCCGAAGCATGAAATAAATAACAAAAAAAATTAAAGTGGAGAACGATTACTTCCGGAAAGGGAAAGGATAAATTAACCTAAAATTAACATTTATTACTTCCAGAAACGTGGTAAAAGCGAAATTACTGGAGAAAATGAATCTTGACAGTATTACTCAAGAAGGCATCTATTTTTTTTTTTTTTTTTTTACAGATAATAACATCAGGATGATAGACTTTCTGCATGTTTACAATTATTTATCTGTTCGAAAAAAAAAAAACCCAGAAAAACTATATTATAAAAATCGAATGTTGCTTTCATCATTACAAAATTATTTTATTAAAATTATATTTTCTTACGCAAACTTTTCAATAAATGTTTTTACAATTATATTTCGATTTCCAGTAAAAAAAACAAAAACAATAAAAACAACCCACTTCTCCGTTAAAAAAAGAAAAAAAATAATTTAAATTAATTTGTTGTTGACCCTTCAAACTTGCTTTAATTCAAACTATTTTATAAAAATCCAATGTTGCTTTCATTACAATATTATTTTAAAATTATATTTTCTTACGGAAACTTTTCAATAAATGTTTTTACGATTATATTTTGATAAATTTCCCGTTTTCAGTAATTTATTTACTTTTTTCCATAGTTCTTTCCGGAAGTTTTTTTGTTATTTATTTCATGCTTCGGTCATAGTTTAAAATAATGGTGTCTCCCTTACATTTGGACAGCAGGTGCGTGAAATAAAATGGCGTCTCCAATTTCGGCAATAAAGTTTAGAAGCACCAAAAATTTGGGGGCGGGGGGGGGGGGAGACGAAAAGAAAAACAATATGGGGGGGGGTCGTCGAGTCAGTGAGTCAGTCACTGGTTCGAATATCGGGGATGAATTTACTAAGACGTTGTATTAGAAACTGAGTACCTTAAAAATATTTAAATATTGATATTTTTTTTTTTATATATATTTTAATAATCTAGTAGTGGTGGTGGTGTCACATCGATAATAACCCGCTAAAAAAATTGAAAAAGACGATTTAAAAAATACAAGGAGTGTCCATTGTTCACCGACGGCGCTTAATAAATCCTACAAAAAATTGGGTATTATTATACAAACACCGTGACAGGGTTAGGGTTAGGATTAGGGTTAGGGTTAGGGTTTAGGGTTAGGGGTTAGGGTTAGGGTTAGGGGTTAGGGTTAGGGTTAGGGGTAGGGTTAATTCGCTGTCACGGTGTTTGTATAGTTTTACCAAAAATTGAAACTCTTGGTAATTAGCTTTCTTTTGTTTCTTAGTGTTTCACTGTTTCATTTCAAGTTGTGTAAAATTCACAAGAAAAAAAGAGTTGACAAATAACTGTCACCAAAGACAAGAAAGTTTTCTATTTTTCTGTCTGTTTTTACCGATACGTTCGAAACATTGTAAACCAGACGTATTAAAAATGGCGCCGGGTTTTACTAAATGCACCAATTTAATAATTAAGGTTTTGACCGATTGTTTACTTATTATCTGTATTTTGTTTAAGTTTTGACTTTTGGAGTTGATAACCTTACGATACCGAGGTTGCACATCAAGTAAAACCCAGCGCCATACGTTAAGTTTACAAGGCTTTGATAAAAAAATTAGGTAAGTAAAAACGTTTTAAAATTCTTTAAAACTTAAATAGTCAAGTAGAAAAGTAAAATTTCTTGTCTTTGGTAACAGTTATTTGTTGACTTTGTTTTCACCCTTTTTTCATTTGGAATTCTACACAATCGCCGTTCTTTTTCATATAATTTATTTTCAAAAATCTGGAAAAACACAAAACGAAAGTGGAAACAAAGAAAATTATCATGTTAGTGTGACGGAACAACTATTTTGTTTTCATTTTGGAGATTGAAAAACAGGGGGAGACAATGCAGTTTGTGAGCGGACACGACAAGCCGATTATTTATATTTTATTTCTTACAAAATTTTCAGAATTTTCACTTTATTACGAAAATTAAAATTTGTATAAAAAAACAAGTGTTTTCTCAAAACAGAAAAGCAATCACACGCATTCCAATAATGATTGTTCAAAACTATTTATAAAGTTTAAAAGTCATACATTTTGACAACTTTCTGTATTATGATAAATCTAGAAAAACTTTCATTTTGTGTTATTATTAGTAATTCATTTTATAAAATTTAAATTTCCGTAACAAAGCCAAAATTATTAGATTACCAGAACGGTAGGTGTATCAGAATTTTTGTACGAATTTTTGACACTCCTAACACGAAACTGCGAATAAAATATAAACAACTGGTAATTTCTCTGTTAAAAGTGGGTTGTTTATTTTCTTTATGAATTATACTTCCAAAATAAACTATTAAAGTTGTTTTAAAAGTAATAGAAATATTTTATTTTTATTTTTTTAAAAACTAATGAAATTTAATTGAATTTTACGAGCTCAGTATTTTTCAATTTTTAAACTTTAAAAATCTATCAAAATTTTTCTATTGATTCAATTTTTACGATATTTTCAGTGTCAATGTGAAATTTTATGCTCTTTCCAATAAACCGAATATAATATTTAAGACAAACGTTTTCTTTAAATTCACGCCCCCCCATTTTCAAGTGTCTATTAAAAAGTAAATAATTAATTTACTAACCAAAGTTTTATATATCACAAATTGAAGATAAAAGATCTATAAATAATATATTCAAATTCCAAACAAAAAAGTAGTGTTTTTTAGAAATTTACCTGTAAAGTCCGAAGTTTAAAACCATTTTTTAAAAAAACCACGTTGTTGTTTTTTTTTTGTTTTTGTTTTTTTAATGAAACCTTGGTCCTTGCTCCTTTAATCGAAAAAAAAAATTAGGGCTTGAATTACATTTTTCGAGGAGTTATAAGCTTGGAAAGACAGAGTGGAATTATTCAATATTTTTCACGAAATTTCTGACACACCTACCATAACGGTACTTTTACAGTTTAATCAAGACATTCAAAAATGAAAATATCGGAAAAAAAGGTTATATTGAATGTATCCGTTTTGGACTGAAGATCTCCGAACAAAAATTTCATTTAATCAAGTAGTTTTTTTTTACAGCGAAAAAACACGTTTTTATGAGAGCGCGTTCGCGTTGAAGTCAGCCATTATGGAATTTTTGAACACGCTACGGGGAGATAACTCAATATAAAGTGTCGACACTCCCTTCTCCCCATCTTTATTACTAGCTGCTCGGTATCATAACAAATTGTTTTTTTTCGGTTTGTATTACTGTACACATAGATTCGAAAAAGTTGTTAAAAAACAAATATATAACAAGTAAATGTTATCAAAGGCAAGATAAATTACTTTTCTACCTAACTGGATAATTTTCTAATGTTTTTATTTGGCAGATTTGCCGTTTAGTTGTACAAATAGCCTCAAAGCCTATTATCACAAAAAGGGACACGTTGGGTCGACACTGGTATATAGCGATTAATGTGAACCACGTTCTTTAACAAATAAAAAAAAAAGAAATAATGAAAGATTAAATTTTAAAATTATTAAATGTGTTTTAAACACCACACCAACACCAGACACCACACAAACACCAACACCAACACAAGACACCACACAAGCACCACACCAATGCAAATTGAGCCACCACCCCAGAAAGAAAAGAATAAACCCGAGAGGGGGAGAGACCCTTCAGCTTCTCCCGCTCATTAACTTAATGCAACAGGGACCCTCCCCCTTGAAACAAGGAAGAAACTGTGTTTTATAGACCCCCTGTCTGTGGCAACAGATTTACACCACCGGCAGAGAAAAAATTTAAAACCTCTGCTGGACTGCCAACAGATACGGGGAAAAGATGTTAATGTCCCCTTTAACTTCCCGGACACCCCACTGCTAATAACTTTCGTCAGGCTTCCAGAGGCCTGCAAGACCAACTTGTGAACAATGCTGGAAGCCGCTGAAGGGGCTGTTCCGGGAATTGAACTCATTAGGAAAAATGACGCTTCCCTTGATGAACTCTCAAAACAATGCAAGGGAAGAGTCCCAGTGTTGGTTCATCCGTCACTATAATAGGCCCTGAAACGTCGGCGGTATTGCGAGAGAAGGTCAGGACATGAAAAACCTCACCATCTTGAGCATTGTATACAGCGTCGGCGTCCTTTCCCCGACTGACTTCGGAGTTGAGTGTAACACACCTTAAGGTAGGTACCATGGCTTTAAATTTGGCTAGTCTGAATGCGAGGGGCTTGAGATCATCGGGCTGAGCGGCTCGCCTCTGGCACGACCTCTTGTCCTTGGAAGTGGATGTGGCTGTGATTCAGGAGACGCATTTCATTTCTTCTGTCGACTGTCAGGTGCTGACCTGAGATTTTGAGGTTTTCTCAGCATATGGCAGTCTGTGGGGGAAGGGAGTCTCTTTGCTGGTTAAATGTACCCTGTCGGCGACAGTCGACGTTGTTCATAGGGATGCAGAGGGCAGGCTGGTCGTGACCGATGTTGCTGTAAAAGATTCTGTGTTTCGGGTGATTGCGGTTCATGCGCCCAGCACCGCTCGTGAGAGGGTCTCATTCTTCAGTCAGCTCGACGTGTTTGTAGATTGTCGGAAGCGGGTAGTGCTAATGGGGGATTGGAATGCTATCTTAGACCCCAAGATAGGCAAGGTAGGAGGCGAAGCTAGAGGGTCGGAGAGGTGAGAGTCCAGCCTGGCTGATCTGATGGCTAGATGCAGTCTGGTTGACAGGTTTTGGGTCGAGCATCCGGGGTGGGAGATGTGAACGTGGACCAATAGCATTTCCTCCTATCCAAACATCTATTTGGACAGGATGTTAGTTAGGGGAAGTAAAGTAAAATTCCTATTCTGCCCCATATTCACTTGGCTAGGCCAGACGGACCATAAACTAGTTATGGCCCGACTGAAGCTAAGAAATAGGCCTAAGTTAGCAGGGTACTGGAAGTTAAACACCTCCCTTCTGAAGATACAAGACTTCCGAGATCAGCTAAGAGAATTAATTAAAAAGGAACTAGTGAGGGGGTTACCAGGAGTAAGATGTGATTAGGTCTCAAAGCCAAGATGAGAAGCTTCTCTGTCAAGTATGTCCAGTGCCTTGCACTAGATAAGGCCAAGACGAAGAAGCAACTAGAGCAGAAACTAGCCCGGGCTATGGGAGAGGGTGATAGGGTTAGTCAGGAACTAGCTAAGCAGGACTTCTACGTGAGACTAGCGAGCGTTACAAAGGCCAAGTAGTTAGAGCTAGGCTTAGAAAGATAGACAACGAAGCAGTCAATTCTGATGCAGACGTGCGTCGTGAGGTTTCTAGGCATGGCTTGGACAAATACATTGCGAAAGTCAGACATCCAGGAGTCAACTCGGGAGATCTGCAAGGAGTTTCAAGAACATTTCGAGGAGCGTTTTACGCAGCAGCCTGATCTTCCAGTCTTTGAGTTCAGCGACTATTTGGCTGACTCTCCCCACCTTGAGGCGGCTAGAACGGCTAGTTGTGAGGAGTGGAAGGTTTTTACTGTGCTGAAGCAGGTCAGCTGTTGGTCTTCCATACGAACTGTATTTGAGGCTGTTGCCCATGTTTATGCCTCTTCTGATGGATGTGTTCAACCATTGGTTTGCTCAAGGTATCCCCGGGGCAAGTCACCAAAGGAGTGATCACATTGCTGAAGAAAGGTGATGGGTATGGAAGGGAAGAGTTAGATGACTACAGGCCCATAACTCTGCTTAACACAAAGTTCAAGATTTTGACCAAGGTCCTGTCAAATTGGCTGTAGGTTGTTATCGGCGAGTTGGTTGAACCAGAACAGAACTACGCTGTAAAAGGGAGATCGATTCAGAACAACTTGCACCTGATCCGCACGATCCAGGAGGGGGGAATAGATGATGACACGGAAGCCGCGCTGATCAATTTAGATCAGTCCAAAGCTTTTGATAGGATCGACCATTGTTTCCTGGCATCTGTCTTAGAGGCCGCTGGTTTTAAACCGGACTTCTGCAAGGGGTCTCTGTCATGTATCGACAGCCCACGGCTGTCTTGCAAGTCAACGGAAAGCGCTCAAAATTTGTTATCTCTTAGTCGGTTCGTCAGGGTTGTCCCCTGCTTTACATCCTGGCCTTGGAGCCTCTGCTCTGCAAGCTGAGACGTGAGGAGGCAAATTCAGCCCTGTGTGGAATGGCTCTGCCTGGCAGCTCTTCTGCTAAGGTATCCACATTCGCCGATGATGTCAAGGGTCTAGCTTCAGAGACATCGAGATCGTGTCGGAGGTGCTTGCACAGTACGAAAGAATCACAGGGACCAAGATAAACCACAATAAGTCAGTCGGACTGTGGTTGTGCGCCTGGAGTGGCAATGCAAACCTCATGGCGCCCTTCAGCTGGACGGATGGCCCAGTTTGGATCCTCGGCGTATGGTTCAGACCGGGTCTCCAGCTTGATAAGAATTGGTCAGAGGTATGGTCAAAGGTGAAGGCTGCGGTCAACTCATGGCTTCCTAGGAAACTTTCCTTAAAGGGTATGTCTTCCCTCTCATCCTTTACCGACTGGCCATACTTCCCCTGCCTGTACAACACCTAAAAGCTCTTGTCGAACAAAGGTCTGCATTCAACGTTCGTGTGAGGCAGGTTTGGGAATGCCAGACTTGAAGTGTCATTGAGACGCCGAGAGGCTGGTCTTCCTGAGCCATTACCTTCAAGAAGATCAACCGTGGCACCCCGCGATTACTGCCGCCTTTCCTGACCTCATTCTCGACCCCTCTATCGAGAGTCGTCACAGGTCGCGGGGAGATTCAGCCTTCCTGAAAGAGTGCTGAGCCACACTAAAACAGCTACCAAGGTCCTGCAACCTTGTGACTGCTACCTGTAGGGAACTCACAGGAATCTAGTGAGGGGTGGGGGGGCGCCGCAGACCTGCTATGTGCGCATTTCGGTTGGCAGCAGAGTGAGATCCGCTCCGTGTGGAGTTGAGCGCCAGGTTCGAGTCATCTGAACAATTTGGAGTTTTCTCTGACCTTGGGCCGAAATGCACTTCCACTTAACATCATACAATTCAGTTCTGTTTCTTTGGAGTCGCCTGCTTGTCCCTGTTGCGGAATAACGGCCGTAGAAATGACTGATCATGCTATCTTCAATTGCTGCGAATTCCGCAAATACTGGTTGTATGTCAGCGAGGTGATAGCTCACATCGATCCCGAGCTACCTCGCCCAATTACTGTATCCAATATTGTTGACAACGTGAGGTCGGGAAAGACAAATGGTCTACATTACGATCCTGGCTGTGGCGAGAATGGTGATTTGGACGTCGGGTCTGCAAGGTGGCCGGGGGGAGTGTTGTCTTTTTCTGATCAGGATCTGATCACTTTCTTTAAACACCAACTACGGATAAAGATCAGATGTGATAGAAGAAGGCTGCATCGTGCAGCATTTGACAGAAGATGGATACATGTAGCAAGTCTGTGTGTACGAAAAGGAGCCAAATTTGAATATGTGTTGCCCGCTTAGGTGTGGAACGCGCAGTCGCGTCAAGCGTAATCAATTTTCAGCCTCATAACTAGCCAAGTGAATGCTTTATCCCTTCCCAACTAGAAAGCTCCCAAGATCCCCATTCCCTCCTATCTGCAATTTTTCTTCCCCCCCTCCCACTCTAAATTTCACCCATCTTGGAGAGAAAGAAATCAATCATTAACACCCCATCCTTCACCCACAAAATTTTCTTTTCTCCATTTCGTCCCATCTATAGAGCATCCCCACTTAGAGACCGGCCTGCAGGAGCTAAGGTTCCTTTACAAACTGAAGTGGAACAGGCGGTTTATCAACTAGACGTGGTTGGGAGGGTCCTACTAACCACTTTTGTATTTTTTCTTCCCCCGCCCTCGACACAAATGAATTATTGTATCATCATTATTGTTATCTTTTTTGTTTTTACATGTAAATAAAAAAATGCTTTAAACAATTGGGTTCTAAGTAGGACATCCCCCAGTATGAAAGGGTGAATGCGGTATTATGGTGAAAGAAGCTAAGAGGAATTTTTTGTTTAGTTCTGGAGTGACAAGGATGACCAATGACCCCCATTTTTCCCCTTTTGAATTGGCCTTGTGCCTAAGTTTTTTGTTCAGTTGAAACTTACATTGTAATTTTAGCTTGAATAAAGAATTTAATATCTCAATTATATAGGTACAGGCAATAATGTCGGAAAAAATATGGGGGAACGATTTATCATAATTGTTTTGTAGGTGTCCGACTACTTTTTAATTGTATTTGAAAGATTGAAGCCTAAAGTTAATTTTCAAAAGAAATAAATATTTGTACACATAAAAAAAAAAGTTATAATGAAAAATATTTTCACGGCGACATTCGAAAGCTGACAAATTCAGCTAAATTTTGAAGTTAAATAAATTCATTGTAAAAATCCTTTCAAATATGAATATTAGTTTCCTGGGTCTATTTCAAAGATAATTAGTAAAGTAAAGCCCTAAGATATTGAATTAAATAATTTAAAAAAAACAGATACACACCTTTTTGTAAAAAAAAAAAAAAAAGATAGCTTAATTAGCTCCCAAGAACTAGAGATTCAAACAAAAGAAAACAAAGTCGTCTAAGAATGCGTTCTATGGAAGCCCAAAATGTCAGAAAGTCAAAAAGCTGTCTGAAGATGACATCAGGTAGTTGGAGGGAGATAGGGAGTGCTGGTTTTCTTCTTTTCTCCCCACCCCTACCCGTGCATCCGTACATTCCTATTGTGAACATTTGTATAATTTTTACGATTTTTTAATTCAATAATTTTTCAGTGTTCTTGCTTAAAAAAAATTTCTTTTTTCAAGATTATATAAAAATTATCATACACCGAAAGTTACATGTTCATTCAAGCAAGGAAAATATTAGAATTACGCGAAACATGTAATCTAAAATAAAAAGTAGAAATATTTTTTTAAATTATAATTTTTTTTTATGTGAAAATATTAAACAAACAATGCTTAATTCAATGATAATATCGGTAGTTTGAAAAATTAATTTTTCTTAGAGTTATATCAAATTTATTAATATGGACTTTAGGGGTGAAAAAGGCCCCTAAAATCTGTATTAATGTTTCTGAAAAAATTAATTTTTCTTTTTTTTTATTGTTACAATTTATGATGCTTAATTTTCATAAAAAGGCAAAATAAATACATTCATTTTTTTTTTTTTTTTTTTACTACTTAAAACCATAACTTTAGTAAAGGTGTTTTTTGTTTAAACATAATAATTTCCACTAAAATTCTAATAAAATAATGTGTTCATTATTAGGGTTATGATAACAGAATATTATTTCTATTGTTTTGACTCGTGAGTATATATCTGACACAGTTAATCAACCAAGAACCACATCACTCTGTATAAAAGCATATAAGATATCAATGGATACACACTCGAGAGTCAAAACAATAAAGAGAATATGCTGTTGTCCTAGCCCTATTCATTATATTCCATGATCATTATGTGATAAATACTGAAAATTTCATTAAAATTTGTTAATTTGCTGATTTTTGGTGAATTTTTAAGTTAAGGGAGGGGGGTCAAAATATTTATACATTTTGAGCATCAGCATTCATTTTGCATGTACCTACAGTTATATTAATAAAAAACTTCTTTCTTTTTTTTGCATGGGTGTCATCACTTATCAAGGCTCGAAGTTAGTGGTGGAAATTGGGTAGAAATGGATTATTCAGGGAGGGGGGCTCAGCAAGAACTTGTTTACTTCAAGATGACCATATTGTAGTGAACTGGAAAGCAGGCCAGCAGAAAAGAGTTCCACGCGCAGGCAGTTTTAGGAAAGAAACTTTGTTCGTAGAATTTGCATTTAGATTTAGGTACCGATAGAGAGTAGGAGAAACTTGATGGTTGTTGTAGCTAGACGAGTGCTTTTTTATGAAAGTTTGACAAAGATTGAAGCTCAGATGAACACTTGCCATGAAAATAATGATAGAACAGAGACAGATTTATAATGTCTCTTCTGTGGGAAAGAGGTTGCAGGGAAGAAAAAAGGGTAATACCTGCATGATTTCAAAGCCGGTTTTGAACTTTATCAAGGCAGAATAGGGTGTTTTGAGCCTAAATATGGCAACCATAGTCCATTTTAGGATGTATCTGGTTCTTATACAGGGAGAGGATTGCATCAGGAATTAGATACTTTCTGGAGTGGTAAAATGAAACAACCATTTTTCTTGTGACCTTGGCAACAGATTTGATGAAAGTCTTCTATTTCAGATCAGGAGTAACAGTCAGACCCTGAAGTTTGTCAAAACAAGGATCCTCTTTTAGACAAGAACCATTCGTATCAATTTAGGTCAAATGGAAAACAAACGTTTATGGTGAAAAAATAAAAGCTTGGTTTTAGATGCGTTAAAATGAACCACTTTTTACTCCATTGCATCGCATGCTCATGATCTGAGGAGAGAGAATCTCAGATCTTTCTTATTGTTGGTCTTTGAAGTGTTGGCATAGATTGTAGTGTCATCTGTGTATATGTCGACGAATGAACTTAAAAGGTGATTTGGGAGATTATTGACAAAGATAAGCAAGAAAGTTGATCCCAGGATAGATCCCTGAGGCACATCAGCATTGATAATTTGAGCTTCAGATTTTTGCTCATCAACCACTACTTGTATAAACCTGTCTGAGAGAAAGCAATGGTTTCTAGATATTCCATAGCTGGAAATCTTGTGAAGTAGACCTTTATGCCAAACCTTATCAAATGCCTTGGATATGTCAAGAGCTATTATTTTTGAGAGAAAACCCCTGTCGATAGATTCACTGATCTTATGTAAAATTACAGTCAGTACATCAGCTGTAGATCTTGCCAGACAGAAACCAAGTTGTTTTTTCTGAGGTGGTTGACAATTTCTCTATTTAATACAGATTCAAGCAACTTATTCATGACATACAGAAGACTAATTCGTCAGTGCAGAAAACCAATCTCCACTATTTTTAAATATTGGGCAAACTAATGAGGGTTTCCATAATGTTGGAAAACATATCTTTTAGGGAGCTGAGTTAGTGCTTTTTGGGTACTCCCTAATAAAGTAAATAATTTGACACAAACTACTGAATAAACCAACAAACAACTTCGTAAAACTTAACAAGGAAAAGGTTTATTGAAGTAAGTCAGGGTAAGATGGCCAAAAGATATAACTCAGATAAAACTTGTCTGCCTTTGCCCGGTAGTTATTCCCAAGTGGGAATCGTTGATACCGGTGTAGGCAGAGAGGGAGAGTGAGGAAACAGGTCCGCTCTCTTTGGCGTCTGGCTGGAAAAAGGAGGAGTTTTTCTCGTCTGGAACGGAAGCAGTTAGAGTTCCTTAGTGGGTAAGGAAGGTTCCTGTGCTATGCCTCTGATTGGTCTGTATGTGCCATATTGCACAGTCAGGGGAGGCACTGACGCACAAGAAAAGAGTTCTATTTGTTTCTGCTACAATCTCCTTTATGCATCGATTGAACAGCTTTGCAAGAATGGGTGCTAGGTCCGGTTGTAACTTTTTGAGTACTATAACTGGAATATTGTCAGAACCAGTTGCCTTGCTGAAATCAAGATTCTTGATGAGTGTGGCAATATCATGAAAAGATATGTGAATGCCACTCAGATTATTTTCAGTCTTGGAAGGAAATACTGGAGACTTTTTAATAATAATTAATAATTCAATTAAATCGAGATGAGTTTTAAGAAAGGATCATCATTTTTCTTCACTTACTCATTCCCCGAAATATTGTAGGTATTTCTACAAAAAATAATTAAAAAAAAAAATTGTTTTCAGTTTGAAATTTTTACATTCTTGATAAATCCCTGGACTAGCTCCTCCACAAATAATTCTTTTTATATTTATAAAATATATGTATAAATAGACACATATTTTATCTGAATTTTAATTTAATTAGTGACTTTTAATGGTTCAACTAATTTAAAACGGTATTTTTTTAAGTAGAAAAATTATAAATTACTACCAAAAATAGGGTTTTTTATAAATACTTTTACTTTATATATATATATATATATATATTTTTAATTTTTTTTTTATCTGCTTTACATAAACATTTATATGTCGCTACATATTCCTGAGAATTATTATTTTCATTAAAGACTCTACTTTAATTTAAGCAATATTGCCTTGTAGTCTCTAGTTACTTCTAACTAGCTGACCAAAACACGGTCATGAATGTGCAGTGACATATTAATGCTTATATAAAACAAATAAAAAGTATATATTGCTCTACTTTGGTAATGAGCACTTTTGTATGAACCGCGTTAAAAATTCATTGGTTGCTTCATGTTTGGAAAATATTAACCAAAAACAATATATATATTTGAATAAGAAGTATATTACTTACCAACTAATTGGGCTACCACCTGGAAGTATTATAGTGAGGGGAATGTACTATCAATGCGTCTCTTATCCATATATACCAGTTATGCAAGTATATCTCAGTATGTTTGTACACGTTCCTATGCAGTGGTCCTTGGGAAATAAAACTATCACTTCCTTGAGCATGGAGGAATAACCTTGTATATTGCTTGTCTCTCGACAGCAACCTCTGTCCCATTTCTTGAGACGAATGGGGAGAAGAAGTCATGTGCACACCCACACAGGGGGTTTACAAATTATGGTATAGAGGTACCTGATGTCAACAGACTCTTTATTGTCCAAAAAATAATAATGTGGAGACGATGTTGGGACAGGTGGCAAATTACTGTCCCAACATGTCATTAGTGCCATTGTTAAGACCTCAACACTGTTAAGATGTTTGGCCGACCATAAGACAGCATTATGGCTTCTAGACTAGCGGCTCTTATTCCTGGGACTTAATTCCATAAGGTTTGAACCGGACAACCACTCAAAAGGGTTATTTCAGAGATGTGCAGTCTTCATCGATGACTTCTTACTAAACACTGACACGAATATAAGACATCAGAACAGTGTTCCCACAGAAGACGAAGAAGTCACCCCTAAATTAGAGAATTTATTAGTCCTCACATGGTTGTGCCTATTTCACCCAGCCCTACTTTGAATTAGTCAAGCAACATTATGGGACAGAGTTGAGGTCATGCATATTGGCATCAATCAAGCCTGAGATCTTCCTGGGATTGGATTCTTTACTTGAGGAGTTAGAAAATGAGGCGTTTGTGAGTCAGTCATTTACTACTCCACTTCGTCATCCTAAGAAACTTCAACAGAGGAAGACTTGCTCACTCTGTAGTCAGGCTAAGAAATCTAACACAAACCATTTCTTAAATGAATCCACCTTCCTTCCTGAATCAGACCGTCCATATATGACAAAAGCTTGCCAGATCCTTCCCATCCTCAACGATGAGGAGCTTAGTTGTCCCAGCATAGTAGCGGACACAATAGAGTGACTGTTTACCTCACTGAGATTACTTTCGGCCAGAAACTGTGGCCTCCTCTGTTGCCAGTCGTCGCGGGTTTGCTCCAGTGGGACATGAGCATTCGAGGTTCAGAGGGTGTCTATCTGATGCGCAACAGATAGTGCACCTAAGCTGCGTAAACAAGTTTGGAGCCAAGGTGGAAAGTCCTGTGGTGATGGAGTGAGACTACGCTAACAATGAAGGATAAAGTACTGAGGCCCCAACTAGTCATCGTCAAGATTGACGAAATGCACGATGATGATGATGATGATGATGACTTGTACCACAACCTTAAATGATTCACAGATAGAGAATGAATATATGACAACCTCACAGCGAGTGAAAACTGAACAATCCCCCTACATCTACAAGTTCTCGTATCATCATCTGGCATGGATTGTTCTGGACAGTGGTGTCACAGGGAATATGATTTGACATCAACAGCTAAGTGCCTGGGTGCTAACATCATGAAAACTTTCCAGTTTGCTAAACAAGCAGACGGATTCTCCCACTCAATATTGGAGAGAGGGTACACAATTTGTTATTTTGAGTTACTAAAGATCTTGATACCGAGATACTTGGTTGTGTCCTATTCATGTCAGGAATGGCCTGTTAGTGAGACTTGCCAAGTCTGAAAAATGTATTGGTGACACAGAGTTCAGTTATGGTTCAACTACATCACCACCTGACACGAGACAGGTCAGACGTGCTCATGTTTTGCATGCACTACTCCAACAAACCACAGTTTGGCCTTGTGAGTACTTGAAGCTCTCTATGCTTGACAATAAGGATGATGAATTTGCCATTAAGTCTCAGGATTCAGGCCGCATAGTATCAGATAAACCTTGGCCACTATCTATACTCACAAAGTGGATAGGAAACAGAGTGTGGCTTGCTAACACCACTAGTGAACCAAAACAAATACAAAGATCACAGCACATCTGTCAAGCTATATCCACATTCCCACCAATAACAGTACCTTCTAGCACCTATTTAATCTTAAAAAAATACCAAGACAACATCATCTCCTGTGTGGTCAGAAAAGTTTAAATTTAAATTTCAACAGCTCAATTCCGAGTTCTTTGGCATGTTCAGAGAGTATCTACATGAGTATAGTGGCTCATTTAATCACTTCAAAGCCTCCATTAACATGGGTCCTACAAAACTACCCCAGCACAGAGACAGATTTTCCCTATATAATGAAAAAAAAACTCCAAGAACTACACTTAAGTTTGAGGACTTAGAATACATTGGTGTATTTTTCTATCCCGGAGATATCAGAGTAGCAGTGGAGTATGAGAAGCTTTCCTTCCTAGTTAACAAGTTTAATGATGGGTATCACCTGGTTACTGCATTTTCTAGCATTGGTCAATATGTGAAGCCTCAGCCATCTACCATGTCGAATGTCAACTTCAATCTGGGGAAAATAGGCCAGTGGTGATGAATTATCAAAACCGACCTTACTAACGTCTGCTTTCAAATTCCTTTAGCAAAGGAATCCATGAAATATTGTGCTGTTGTGACTCCTTTCAGAGACATACGTGTCTACATAAGGTACGCAATGGGAATATCAGGATCTGAAACTGCTCTGGAGAGACTGATGCGTTAAATACTTGGTGACCTACTGGTAGAGGGATATATGGCAAAACTTGCTGATGATCTTTACTGTGGCAGGAACAGCATTGATGACCAGTCCTCAGTTTGGTATAGAATCCTTGCAACTCTATATCTCTGGTCAATTTAAAATTATCTGGCAGCAAAACCATAATAAGTCCTAAACAAACAACTGTCCTTGGATGGATATGATCTGAGGGATCTTTGTCAGATGGGCCCACCATATCGCTACATTTAGTTCCTGTCAATCTCCCTAAACTGTGAAGGATCTACAGTCATTCATTATAGCTTTACAATGTTTTAAGCCATATCATTCCAAACTGTTTTCACTTCCTTAGTTTTGAGATAAAGATTCTGCAGGAAAAGAGTCTCAGGATGCAGTAAACTGAAAAGAAGACTTAAAAGAAGCCTGTGTTGCTGCTCAGAAGCACCTGACATTGGCAAAAACCATTCACTTACTCTGTACTGCCGTTGTGGATCAAGACTGACAGTTCTGCTAAGCAACATTGCATTGGCACCCTGATGTATGCAGACAGAGGAAGGAAGCTACTGCTCTGTGGTCATTTTTCTGCAAGACTACATAATCATTAACCCATCTGATTACCATATGAAGTTGAGGCATTGTCTATTGCTGCGGCAGTCAAGCATTTTGACCTATACTTGATTCAGTCAGAACATCATCTCACTGATAGCAAGCCCTGTGTTCAGGCCTATGAAAAGTTCTGCCAAGGTCAGTTCTCAACCAGCCCAGATTGACATCATTATTGTCAACTGTCTGCCATTTACAGACTTCTGTCCAACATCATGCTAGTAAAGCGAACTTACCTGCTGATTTTGCCAGCCATAAAACTCCTGAGTTCAGACATCTAATATATTAAGTCTGCCCCTTAGATGTGCAGGAGGAGGCCGACATATTTAGGACTTCACTTGTACAGATAATCAGAGGATCCTCAAACCTCCCTTATACCAACTTATGTCATCAATAGAAAGAAATCCAAAATGAGTGCTTAGACCTTAGATGGACATGCATCCACCCGATGCAGGGGACTTACCCTTCAAAGTGGCTTAACTGCATTAAGAATGTAAAGAGATATCTTCAGACTGCAACATTAGTCTAGGACAGTCTTGTAGTTTGCTGGAAGGATCTTCTCCCACAACAGTATGCAATTATTGTCCCACGACATGTCCTGCATGCCTTACTGATAGCACTGCATATTTAGCTGGGACACTTTACCAAACACCAGTTGCAGGTAGTGAGCCGGTATTTTTATGCCTTGGATCTGACTAAAACCATGAACAGAATTGTATCCTTATGTCACCAATGTGCTTCCTTGAGCAGTTCCCCACTCATAGCTGGTCCTCAGTTCTCTGAAGACCCCATCCCCCATTTACACTTGGGTTTAGGTTCACTGCTGACATCATCAAGAGGAACAACTGATTTTTGTCTTACAAGATTATGTCAGATCATATACTCCTTATAACAGATGAGCAAAGAGACATGTTGTGGGAGGTCACTCTAAAAACCTGCTTGCCTATCAGACCCATCAATAATTCACCTGCAGTCGTTAGGACAGACTTTCCCCTCAGCTTACAGTCACTCAAAAACAATGGGTTTCTGCTATTTCAATAGATACAGGTAATCCTAAAGACTCCAACAATACCCCTGTTGCTGAAAAGCCATCCAAGATGTCCAGTAAAAGTTCCTCAAGTTGAACCCAGCTGGTTTGCATATCTCTACAGTCTCACTCTCTATAGCATGTTCTGCATTGAACAGTAGTGTTGGATCACTCAGATTGTGTTCCAGAAAGATCTTGTATTATTGGGATCAAATTACCAATGAATACATTAATTCAATGATATAGATTTTATAGAAGAACAGCATTGCAGGTGCAAAGCCAACTATGTTTACAATGAGGACTCTAAGACTTCCAACTGATCACAAAAGTCATCTATGGAAGTGGATGTTGGAGACATTGTGTATCTTCACAGTGACCCTTCAAAAAAATAAAGGACGTTTCATCCAAGCAAAATAGGATTTACATGTGAAAATTTACCGGCTCCCAGTTAAGGGCTAACACATACAAGGTCTACAAGGATGATTGCTTCGGGGTCCCTGCTCACCCAGGTTACAATCCAGGAATTAATCTTAACCATCCAGTTCTTGTGTGTGCATTCAATTTTTGTATGTGCAAGAACAAACATAGTGAATAGTAAAAACACTGGGGAATACATTAATAAATTATTTAATATCATAAAAACGACCTGTTGGCGACCGTTTTAAATGTAATATTCTGTGGTTAAATACATTGGCATTATGAAAATCCAATACACATCCGACAGAACTCACGTTTGCCAAAGAGACACCGTCGAATTGAAAGAACACAACCTGAGCAACACGAATACAATTGATAGAACACGATCTCAAGCACAAACGCAGCAACATGTGACCAGAGCAATCCTCCTCAACTGAATATCTTTTTTCCAAAAAATACAAAATTAATTTATAAGAAAAATTTGGTACAACACCGAAAAATGGAGAAATGAGGAAAGGATGGTCTTCATAGTCTAAGTTAATCTAACTAGTTCCTTCGTTCACTCTACTTTTACCACAATACTGCATCTATACTATACATCCATCAGCATATACATCCTTTATCAATCACCATAAGAACATCATACCATGAGAACCTACTTAAAACCCATATAAGTAAAAAGAGGGTTAAGGGAATAAAAATTTTATGTACAAAAATAAAATGATATTTACAATGTTAGTAACAAAAGACCCCCTTTTACTAAACTGTGGCAGATGAGCCAATTTGCCAGTCGAAAGGGTGATGTGGGTACAAAACACCTTTTACGAAAATTTAGATAGGAGAACCTGCATCTCTGATAAATCAAGCAATCTGTCACTTAATTGGGGAAGGGAATGGGGGTAAAAAAAACTAAAGACAGAACCTAATGATCACTATCACACTAGCTAGATTATGAACATAAATGCCTACAAAACTGGTCCTTAACCTAGTCTAAAACATGACCTGCTCTTGACTGAAAAAAAACGGGTCAAGGCTGATGTTCGTCTTTGTTTCTCAAAATTCTTTTCTTAAGCCATGTTCAAGTACCAATCAAACCTTGCTCTAATCAGCAAACACGCGCAACAGATACCCATCTTTGTGTAAAGTCTGACGAAGAGAGTCTAACCCTCTCAGGCGTAATACGATTCTTCAAGCAGCAACAGAAGATTCGTATAAGGTTGAGAGGAGTGAAGTCCTTAGATCTATAGACCACTTTCAAACGTATGTTCTAAACCACACTTCCCATAACAGCTAGCAAGATCAAACACAATTCTTTTTTAAGCCTGTTAATTGTTGGTGTCCAATTGCTACAGACATTGATAGGAATCAGAGTAAGAGATGATACATTCAGGATGCAGACCATGAGACCTGCAACAAACTCAATCATACGGCAATAAACGAAGGCATAACATAAAGTCTCAACCTCATCGCCACACCGCTTACATATTAGCGAAGTAGCCAAGCCAGCTGAGTGAAGTCTCTTATCAACCCAGAGAGCATCTCAAATCACCAGCCAGACCAGAGAAGCCTCATTGTTAATGAGATACCCTGACCTAGGCGCCCAAGGCCAGACTGAGCAAAGCTGCCCCTTTATCAAAAGGGAGCCCCTCACCAATATCATCCCTAACAGATCCCCTCACTAAAACCCGATATAATGCCTTTCAGGCAACAGCAGAATGTTAGAGAGGCTTTCCTTCACTCTTAAAAGGGACTTCGATGTGACGACACTCACGATAGAAGAAGCACTCACCTCGGGGCAACCTGTATGCTTCTCTCTCAGATAAGTGCACACTCCTCAAAGCCAGGGAGACTTTCTTAGTGTCCTCTTTCCAGAGGCCACCGTTTCCCTTATTTTGTGTACACATTCGATCCAGGTAGTAAAGCTGAAGTGCGTGCAGACGCAACTCCACATTTGGCATACCCAGACCGCTTTCAGAAGGATGGAGATAACAGATATCGCGGTAGACCATAGGGGCTTTTCCAAGCCATAGGAGCCTGAAAAGTACCCGTTACAAATATAGCAGTGTATCTAGTAGGATAGGAAGAACAGAAAGACGATAAATAAATATTGGATAGATGTGCGAGTTGCACACCTTCGCTTTCTGCTTAACCAAAAGGTTTCTGCTGATCCACAGACTAGCTGCGGACCAAACCGCTTTCAGAACCTACTACCAATTTTTCTCCAGCTGAAAGCCAGGACTGAACCAGATGCCGAGTATCTTGCAAGGCCCATCATTCCAGCTAAAGGGTCCCTGAAGGGAGATACCCCTCCAGGCATTGATGCGCAAGCTCGAGGACTTGTCGCAGTTAATTTTGGCTCCTGTTACTGTTTCATACAATCTAATTTCTACACCAATGACACTAATCTTAGCATTGCTTGTTACAAGCACTGTTACATCATCGGCATAGGCAGAGTACTTTACCAGGGAAGAGCCACAGTTATTCCGCGAAGGACCAGATTCACTCTTTGCCTGCGAAAGAAAGGTTCCAACGCAAGCACATAGAGCATGGGCGATAAGGAACAACTCTGACACTGAATAACCTATTGGCCCATTTTCTATAGCCGTCGGTGAAAACCCAACCGTCACTGTGGGCAGGATGGATCTGCAACGGAAAGGTCTCAGGTTCGCTCCTTATGGTTGATTTGTATTAATTTTTTTAAATTACATTTTAGACTACATGCCTCCATGATCGTTAAAGATCATTTCACATTATATAAATCTGTGCCCAGATAAGCATTGCATTCTCTCTGAGATCTTTGCATTGAAACCGGTCCACCTTCATTACTCTCTGGCTCAGCACCGACATCCTCATCATCTTCATGAACCACACACCTTGTATAAAATATATCATATGTTGTTGCATTCCATTGACACTCAAGTTGTTAGGGGATTGCACTCCTGTAATCACCCCTCTTCCCCATTGCATCATGCATTGTGTACTAGGAAGTTTCACCCAAACCTCTTCTATTTGGATTCTGGCTGGTCCTTGCTCATCAATTTTTGGAAACATATCTCTTGAGTGCCTCCATTCATAATTAAAAATTGATCTACATGGCACTGTGTCCTCTCTCTCTCTCCGACCTTAGGAACCATGTTGTACCAGAATGTGGCTTCTTCAGGTAATATCCTTCCTCTCTCGGCTATTGCTTTCACTGTCCAATGATGTCACTCCATGTATAACACGCCACAGAATGGTTCAATTCACAAAAGTCTAAAACTGGCCTGATTTTCCCTTTTGTAGCCTGAAACACTGCCATCAACAGTAACACACCTTTTCTTTCTCCTTTCCATGATAAAAGAATACCGTCTGATATCTATCTTTCCACCTCTTTCTAAAATTCTAAATTTTTCTAACTTTCCAGGTAATTCTTATGATATTGCACTCTATTCTGTAACAACGGAGGCTCTCCTTTCCATTTCCATCTTACAGTCCATTTCTCTCCATCAAAATTTGCTTCAAAGTCTTTATCCTCAATTTTGCAAAACATTCAGCTGATGGGCAGCTGCTGCACAGTGTACATTTCCAAACTTTACCTCAGTTTGATTTATCGTTACACCTCTCATCTCATTGATTACATCCATTCCTATTATGATGTTGATCCCGTCAATGATGTGATTCATCAAGATCGACCCCACTTTTCCTCGTACTCCACATACTTTTATTTCCACTTGACTAGTTCCTTTACATTTTATGTCCCTCCCATCAACTGCTTTCATTGTGCCATTCCTACCATATCCACTCAGGAGTTTTGAGTTGATTAAAGTGGTGGTGCACCTAGTATCAACAAGTGCGGTCATTACTGAATCATCCACTGCCACTTCTATTATAGGAAGAGGCCCATAATGCGCCCTCATTCTGTTGTCAGGGTAGCTTCTAATGCAGAAGCTTCCCCTTGCCCGTTTCCCTGAATCTGAGGATAATACCTAGCAATGTGGCCAAACTTGCCACAATTGTAGCACATTACTCTGGCTCTAGGTATCTCTGTGCAATCTTTTTTCAAGTGTGGTCCTTGACATCTAAAGCACAGAAGGCTTGACGATTCTTTTTGAGAGTTCAGCCATTCTTGATTGCATTGGTGTAAACATCAACTGATTCACCTGTCCACCTGAATTGTAGCTTTTCGTTGGCTTCAAAAGGCCTTACGGTCACTAGTCTCATTTCTATCTGTTCTGCATTTTCTTGTTCTTCATTATCTCAAGATAGAGGGCGAACGCATATTGAGGTAGAAAAAGTGGAATAAAACTGACAAGGGCATATGTAGCTTAGTGTTATGTGGAGATAGGTAACCAACCCAGAACATTCTACATAAGGAACCGAGTCACCGGATCCTTGAAAAAACAGAGACTTCCTCCCTGGACATTAACACACTTTATTTGTCTCTATGTAAATACATAAATAAACTTCTCTTTCAGTATTCAAACCACAGGGTATATTTATTTATTCCTTTCAAGGAATACTTTATCTTTGATTTTCTGTATAATAGGCCACCTTAGGACATATCACTTAGCTACCAATTTTACTTTTTTTATCCACCTGATTACATCACCTTCTCTACTAAAAAATGGTATCACATCTTTGCCCAATCTCAGCATCCTGGATTCCATGATCTGTTCCTCACCGAAATAGCTTGTGGTTAAATATGTTGGTATTATCAAAATCCAATGCACATTCACAGAACTCATGTCTGCTAAAGAGGCACCATCAAATTGACAGAACACAATCTCGAGCAACACCATCAAATTGATAGAACACGATCCTAAGCGACACTGTCGAATTGAATGAACACAATCCTGAGCAATATCATCAAATTGATAGAACCCGATTCCAAGCACAAACGCAGCAACATGTAACCAAAGCAATCCTTCTCAACTGACACCGAATGACCTATCAGCCAGTTTTCTACAGCCGTTGAGCAAAACCCAACCATTGCTGTAGACAGGATGGATCTAGCCCATTGGCAGACTCCCGATCTGCAACCGAAAGGTCTTGGGTTCACTCCTCACCGCTGGTTTGCATTCACTTTTTTTAAATTACATTTTAGACTACATATTCATTCAAAACAGACCTGAATAAAAATGGTCTTTTCAAAAATGAGTTGGCACTCTAGCGCTCTTTGATTAGATATTTGTTTAGAATCAAACATGCATAATGCATAATAATTGTACATTTTTCAAATGAATCGAAGGAAATGTCTAAGATATATATTTGAATGCATGACTAATAAAAAGTATCAATGAAAGCGAAATTACAATTTTTAAAACTTTTAATGGCAATAAAAGACACCAAAAGTTTGTAATAAAACAAAGCAAAAATCTACTTGAATTTTGAAGTTTACTAAATAACTGGGCAGCTTATTCCCCTTAATAAACGATGTTGTGGATGATAAAATTACTGTTTTACACCGATAAACACTATATATTACTATTATTATTACAAAAAGTATATAAAATGTGTTTACATTAATAGCTAAATGTTTTATAGGAACTACATTTTTTTTAATCCAATTTATAAAACTCACTATCTTTCATTTTTTCAACGTGCATCTCAAAGACGTAAGATCACAGAGAGCGACGTGAGGCAGGTAAAATGATTGCATTTTTTATGGACCGTTCTTTTATGGGGTTTAGCCGGTAAACACAGCTGCTAAGGAGTCAAAATTCCAAAATAAACCGAAACTTGGCAGGCGGAAGTCGACTCGAAGTGCTCGTACGCATGCGCAAATATACATTTATAAATTAAAGCCTGTTCTTTTTTTTTACCCGTCTGACAGAAGCTTATGAGCTTTTTTTATAGAAATGTTTTACTTGTATATAAAAGTGACTCTTAAAAAAAAAAAAAAAAAAAATCTATAAACATTCTTAAGATCAATAAACATAAGAGTTTTTCTTTTACAGCGAAAAACTTTCAAGAGAGAAAATTAAAAAAAAATTCTTTAAGCAATAAATGAGTTGAAAATCACACCAGGTCGGAACTGTGATTCTTATATTTTTACAAATGAAACCTGCATTTGTTAAAGAAATGATTACCTTTAAAAGTCTATTTCTAAACTTCCTTAATAAAAAGAATTTAAAAAAATTGAGATTAATCTAACATTTTTTTCTGCTAAAGTTTCCCGAAAGGGAAGAGTTATGAGAAAGCACATGAAATTGGCCGACGCAAGAGAGCGTCAAAGAGAACCGCAGAAACCTCATCAGCATAAAAACAAGTGCGAGACGAGCAAGGGAAGGAGGAACGTCGTTGATTTTTTGGGTTGTCGACTTGTGGGAAAATGGCTTCTGAAAAATTTCACCTTCAAAATAAAAGGAGAAAATACGCAGGAGTTGAAATACAGGGAAAGCGAGTAAATTCGAAAAGTTGAAATACAAAGAAAACAAAAAAAACAAAAAAAAAAAAAAAAAACTCGAATGAGAGAGAAAGAGAAAGCGGTGAAAGAAAGATATCGCAGTGGACTGAAGCCATTAAGAGAATGTGGACAGGACATGAGTAAACACGGCAACAGCTAAAAAAAAAAAAAAAAAAAAAAATGGAAATGAAACGATCGAAAAAGCAATAAGAAAAACAAAATTCAGCATTTCTGGCACCCGGCGTTGATCGCCATTTCGGTAAAATCTGCACGCGTGAGTAAAAAAAAAAAAAAAAGGAATTGAAAGTTATTTTCTTTTCTTCTTCCTCCTTTTGCCCTGGTCTTCTTAAAGATCGCCTCCTTCGGTCGCCATCATTTATTGCCATCTTAAATGGACTAAATTATAGATAAAAATGAACTCGCCCTAATCAGTTCTGAGGCGATAATTTCGACCATTTATTAGTTTATATATATATGATGTTATACGTAGTAAAATCGCTTATTATTGCACTGAACATGTTAATAAACATAATTGTGTGTTACAAAATGTCTATTGTGCCCCCCCTCCCCTGTACACAATAGACAATTTTCCAACACTCTTCATGAAAATAGATTTATTTATTCTTTTTTGGGTTTATTTTTATTGATTTTTGTTTTAAATTTTCCTAAGTTTCACTTTTTTTTTTTTTTAATAATTTACAAAGCTAAATCATAATTAATTGCCTATTATGAATGTGTATTACTTTATATTTCCAGTTTTAGTTTACAATTCGATTATCTTGGCAATTTATATTATAATTTATTTAATGAAACTTTATGAAAAAAAAATGCGTTCGGGTCAAGATCAAAGTGTAGTATCTGTTCTTCGCTGCACTTCAATATTTTGTTATGTCAGATGAGGAGAAATCCTTCACGACTGAGACAAGTTTTGTTTTTGTTCCTTTTCTCCACATAAAAAAAACGACCCTGGTGTCTAACTCTGTCCCATGGGGAGGCATTGTAAACAGGAATAATAATATAACACTCTCGAAACGAATTTTAGATGAAGATGCAGGTATTTGTTTTCCTCCATTCCAACTGTTTCAAAACAAAAGGTTTAGAGAATAAATTTTCCCATGAAGACAAGGTTTTAAAATTTAAATGATACTTTTGAATTACATGGTAAAGTATTCGTCAAAAATTAGTTTTTAATTATTATTAAATGAACTGAACTAATTATTCGTCTCCGCTGATGGGGGGGGGATGCTACTATTAGTCGACAACCTGTATTTTTCGTCCATCACATAAGAATTTGGCCTTACAGTAAACAAATTAAAATATTAAAAAATAATACTCTATGAATAATAATTTTGAAAACTTTAGAAAGTAATTTTTTATTTCAGGGCATATGACAAGAATTCAATTTGAAGGACAATTTTATACAAAATTTGGACGAAAATCAAGTGAAATAGATGACCTATTCTAACGGTCCAGTCCAGTCCAGTACTACAATAGATTGAAACCCAACCGAAACAAAATAATTAACAACGAAAACCTTTTTTTTTTTTTTTTTTTAATATCGAATGCAAAATACTTCCAAGTAACAATATCCTCGCGTTAGAAATTTCTCTCTCATATATAATTTCATTCTGCGAGAAATGAGTAATTTTGATTTTCCTCACGCGAAAGATTTTCCAAATCATTGGATGTGTTGTTGCTTCTTTAAACGCAAAAAGAACGAGATAAAAAAAAATAAAAACAAGCATAACACGTGTGATAAAGTTCAATAATAATAAAAAAACGAAATAATTTATTAAATTTTATTTGTAACACTCACTTCTAGTTTATGGTTATCACAAAGTTGTATTTAGTACTAATCCGGCGTTGTCCGGAAGCTTTTTTTTTATTATTATTATTTCTCCTTTCTTTTTTTAAACTAGCGTTTTCTTTTTTCCTTGTTATCAACTTGCTAGGATTTTTAAAGTTAATTTTAATACGTTATTGTTTAATATTAAATTATTAATTGAACTGAAACGTGTTTTTTATCATTGTTGGTATTTGTGGCCTGGAAGACCAAATGAAGACTTATGGTATTCGCGTTTGTTTCGAACGCATATCATATTTAAAAATTGTCGCCGGCAAATGGTTCTTATGATATTAAGACCTACATTTTCCGATTTATTCCTTATAAATTAATTGGCCGCCATGAAAAATAAAAACAAAAAAAAAACGTTTCTTGTGCGGACGGAACTCTCCAATGGCGAATCTCCTACCCCCCCCCTAAAAAAGAAAAGTTAACGAGACCAGGTTGACTTGTAAACAATGTTCAAAATGACAACCAGTGAATCTATAGGCAAAATATCGGTAAAAATCGCACAAGTGAATAAATAGAAAAAAAAAAAAAAAAAAAAAAAATAGCACAAAAGAACATTTCGGTAACGGAAAATTAGGATCTTTCATAAGGAGCGGGTTAGGCTCCCTCCCCTTTTAGTTTTATATTTTCAAATCAGTAGTTAATTTACTCTGTTGTTTTGGAAGCAAATAAGGCAGATGTGCAGCCTGTAAAACCTTTGTATGACTAAAGAGACAGTTTGTAAATTTATACCGTTGCGACGGCGTTGCGTTATATAATCAACACGTGGTTAAAATTTAAATTGATTACGAATGTGTGTGTCTTTTTTTTTTTTTTTTTTTTAAAGCACTTGCAGAAGTTTTTATCATTTTCAATCAGGTAAATTTTAACTTCCCCTTTACCTTAACAATCCCCTTAAAAATGATGATTTTTATGAGTTTTGGAATACGCATTAAAATCTAATGCAATACGCATTTAAATTTAATGCAAACAAGTAGTTTTCTGGCTATTAAGCAATGTAATTTCTTATGTTATCACTGGTGGCAGTTTTGTACACGCAAGCGCACGCATGTTTTTTGACATGCACGCTTGCACGTACAAAATGGCCAACATTGATAACATAAGGAATTACATGATTTTATACTGTTATCTTTCATTTCCTTTATATTGCAGTTAGAATTTCTTTTATATTCTACATCTTCCTTCGCCAACACTTCATTCATCTCATTTGAAGATTTGTGTATTCTTCAGTTTTTGAACTTTGCAATTCAATTCTTTGTCTACCTTCATCAAGTGACATGAATGCATCTTGAAAAATGCTCCTCCATGTTTTATCAATACACATTGACCTTTATCTAAAACTTCATGCCATCTTTTGTAGTTTTGTTTTCTATAGTAGTCACCTGTCAAATCCTTCATTCGCATCGATACTGTCTCTCTTTTTTTTGCCACTAATGTTTAATGTAAAAATTTTATCAGCGTGCAAAAGCACGTGATAAGGGCCAGTATAAGGGTTAGGGTTAGAGGGGCTTTTACAGCGTCTTTTCTAAGAAACGTGTGTCCATGTAGAAATGTCTTTAGGGACCGAAGATTTTATGGTCTGTTCCCTAGGTTTCATCGGTGGGAGCTTACTAAAGTAAGTTCGCAGTCTGTTTATAAACAGAGCTGGATCAGACAATGTTAAGTCTATTGGGGCCAGCATCTGACCTGGCAGCGATAGAGATACTCCATATACGAGTTTGGCTAGAGAGTATCCCAGGTCCTCTTTGATAGCTGCATGACATCCAAGAAGGACAACAGGTATGTATTCACTCCATCGCTGTTGATCTGGGTAAGCGTATAATGCAGCTTTCAATTGTTGATGGAAGCACTCTATCATCCCGTTCGAAACCGGGTGATAGCTTGTCATGCGAATACATTTGATACTTAAATACTGAATCGTTTGAAGTGTCGCATATGATCTGCGTGTCTGAAGTAGGCATGGGCAGATACGTGAATTTGCAAGTTGCGAATTCAGATGACAACAGATCCAAAGTGACCAGACTTGGCTGGTCTAGAGCCATCTACTGTAAGTCGATATCCGAAGGTAAGGACAGAGAATTAATAGGGAGATGGGATAAGGCATCTGCCGCAGTATTCTGTTCCCCAGAGATATGTCGGATATCGCTGGTAAATTGCGAAAGAAAATCCAAGTGACGAGTTTCGCGAGGTGAATATTTGTCCAGCTTAGCACGCAGTGCAAATGTAAGCGGACGGTGATAAGTGTAGATCACAAATTGTCAGCCTTCGAGTGAATGCTGAAAGTGTTTCACTGCAAGGTACATAGCCAGGAGTTCACGGCCAAACGTGCTGTAATGTTCTGCCAATTTCAGCTGCCTCAAAAAATATGCGAGGGGCTGTAGTTGTTGTTGATGCTGTTGTTGCAACACTGCACCTACAGCTGTGCCTGATGTGTCCACGACCAGTGAAAACTGGGCATCAGGCACATGATATGCAAGTAAGGTATGTGCTGCTAGTTTGTGTTTCATCTTATTAAAGGATTTCAGTTAAATTTCATTCAGTGAAATCTGCTCATTTTTCTTCTTCCTGTTATGTAACAGGTTGGAAAGAGGAGACAGGAGATCCGCACAGTGTGGGATGAAGCGCCTGTAATAGTTTAGCAGGCCAAGGAAGTGCTTTAGTTGGTGAATTGAAGTGGATGGTTGAAGGTCCTGTAGAGCCTTCACCTTTTCAGGTAAAGGTGATATACCCTCTGGGCTGATGATGTGGCCCAGGAAAACTAGCTTTGAAGCACCAAAAACACATTTAACAGGGTTAATTCTCACCTGGTACTACTGAAACCGTTTGAACAGTAGGCGGAGGTGAGTGACATGTTCCTCAGGTGAGGCACTTGCCACTAGAATGTCGTCTATGTAGTTATAGACAAAGTCTAAATCACGCATTACCTTGTCCATGAAGTGTTAAAAGGTACTAGCCGCGTTTCACAAACCGAAAGGTATAGTCAAAAACTCCAATGCTCCAAACAGAGTTGTTACCGCAGTTTTCGGTATGCCAGCCGAGTTCACTGGAATCTGATGGTATGCCTTAACCAAATCAAGTTTGGAGAAGGTCTTACGACCATGCAGTGAAGAAGCGAAGTCCTGTATGTGTAGGATTGGGTAACGATCAGGTACCGTAGTGGCATTCAATTGTTGGTAGTCCCCAGTCGGACACCAATCTCTGGAACATTTTGGGACCATATGCAAAGGGGAATCACATGGACTGGACGAGGGGCGTATGATTCCCAGTTGCAGCATATGGTTGAACTCTGCCTTCGCTGCTTTAAGTTTATCAGCAGTGAGGCGTCGAGGTCGTGAGAATACAGGAGCACCTGTAGTCTCAATATGGTGAGTTGTTGAGTGAATTGGTTCACTCACAACAAATTCAAGTTTATTAAATCTGGGTAGGAGTGTAGTAAAGAAAGTTTGGTATGGGTCATCGGCAGAAGTGATAAAAAATATTGGGCTGATAGATATGGCGTTCGATTTTGAACCTGTGATGGAAAGTTCCGTATTAGCATCTGTCAGCTGTTGTCTGCTTCCCGCCTAGAATGGGATAGGGTAAATCAGCTATCGTAAAAACCCACATAAAGTCTATGTAATTCCAAGTCAAGAGAATGAGAAATTTGACCGTATGTGGGAATAGATGAGTGATTTACTGCTTGCAGTGTGATGGACGAAACTGGCGGCTTCTCGGTGAAGAGTTTCAGTGGCCAAATACTGCAAGCAGCTCGAGTATCAACCAAGCAACGTGCTTGGGATAGGGAGTCTGTGATAAAATAGGCACGGTTGTTGTAAATATCCCATGGAGAGCTTGCCGTGCTTAGCTCCCCAGACCTTAGTTTCCCTGGTTCAAATACGAACAAGGCATTTTACAGCACCGTGCCTCCATGCCAAAGCAACTGTGATAACAGCACAGTTTCGGCTTCTTTGAGTCGCGGTGGTGGCGTGAGGTGAGTAGTTAGTCTGGAGTCGGCGACTGTGGCTCCAGCTTGCCAAGTTTTTTTTACCTCATGAGCGAGGCTCTCAATGGCTTTTAGAATAGCAATATCCACGAGTGGTTAAGTTGTGATGTCGTTAGGTTGTGACATCATTGTGACGGCTTGCAGCAACTATTATATATATATATATATATATATATATATATATATATATATAAAGAAAGCGACAACAAACCAAAAAAATCAACTATCCGAAATACAGAAAGGACATTGTCGACGGACCATGTGGGGAAAAAGGAAAATATTTAGCCAGAGACAAAAATAATAGAGAAAATACCTAATAAGAGACTGAAAAAAAAAATATTTTACAATAAAATAAAATAGAAAAATATACTTTTAAAAGGAATGGCAGTGGTAAAAGAGTGGACAATATATATATATGTGTGTGTGTGTGTGTGTTTTTTGTTATAAGTGAAGTGAGATGAAGTGAGGTACTTACAGTGTAGTTGGCTGCTAAAATAAATAAAAATATTTGGAAAAAAAGTTCTTTCTTTGGTCTCTTTAGTAAAGAAACTGGAAGGCGAAATGTCGTCTGCCCGTGGGTGATGAGCATGCAGAGAAAAACAAACCTTTCGTAAACAAAATGTTATGTATTTCGTTTTCTGTTTTTTGTTTTTTAAACAAAATTCATCAGTATTAGAAAACATGTTTTTTTTTTTTCTTTTTGTTAATTTGTTTTTTAGAAGGGAGATGGGAAACTCATTTCTTTTCGAATTTTGTTTTATTTTTTTACTTCTGTTTTGATTGCACTGTTCGTATCAGCGATATGGAGAAAAAGAGAAAATTAATAACTTTTTAGTTTTTGTTTTTGTTCTTGTTGATGTTGTTTTTGTGAGAAAAGTCTCTTACTGTCTTTGCGCCTTTGCGATATGGTTCCTTTTCGTTGTTTTTATTATTATTATTCAAGGAAGAGATGTTTTGTGATCAGAAGGTCTGCGTTCTTTTGGGTCACCATATTTTAGAAGAAATGTAGGTGCATTACTCTCCTAATAATTATTTAAGTAATAATCACAAAAATAACAAAACACCTCCTTGAAACAAATAACAACAAAAGGGGTTTATTGCAAAAGAAAGACGAGATTGTTTCTTAAACTGAAAAGAAAGAAAGGGTAAAGGAATCTGCCTGGCTGGGTGTTCTCTGCTGATGGTAGGTGAGCGACGGATAGTAGTAGCCAGTGAGTAGCGGTGTTAGGAGTGCTGTGAGAGAGATCTGTTCTGGTCGTTGGCTGATGTCTTTCTGCCCAAATCAGCTGAGTTTCCAAAGGGCTAAAAATAGTCCTTTAGGGGACAACTAAATTCAATGCGCTCTGCCAACCGATTGGTTAGTTGTGCTTAATCATGTTGGCAAAGGGCATTGATCCGCATATATAAAATAGTTTGTTAACCGCTACAAAGCTTTTCCTTGCTGTACGTAGGGCATTTAGATTTACTCTAACCACATCACTTGTTGCAGTTTCCAATGCACGTAATCGATCGTTCAAAATTGAGGGAGTGTTCATATCTGATCCAAGTACAAGCTCATTTGGACTATAACCAGAATGAAAATTCAATGTGAAAGAATAAAATACCAAGTATGAACCTCTATATATTCTGAAAGTTCTATCTTTTGGCTTTCTAAATATTAAAATAAATATCACCTCTAACCCGTAGAGTTGTCTTTTCTTGACCCCCAAAGTTATGCCCTTTTGTGGATTCTTGCGGAAATTGTCAGCATATAAAGGGCAAAAAAAGTCCCACAAGATGAACCTCCCTGGCTTTCTTAGGTTGATTTTTGGATTTCTCTGTCAAAAACCCCTCAGAGGTGCAATTTTCTAGGCCAGAAACTAAATACTTTTTAAAAAATCTATAATTTTGTAATGATGGGTAGTCCCGTTACGACGCATCGCAACAGTTCTTTTTCAGCCTCTTGGCCTTATTTTGGCTGGGCTCAAAAACAGGGTTCCCATTGATTGCTGGGTCTGAAATTTGGTCGTTCATGATAATTTATGTATATCTTACAGAGGTCAAAAGGATAAAAAATTTTGAGGCAGGTGGTGAAATTTCGATCTTTTACTATATGATTTAGCATGGAATGTCCCATATGTATCTTTTTCATTTAAAGATAAATTTGTGATTAATAAATTATTTTCGACATTAACTTTTAGTAAAATGTTTTTCAATGTAGAAATGAAAATTAGAATTAATAAGTTTTGTTTTTGTTAACAATTGAGGTATCGGCAACATAAATTATTTTGAAGGAAAAACAATTAATTTTGATTTACCTACTGATTAATGATGTATTTTCATAAAAACAAATCAAGACATTAAGAATTTTAAGTTCTATCAGTGAGTAAGTAATAAGGGGTTCGATACCTTACTTGTTGATAAACAAGATATCTAACACCTTATTTCTTTAATAACAAAATCATGAACTTAAAATTTTTTTTTTTCTTTTTACAACGTAGTCACCACTTATCAAGGCCCGGAAGTCACTCGGGGATAAGGGTTATAATGTTCATGACTTTTCTTAAATATTTTTTTTTAATGGAAATAGGTCACAAATGAGTAGGTATAGCTTCTGCAAGGTCAGTTGAGCAACATGCGGGCAAGCGTTGTCATGAAGGAGAATTGGTCCCTTCATATTGACCAATTACAAGCACGTACATTGAAGCTTCTAGTGCATTTCGTCAATTTGTTGGTAGTACTTCTCCGCCGTAATCGTTCACCCGGGTTCAAGAAACTATGATGAATGAGACTGGCTGCAGACCACCAAACAGTCACCAAATTTTTTTTTTTTTTTTTTTTTATACTAATTTTCCGTTTTTTCTTTTAAAATATATTTTTTTGGCAGTTATTAGATTAGTGCAAAAAATAATGTTTTTTGGCATTCAACTTCAAAAGATCATACCTCCTTTCATAATAAACTTTACTAATTGAAATAAAAACCGTTAGAATCAACACATTTTTGCCAACGAGAAACAAGATTATTTATGCCTTTAGCATAAAAATCTGGAGTTCTGGAAGCAATAAAGTCATTGAAGGCCAATTCGGCAGCATCTTGGCTTTTGAAGCATTTTTTCACGCAGGAAATTGTTGATGCTTGAAAAAGTGATAATCGGTGGGCGAAAGGTCCGGTGAATACAGCGGGTGAGGCAGTCTCGTAGCCCAATTCGTTCAGCTTCTGCAAGGTAAGTTGAGCAACATGCGGGCAAGCGTTGTCATGAAGGAGAATTGGTCCCTTCATATTGACCAATTACAAGCACGTACATTGAAGCTTCTAGTGCATTTCGTCAATTTGTTGGTAGTACTTCTCCGCCGTAATCGTTCACCCGGGTTCAAGAAGCTATGATGAATGAGACTGGCTGCAGACCACCAAACAGTTACCATAACCTTTTTTTGATGCAATTTCGGCTTTGAGAAGTGTTGTGGAGTTTCTCCGTCATCTAATGATTGTGGCAAACTTCGCCGGTTTTCACAGAGGATCCACTTCTCATCATACGTCACAATCCGCTCAAGAAATGGGTCGTTTTTGTTGCGCAGAAGGAGTGTAGAAGACACCTCAAAACGACGATTTTTTGGATTATCATTCAATTCATGCAGCACCCATTTATCCAACTTTTTTACTTCCCTATTTACTTTAAATGGCAAACGACTTGAGTGGTCGACCTCGAGTTCAACAGCAACTTCTTGTGAGGTTTTGCAATGATCGGCTTCAATTAAGGCTTTCAAATGCTCCTTATCAACTGCAGTCGATCGTCCGTGACTGTCTTTATCTTCGAGGCTCTTGTTATTGTGAAATTTCTTCAACCACCGTTGTGCCACATGATTGTTAGTGGTTCCTGAGCCAAACCCATCATTGATATCACAAGCTGTCTTGGCAGCTTTTCGGCCTAGTTTGAACTCGAACAAGAAAATCGTGCGGATTTAAATTTTGTCCATGCTGTCGAAAAACCTACACAAAAATAAATGAAGAGATTGAAAACGGTAACGGATAACACAATTCAATAAAGCGAAAAACGCGCTTCAAAATGATATATAACATGGCTATATATATATCAATGAATTAATTCAGAAATAATATATAAAAGTAGCATATGTGAGAAAACGATATTGTTTTTGCACCAACCTTATATAAAAGGGAAAAACATTGATACATTTGCTCATTGAATTTATTTACCATATATTCCTTTTATCTATTTGATGCTGTAACATCATTTAGTGCTTATCAACTCTCATGGCTGCCAACATTAACTTGGTGCAATTCATTTAGAGACTGTATTCTTTTATGTGTGATTATCACTAAAAAAATGAAAGTTATCAACCAATTAAAGCAACCACAAAACATGAAATCCAGGTTCCTGTGATGACAAAACAAACTTATATTTGTTTTTATTTTTTAGTTTTTTTAGTTACATGGATTTTTTTTTAATTGCATTTAGTTTTTGTAATTTGCAATTGCTTTGGTTTTATTTTTATTTCAGTTTTGTTTGTAGTAGCCTTTGCATATGGGCTATAAAATTCAAAGAATGATTCACTTTTCAACAGTAAGGAATAATTTTTGATATTTTTAGAAAAGTGGGACAGATATCTTGGATATAACATAAAGACGATGAAAGAAATAATATAAAAAATAATGACAAAAATGAATAAATTAGATACTTCTACACTGTGTTGCCAGAGAGTTTTTCTTTTTTTAGTCAAAAAGTTCTATCAAACAAAGTGTGACAGTTGATAATACCGGACACAAATTAGTATTTAAAATTTTGCTTGAATTCATTTGGTTGAATGTATGATCTCACCTCATTAAAGATGTCTGCAGGCAAAAACCTGTTTGATAAGATAACTGACAGAAGAAAGATGAACACATGGATATGGTTACAATAAACAAAATAATGTAATGTTATAACATAATAAGAGAGAATGAAAATAAAAATATAGGAAAAAGAGTTTTTACTCTTTTAATGAGGTGTGAGAAAGGTAATTAGCATTTAATATACATTTTTTATGTTGATCAAAAGTTCCGTAAAGTTGAGTCATACTTAACCGTTGGATCTGTTATATTACTAATAAGTATATGGTAACCAGAAAAAAACAGATAAACACAGTATGGATTTTTAACTTATTACAATATTCATTTATTTTCTTATAATATTTCAAGTAAATGATCATTTGCTTAAGATGTCAACGAAGGTCAGTTTTAGTTCATAGTAGCATCAATACGGTTTTAATGCTCACCATGATAATAGCAGTAGTAGTGATATTTGTTCATCATTGTTTTTTGTTTAGTGTTGAACCATTATGTTGAACAAAGATGACGGTAGTAAATCAAATCAGTGAAGAATCAATGCAATTAAGATCTCGAGTGTTGAGTAATTCCTAAGAACAAAGATAGTGGTGAATAATCAATGTAGTCTGGATCAGTCGTTTCAAGACAGAGACTGACAGTGAACTGACTTGCATCCGAAATTCGATATTTTTATAACGAGGTCGGAGGCTTCTGATTAGTTGATTGTCCTAACTGTAGTTATAAATAAGATTGTATCAATGTTGGCAATCATATCCTCCATTATAATCAAAAACATTTTAACATTTTTATAGAAAAATATTTGATAAGATCATTATTTGTTCTCATGGAGAGATGAATGCATTTGATCTCAAGTGTTCTTCTTGTCATTTTGTTCTCAATATATAGGGTTATATCTATGATATTAATAACCATAGGTTGTCTTTGATTGTCAAGAACCAACACCCACGGCTAATTTGGGTTGTTCACTAGTGTCTGAGTAGTCATGTTTCAACTGACAAATATCTGTTTAGTGAGCTATGGATATTGTTTCAGGTGACAATGGTTCATTTAGGGAGCTGTGATCCTGTCCTGAGTGTGCTTGGATTCTCACTTATATAGAGATATTTGACAGGTGTTCGGTTTCCAAGGCAACTAATTCTGATTCACGTTAGATACAGAAATTCTTTTTGATGTTTTACCAAAAATAATTGTAATGCTAATAAACTAGATAGTGTTTACTCTTACTAGTGTGATGTGTTAAGAAAATCAATATGTAAATAATGAATTTAGAAAAAGAATATTTGGCTTTGAAACAGTCTGGAGAAAAAGGCAAAACGAAAAGATCCATGAAAACTAATAAATAGAAATGCACATCATGTGTTAACAAGCTTGCAATAGTGAGATAAGAAGCTAAGACGAATGACATCAGCTGTTTGCTGAGTTTTGAATTGCTATGACATGGACAGAGATGAGAGAGAAAGGTATTTAAGAAAAACATGAGGAAGAAAGATATGATATCTGCCAGGAAAAAAAGAAAGTTATATAAACAAGTGAATTTTGAACTATTGACAAGCATAAATATATTTTTAATTTTTTTTTTTTTTTACTCACGTTTACCCCAAACAAGGCATATATAAGGGGCTACTATTTGGGCCCATGCTTAGGGAAGATGAGCAAGATGTTGGTTTATGTTACATTTAAATTTCTACATCTCAGTACAGTTAGGGAAGCAGGCAGCAGGATGGGAATTCCAAAGCCTAGCTGTTCAAAGGAAGAAACTATTAAAGTAGAAAGATTTCTAGCATTTAGGAATCGCAATAGTGAAGGGGTGTGATTTTGTTGCTAAACAGGTTTGTTAGGGGTATGTATGTTGAGGAGGCATAAGTGCAATGAGTTCATCAGGGCACATTTCATTAAAATACTTGTAAAACAGGCATAGGGATGCAACATTGCGCAATGAGACAGGTTATTTGACAAAATGCGACCTATTAGATTGGAGACACTTCTTTGGACCCTATCCAAGAGGGAGAGACTAGCGGTAGATGCACCAGCCCAAATGTGGCAACAATACTCCATGCATGGGCAAATGGTGGCTATGTAGAGGTACAAGATATTTTCAGGTGTGAGTAATCTTCTAGCACAATAAAAGGAACCTACCTTCTTTGCAACAGCCTTTGCAATGTCCTCAATGTATTTGTTCCAGTTCATATTACCCGTGAATGTTAAGCCGAAGAGTTTGAAGGAAATATTCTCAGGTTACAGACAATATCAATTTCTGAGAAAAGAAACACTTTTCATTATTTTTTCATTGAATCATATTCTTATTTATTTTAGCATTAGCCTGTTTATATTCCTGTTTATTTTTAACTACTTGTTTTTATTTCTTTTACCAATTATCTTAGATTGAAGGAGATATGATGTCCTATCAAGAGAAAAATATATAAACAGATAATTGAACTTTGAACTGTTGCTAAATATGAATAGGTTTTCAGTATTATGAACTCTAAAAAAAAGAAACATTTTTCATTATTATTTTTATTGACTTAGATGATGCTAACATTAAATTGTTGATGCATTAACTATTTCCATTTGTGTTTCTTTGGCCAATTGTCTCATTTCATATGTTTCACTACAGACATCATTATAAAATTCAGAGAACATACCTACAAGCCAAGTTCCAGTAAAATATAAGTTAACAAGTGTCCGGTAATGATAGTATTCAACATATAATTGAAGGACTCACAAGGACGCTACATAATTGAAGTATTCATTTTGAATATTGATACAGCATATCACATTATTTGATGTCACATTAATTACAGTGGATCACACCAATAAGCCAAAGGGAATATTATGCCAACAGCAGCTGGATCCATTTTTGGGGCTGTTATGAGAGATTTGTTGGCAATTAAAGGAGAAATCCTTCTAGACTGAAGCAATTTTATTTTTTGTCTCTGTTGTGTTTGGAGAAATTGATGTCAGGATTATTGAATAACATAGAGCAAGTAGGCAATCTCATTGTATTTTTAAACACAATTTATTCATGGCAGAAACATTAAATTAATTACAGACAATATTGAATGTTCGCGATGTCTGCCATGTTGCTTTTCTCTCCTCTTAGCACTCACTAGTCTTTATGCGGATCTATAAGGGGTGATAACTATTACTTTCTTTATTTAGAGTTATTCCTCCTTTTATCGCTATAACACCTCCCCTTTGAAATATGATGCTTGTAGGATGTTTCATGTGGGTCTATTTGTTGAGTTGAAGTTGGTTTGCACCTTCATTGCGTCTTTCAGGTTGGATCTTGCTTTGTTTACTGCATGTTGCTTGAGCATTTTGAGGTAAAATATTTAATGGAATGCTTGTGTTATTTGATTATCTAATTGGCAGATATGAATAATTTGCATGTCTGACCCAAATAAATGATTGTACATCCACATCATACCAGAACAACGTACTATGTGAACATGTGTCCATTTTCTTTACCATTGTGGTAGTCTTTTGCCAATACAGGTTGTCCTGGTATGGAATTTAAGTGACCTTGCCCCATGATGGTGATTGAATTGATTTTCGATTGTCCTGTTTTTCTTGGGAATATTATTTGATGATGAACGAATAACATCCATTGGTAAACATATTTTTCTGTTCATCAGTGCTTCAGCAGGAGATTTTCCATTTGGGCAATTTGGATTTGAAGTAGCTCTGTAGCTACTTAGAAATATTTCTATGATCTCTTGAGTAGTTCCTTCCCTGTTTAACTTCAAGAGTGCTGTCTTAAATGTGTTGACAAAGCATTTGCTTGGCTATTTGATTGTGGATGGATAGGTGGATATCTGAGATGCTGATACCATAATCAGAAGATTTCAGGAACGGCCAATCTGCTGAAAATTTTTTGTAGTTTCTTTACAGTTTCATTTGAGGTAGTATGGTTCATCTGGAAGACTTCTGATCACTTACTGTGAGCATCAACAAATATTAAGTAGTGTTGTCCATTAATTGGTTCTGCAAAGTCCATGTGTAGTCACGGCCAAGGAGTTTCTGAGGTAGGCCATGCATGCAATGTTGTCTTCCGAGGAGACTTTGCAACCAGTTGACATTTGGCATAACTTTTTGAATGGAACAACACATTCTCCAAAAAGAAGTGTTCCATTGATCTCAAATAAAGATCTCTGAAAAAATGGTTGAAGTTGCATGTTTTTGGCCAGCTTGTAAGATGAAAATGTCAAACTTTCTATAATAATGGAGCTGCTGCTATAGCCTGCCTGGATCATCTTTGAAGTGACAGGTAGCAATCTCACTGTGGAAACCAGTGCAGAGACGACTTCAGGTTCCACAGATATAGCAGCAGTGACACTGTGTCTTCCACTACTTTTTAATAAGAAGAGATAAGTCTGGATAATGCATCTGCTTGGCCAGTTTTGCTGCTTTGTTGGTACTTTATAGAAAAGTTGTCCATCTTTGTAAGCAATTTGTTGTATAAACTGGAATTCCTTTCCTGGAACCAAAAATACTTATTAAGGGCTTGTGGTCTGTGGTCAGAATAAAATGCTGACCATATATAGTATTTTGTGAAATTTCTTTATCGAGTAGATAATTGCTAGGGCTTCTTTCTAAATTTAGCTATACTTTCGTTCAGTAGATATCAGCAACTTTGATGCATGTGTAATGGCTTTTTCGCTGCCATCAGGAAAAATATGTGATATTACTGCTTCGACTTCCTAGTCTAAAGCATCTGTTGCAACAGTAATGGATTGTAATGTGTCAGCAATAGATCAGAACTAAGAAGTGTTTTGATTTTCTGGAAAAATTTTTTGTATGTGTTTGACCAGTTCCATTTGGTATCTTTTTATAAAAGATTATTCAGAGGCCCTCGTAATTTGTGCAGTTCAGATACGAAGGAACCATAATGACTTATAAGGCCCAGAAAGGATCGTAGTGTTGCACCATCCTTTGAAGTTGCTATGTGTTTTATTACCTGACTATTCTCTGGCTCTGGTTTTTGATCATTTTTGTCAAATATGAATCCAAGGTATTTCACAGAAATTTGGAAGAATTTGTCTGATTTTAAGTGAAATCCATATTGTGGAATTTGATTTAGCATGGAAGTAAGATGATGCAGAAGTTTCTCTTGGAATGTGCCTGTAATGATAATATTGTATATTTGCTGATGATACAACGCTCTATAACATGCATAAGGGAAGAACAGATGTACACAAATCCAAGATGATGGCTGAATCCTTAGAAAATGACCTTCAGACTGTAGTGTAATGGGGACGAAAATGGAAGGTAACATTTTAATGCTAGTAAGACTAAGCTGCTCTCCTTTAACAATTACAAGAAGCCTTTTCAACCACTGATATTCATGACAAATAACTTCCTACGTGAGAATTCTTCCTTCAAACTTCTCAACTTAACATTCACGGGAAATATGAACTGGAGCAAACATATTGAGGATATTGCAAGAGCGGCTGTGAGAAAGGTGGGTTCCTTCTATCGTGCTAGAAAACTGCTGACACCTGAAAGTCTCCTGTACCTCTACAAGGCCACCATTCGCCCATGCATGGAGTATTGTTGCCACATCTGGATTGGTGCATCTACCACTAGCCTCTCCCTTTTGGATAAGGTCCAGAAAAGGATCTGCCATCTAATAGGTCCCACTTTGTCAACTAGGCTCCAACACCTGTCCCATCACTGCAATGTTGCATCCCTGTGTCGGTTTTACAAGTATTTTAATGAAATGTGCCCTGATGAACTCATTCCACTTGTGCCCCTTTCATGTACATATCCCGGACAAACCCGTTTAGCAACAAAATCACACCCCTTCGCTGTTGAGGTCTCTAAATGTCGAAAGTTTTCTACTCTAATAGCTTCTTCCTTAGAACGGTTACACTTTGGAATTCCCTTCCTGCTACCTGCTTCCCAAACTGTACTGATATGCAGAAGTTGAAATGCAACGTAAACCAACATCTTAGTCTTTTATAGGCATCGTCCCAATTAGTAGCCTCTTACGTCCTCCAATGGCAATATGCCTTGTTTGAGATGAAGGTGAGTAAAAAAACAAAAAAAAAAAACACATCAATGTAGGTGGAAAATCCTGGCATCCTGTGAGCATTGTATCCAGAGTTTGTTGGAATATTGCTGAAGTTGACTTAACCTCAAATGGAAGGCAGTTCAATTGAAATAATCCCTTGCAGGTGTTAATGGTGAGAAGATTTTTTGAATCTTCAACTCCATTTGTAGATATGCATCTGCAAGGTCCAGTTTTGCAAACCAAGTTCAACCATTGAGGTTTGAAAACAGATTTTCCAGTACGAGTAGTGGAGTCTCTCATTTAGTCCTGTACTTTTCCATTAGCCTTCTTCACAATGGCAAGAGGTGCTGCCCAAAATGAGTCATTTGTAAGTTGGATTATTCCTTGTAGGTGATCCAATTCTTTTTTTTACTGTAACTAAAGCCGCATATGGTACGGGACACTTTGGTCTGAAGACTGGCTTTGCATCTGCCTTCAGTTTTAAAGTCGCTTTAACTTTAGAACAACATCCAAGACTTTCTTGAAAAGCATTGCTGGTATTTGCCTTAAGTATGTTCTTAAAATGTGTTTCAGCATCTGCTGGAGCATTAATATTGAAAGAATTAAAAATCGAGTTCCGGAGAACATTGAAAAGATCAAGTTTTTCAATAAAATCTAAACCAAGAAGATTCAGAGTTGATGCATCAGAAATATAGCACACACCTGAAAATTGTTTTTCTTTGAAAGATATTGCATGTTAACTCACCAGTTAATTGTATCTTGTTTCCCGATGCACCACAAGCAACATGAGTTCTCTTAAGAGTTGGTTTTCCCAACAACTCCATGTTGGAAAGTGATATCCGAAGCAGTATCAAACTGAAAGGTCACTGGCTTGTTATTTATCTCAGCAAGTATATATTTTCTCCTAACTTAATTTATGTTAAAAGTGGCAAAAATTGAATTCGAAGTGGCATTCTAGAAACGTCTTGGTATTTTCTGTGTTTTTTACCTCTTGGCTGTGCAGTATTCACCCGAGAAGTGTTGTGGTTATTTTTACCACAAAATCCGTCGATGTGAACAGTGTTGACATGTGTGTCTTTTAAATGAACAAAAACTAGCATAGTGCATCTTCCCACATGACCAACAGGGTGTTGGAGGCTTCTTTCTATTTCCAATCGTGGATTTCTCTACCGATTTGATGTTGTTTGAAACCAATGGGTTTTGTTCTTGCACCATTGTTGTCTTTCGTTTTATATTTATTAGTCATTGACATTTTGTCGTCAGAATTTTTACCGTCATTTCTTTATCTTTATCAACCATAGACAGTAGACGTATGCATGTGTCTGCATCTTCTGGAGATTGTAAACCTGCGATGAAAATGAAGCATTTGAATTGATCCTCTGTCGGTGATTGCAGCCGAAAATTTTCGCATTGTACATTGACAATTCCAGCATATTTGACAAAATCGTCTGTAGCTATTTTCTTTAATTTCAAACAGTTGTAACGAATATTAAAAAAGGATGCTGACGCACCAAAAATGTCTGACAACTGTGCTAACATTTCATCATATATGAAATCTGTTTTTTTCAGAAGAATAAAACTTGAACATCTTTCATGTTCTGCTGTGCTCGATTTGCGAAGTAGTAAACACAATTTTCATGTGTCGCCCATGGATGCAAACTCGTGTTGAAACGTATTTTTCCACCATCCATACCACACAGTAAAAGTTTGTTTTGAATCTGGATTAAACGAAAAATCTGTTATTTTGCTTGCTATGGTGTCCAGAGAAATTGATTTTGGTGTTTCAATTGTTTGTGAAATTGTGCTGATAAAGTTTCAATTAAACTGTTTTGAGCCTTAAAAAATTTAGCTTGCTGGTTTCACAATATTTTATCCAATAAATTTTGATCCATGATGTAAATAATTTGTTTTGTTTTCCTTCTTGTTTGTGCACAAATTTTTTTTTTTTTTTTTTTTTGTGTACACAAAAAAGTTATTGTGGAAAAAGTTGTTTTTTTTTTTTGTGTGTTCACAAAAAATTTATTGAGCAAAAGATTTTTTTTTCCCCCGTTTGTGCAGAAAAGACTTTGCGAAAGTTTTTTTTTTTTAGACCCTGTGCGTTTTTTGTTTTTGAGATCTGGTATTTTATCCAATCTCATCTCATTGCCAAATTTTGTTGTGTTTGGAGAAATTGTGATTATTGGATAACATAGAACAAGTAGGCAATCTCATTGTATTTTTAAACATAATTTGTTTGTGATGTTGCTTTTCTCTCCTAGCACTCTAGTCGTTCTAAGGACCTATAAGGGGTGATAATTCTTACTTTTTTATTTAAAGCTTTTTTCCCTTTTATCGCTGTAACAGTCTCTAATCCAATCTGCTCCCCTTTCTTGTAGAGAAGCTTCCCCTCCTCATTGAAAATCGACTTTGTATGTAAATTTGTACTTGTGGGGTGTTGAATAGGGATAGATGCAATTCTAGCAAGACAAAGTTCATTATTAAATATTATGTTTGTTGTGAAAAGTTGCAAAGATTTAATGTCAACAGTTACAAAAATAAAATATTTTCAATAGATACATTTTTTAAAAATACCATTTAATTTGATTTTCATTTTACATATTTTTATTTCTTAAATGCATCTTTAATGGTTTATTTTTGCCTTGCTAAAAGAATTTAAACATTTTACACAATTTTACTGTCAAATTACAAGATTTTCAAATAAAAATTGTAGATTGATTTTTTAAATTTTTTTTTTATCAGGTCCGAAAGAATTCTATATTTGCATAAATTATCAACTGCAAATCTTTACGGTAAATATTATTTTAGTTCTATTAAATTTTATTTACACAATTTTGAACAAATTTATTGCTAGGCTGTATTTCATTTTTTATTTTTTCCAATCTTCTTGTTTGGAAAGTTATAACTTTGGGATTATAGTCTATATGCATATGTAGGCTTGGAAACACTTGAGTGCTGAGTTATTGGCACATTAAAGAAATCCACATTCTTTATTATAAATATCTAAAACATACAATGTGTTTGGTAGTGCACTGCATATGAGATGGATAAATATTATCCCTCTAATCGAATCATAGGTAAAATAAGTCTGGATTTGGTATTGCCACATACACTAATAACACCATGAAAAAATGACACCAATAAATATGAAATTTGTGGGGTCCAGAAGAAAGATCTAAGAGTCATAATTGGTAGAGGCTCCTTTAATAGCTAACAGAGGAAACCCAGTTAGCATTCTGAGAATATAAGACAACAGATCAAATACAAGTAAATAAATATGAACAAGACAATCCAAAAACCACACAGAGAAAGTAGCCATAAAGGAAATTAGACGAGCAATAATGGAGTGCTGTTGCAAATGCACCCCCCCATTCACACAAAGAGGCTCCTTTACATGTATAGAACATAATCCCCAAATTATGCTACCAATTTTCTCAGCACCTTGTATAGCAATAAAGGTCGACTGGAAAAGCTAGTATAGACTTGAATTTGTCACTTTCACAGCCGCTTATTTCTTTATTTAAAACTTAATTAATCCATAAATCCATGTTAGATTTCTGCAGCTAAAATTTTTACTAAATAAAATCATAATGTAGACATGCTGGTCTTCACAAAATATGAACAATGATACTGAATTTATTCTCGTAACTCAATTAGCCACCAAAATAAGACCATTAAAAATTTGTCAGAAATTAGAAAATTTTCTGATGTGTTATTTATTTAGAAGCCAATTTTAATAGTGCCAAATGGAAACTGCAAGCAGGTGAACAATCCTTAGAAATGTATTGTCATGTTGTAGTAAATGAATATTAATGGGAGCAATTCCACAAATTAGAACATCTATATATATATAAAATGCTAAAGTGGTGCGCACGTTTTTGTATGTCCAGTAAAGGCTTTTTTCGCCAGGGTTCTGGGGGGGGGGGGGTTACTATGTTTAAAACTTTTTATATACTCCCTAGATTATAATATCTACGATTTGCGTATGGACGTTGTCTCTAGATTTATTTTGATTGACTCTTATAAAATTCCCGCTATCCTTTTGCGTATTTGTTGGTCTTTTTTGTATAAAGCAAAACTCATCAAAGCAAAGCGTCAGCGGCCTTTCTTGCTGGGACGTCTTGAAAGCAATTAGCTTTGATCAATGTGAGGAAAACCCTTCATATCAGACAATTGCTATTCATTGAAAGTTTACCTTCTTTCTGGGGAGCTTTGTTTCCCCAACATTATGGAGAAACAAATAAATGAAACAGCGAGAAGCTGAACTGGCCTTCAGCCAACTTTTTGCACCTGCGTATTCACTTAGCAAGTCAACTTTTTGATTGACATCGCTAAATTTGAACGCTTTTCACTTCCTATGGCCTCGTAGCGTAGCAGTAAGATGTCATGTTTTCTTTCACTTTCTTTTCTGCCTTCGGGTGTGTCACGAGTTCAAGCCTCCCTCCCTACTAACACTTTTTTTTTTTTTCTTTTACACCTCCAAACACCCGGGCAACGCCGGTTACCCCCACTAGTACCTTCCTATAAGAATATATCTTAACTTTTATTGCCTTATTGTTATACTAAAAACAGAAAAAAACTTTAACTTTAATAATGTTCTTTCTTTTACTTGCTGAAGAATAAAAATCTGAGTTACTATTTTAGATTAACACCATTAACTTTTTTTTTTTTTTTATTAAACCGTTAGCAATAGACAAGCTACTAAACTAATTAGGGAATGCATAAAACTTAAGAATATCATGATAGTTAACCAATACAAAACTCCAAAAATGTGACAATGATATATGTTCATTCACACAATTCTGAGGCAGCATGTTCAGGACTGCGGAAGGAGATCACTGGTACATCTCTGAGCAAACATCAGTGTGATTATGCAGAGAGTCTAATGTGAATGTATATCATTGCAAGTTTGGTCTGTTTAGGGCAGTATTTAATCATTGTGGTGGAGCAAGAACCATGAAATAATCTGTAGGCAACAGAAGCAACTGTTATATTCCAATGAGTAGACAGCAGATCTAATCCAAGTATATCATATATTCCAGAGGGAACAGGGTTACAGCAAGGAGTATTTAGTATGTATATCTGATGGCACAGCGATGTAAATGCTGAAGAGAATCAGAGAACACTTTGCCAAAGGATTAAGTGAGCCACTGGAGTGAAATGGGACATGCATTGAAAACTTTTGTAATGAATAGAAAATTCAACTATTTTCTTTTTAATTACAGGGGATAGAAATTATTATTTTTTTTTTTTACAATGTGTTTTTAGAACTTATTACACAGAAGAAGCCTTTGTAGTTAAAGAAACACAGTGGGATTTTTTTTTTTTTTAAATTTTATTTTTATGAAAACAGAGTAAAACCATATTTTGAGCTCATCATATTAACAAGTGTCAATTTTTCTTTAAGACAGGACTATTTTTAAATGTGTAGACACACAAAACCTATGCTCACTAAATTAGGAAAGCGTTAACATTATTTTGCTAAAAATAAATTATACCAGACATTTCCTGTCTTTTCAATAATCATTTTTTGTTCTTGTTAGCTGCTTATATTAAGTGGCTTCATGTCTTATCTGAAGTGATTTCCATGAATTTTTTTAAAAAGCTACTTTCTATTTAATTATATTACAATTTATGTATGATTCTATGATTAATCTGCATTTTCTTGCTTTTATCATTTTTGTCTTTTCATGTTAAACTAGCAAACCTACCTGGCATCACTCGTGTTTCTTTAATTACAAAGATTACAGAGAAAAAGTAAAAACACATTCTGCATAATATTATAATGTGAAAGACCCAGAAATAATTATAAAAGAATTATAGCCATATTATTATTTTTTATTTAACTAAGACCTAAAAATTTAGCCACTCGTATTTATAAATCAATACATAAATAAGATAAAAATCCCTGTCTCTCTTTGGTCAACAGTTTTTTAACTAAAAGGCATAAAAATAAAGTCAGGTAAATTTTGAACTTTGAATTCATTAATCATCAGATGTTCTTGAATATATTAATGATAGCTTTTTCATTGTATAATTTATTTATAGAAAATTTTTAAAAATCTATGTTTAATTGCCTTGATCATCAAAGTTTGTATGTTTACGTCAATTAAAAAGTTCAGTTTTTACAGTAGAAACAAAAAAAAGTGGTTTGTCTAACTCTGAAAAAAGTTGAACCTAACGTAATCTTTGATTCCGTGTACATTTTCTTTTCTTATATTATCTACATATGAAGCCAATGAATATGCTTGAAATATAATTGTCTACATAAAAAGTGGGCCCTATTTTATTTTAGGATAGTAAAGTAAGATTAAGAAAAATATTTGTTTAATAATCTGATTTTTTTTTAATTAGGAGCTGTGAGACAAATGTGTTATGTATTTGCAATGTTTTCATTTTGTTTTTGAAATTTTAATATTAAATAGTTTTAATCTAAAAAACATCAAACAAGTGGAATGCTTTTGATGTAGATTGGTGTGTTTCAGTTGTGACCTTATGAATTTTAGAAACTTGCAGATTCAAAAATTGTTACAATATTTAATTCTTTTTTTTTAACTTTTAATTTTATTTGCAATGAATTAAATTGATGTCACATATTCAATAATTTCTTGCAGATGGATGAACAAGAAGATACAAAAAACAATGGAAAACAATACAAAAGCTACAATGCAACTTGAAAATCTTTTTGATCAACAAAATGCTGGAAATGCTACTGCTGCTATATCAAACAGTGCTGACAATCCTGATATTCAACCTGTAGATAATTCTTTAACACCAAGAAAATCGATGGCCGAACTAACCAAACAACTATTAGTTAATACAGCAAATAGTTTGCTTCCACACCCACAAACTGCACAAACATTATCGCAACTTGAAAATACAGAAGCACAACCTCAACAACCTCAGTTACAACAACAGGAAGAGCAACAGCATTCTGAAACAGCACAACAGTTGATGCTGCAGCAATCCCAACAAAATGAACAGCAACAGCAACTCCTTCAATTTCCATCACAGTTGATGGACAGCTTAAATTCTTCATCTGTATTAGGTCCTTCTTTGCTCCATTCTAGTTCTGATTCGTTATCTAGCAATATCAATCAGTCAGTTGTTACTTCTCAGGGAATAGCCAATCCAACACTTGCTAACTTGCATCATGATGAATCTGGATCAATCAAGAGGATGATGGGTGACAAAGGATGTTACAATGCACCTTTCATGATGCAGAAGCGTCTTCGAACACATCGAGAAAAAATGAAACGTGGCCCCAAAGAGAAAGATTTTTTCCGTTGTTTTCTTTTTTGTTTGCCAGACATGTATGCAAAAATGCCCAAATTTACATCATGTGACCCATTAGAACAAGAAATAGTCAGATCTTATCAAATGCAGGGTTACGGTAAGAAACTTTCTTTATTATCAATACTTGCCTAATTACATTCTAATGACTTTTTTTTTTTTTTTTAAGGCCTATAAACTGAAAATTAGAGAAAGCCTGTAAAAAAAACCGTTTTTTTGTCATTGAATAAATATTAATTTTTGTCTGTTGAGAGAGACTATTACAATTTCTTTTTTATATAAGAATTCAATATCAGATGATTATGATTTAAATAAAAATTTGCAACTTTTTCATTGCTGTCAATCAGAAAATATAGTATATTTTTATCCTTATATTTCTCAAATTTTGATTGTCCAACACCCTAAGCTTGGATTATTAAAGTAATATTGTCTGAGACTAATAACACCAATTTTTTCAGGATCATAAACCAATGAAGTGAACAATTATAATGGTTTAAACTAAACTGCGCACACCCCATTTCTGTCTTTTTTTTTTTTTTTAAGGTCACATACTTCATTTTTACGTTCATATCAACTATTACCTTCCAATGTTTGTGTATACACATAATTATTTATCTCCTCCTCCACTAACACACAAAAAATAATTCCTTGCCTTTATGTATTGTGATTTTCATTATTATTTATAACTTTAATAGTTACAGACTGCTATAATTAATGTTTATAGCTGATTAAAAGTAAAGTAAAATTACATGAGCTTCAGAGGTGGGGGTATGAATTGAGTTCTTCAATTTTCTTAGGCAATACCAAGGTCCCATTAGTTGAAAATATTTGCTAAAATCCATTTTTTAACAACTTATCCGGCAACTAATTCTATGATTTCAAAAAGACCGAATGAAATAAGTTCTAAGAACTTCTGCCATTACTAACCAGCAGAGTGTTGCCACTGTCGATCAAGGCATGTGCATGCAGCAGATTGGGTTAGTAGATGCAGAACAGTTATGGAAGCAAGGTCATTTGGTAGTGGAAGGCCAAGGAAAACATGGTAGGAAGTGTAAAGATAAGAGAAAGAGGGATAAAAAAAGACTTGGTCAGAAATGAACGTCTGAAAGTTAATTTTTAAAAGCCATGCAACGCATGCCAGCATGTAAAATACATATGATGATGATTTAGCACTTCCAGACAAAATCAAAAAAGGAAATTTGATAAATTTTACTAAGCAGCCAACAAATGGTCTTGTATACGATGCCATCAATTTTTTTTGTTTACACTACAACTGCTAGTGTTAGTCTCCCTTTATTTAAAAATTATATATTTTTAAAAATTTAATCCTAGTTATGACTTTAAGGGCAAATTTAAGCAAAAACCATGGTGTTAATTGTAAATATCAGTCAGTTTCATCAAATTTTATTTATTCATTTATATTTAATGTTTGTTTAAGATTTTAACATTCTCTAGTGATTTAAAAATGTGAAACATAATTTTTGAGTTAGCAGTTTATTGGTGGATTTTTATTAACTAACAGGACCTGTTAACCGGTGTTGCCTGTTGGTAGCATCCCCCCCACGACATAAAAAATGAAAGTACGGTTGGTGCTGTTATTGTAGTTCAACCACCAACCTTCTCATGTTAAAAACGGCTTTCGGAATAGATACCCCATTTTGTGGTTGTGGGTGGCAAGAAATTAGCTCGAAATGTAAGGTATGTAATAATAAAAAAGCAATATATTTAGCTTTGTGAGCTATTTGGGTAAAAAAAATTAATAACAAAACATTCAATAATAGTTATAATAGATTAAAGTATGCACAAATAGTTTTAAACTTCAATGGTATTTTGACATATTTGTATGTAAAAATAAAAATACATATGAATGAAATAAGGTCAAAGCCCTCTCTGTCTGTCTCTCTTCTCCTCCTCCTCCTCCTCCTCCTCCTCTCTCTCTCTCTATCTCTATTGGCAGGATTGTCCTTTAATTGTAAGAATACTCTCTAACCCTATATCATGCAAAATGGAATAAAGTGGGTCACACCGCTATCACACTGAATGTAAACAGAATGTTTTAACAAGCAAACAAATGAATACTATAAGTTAAGAAAATAATTTATTCACAAATAAACAGAAAACAGAACTTTTCAATTAAATCAGTGCCTTTTTGTTTTCATTTCCGCAAGAACCATTGTTTCATTTTGTGTGGTCGCCTTCTGAGTCTTGTAACTCGTTACCAGATTCGAGCAAAGCACAAACATGATGTAACATGTACATTTAACTAAAAATTGTGACGATAGCAAACCCAAGTAAAAAAAAACAAAAAAAAGATGAAGAATCCCAAACTTTTATTCAATGTTTCCTTAAAGAAAAAAATTCCGGAAAAAACTAAAACGTAATGGTTTAAGAAAATTTCAAGATGTTTTTTTTTTAATGATTAAAAATGCCATTTGAAGGATTCAAGAAAAATTAAGGAAGGGGAATGAAATTAGGGTGTAAAAGAAATGATATCCTGAAACCAGTAGCGATAAAATTTGGTTTATTTTTTACTAGCATTTCAGCCTGGGCGTTTGGAGGTGTATGTTGAGCAAAAATAAAAGCAGTAAATGTTTTTGGGCTCAAATCAAGTTATTAAATTAGATCCATGTCCAAGGAACCTATATCTAAAATTTCAAGTGTTTAGACCCAAAATTGGCGGAGGAGTTTGGTAGAGTTCTTGAAGGTCAAATCATTGAACTTTGACCCCTTAACAGCCAAATTTCTGGCCAAAAACGGATTACAAAGATTTTCCCAAATCTCAGTACCCTGTATATCAAATTTTGAGTCTGTAGACTTAAAATTGACAGAGTTATTGCGTAAGGAAATGTACACACACACGTACACACACGTTCACTTTTACAGATATATAGATTTATGGAAAAGTATTTTATCCAGGATTTAAAAATGTTCCGCTTTTTTTTGTTTACTTGCGAAAAGTTCTGTTTTATGTTTCTTTGTGAAAAGTTTTACTTTTAAAATAAAAGAAATTATTTTATTTCAAACTCTTAATTTATATTATTCATTTGTTTACCTAGGAAAACGTTCTGTATGTGAGTTAGATTTAGGCCTTCAAAATAACGGTCTCTATCTTTCTCTCTCTCTATCTATGTGTAACTCTCTCTGTGGATATGTGCATACATGTGTGTGTGTGTCTGTTTAACTAAGTACTGGTGTGCCAAAGAAGTGAAAAAAGCAATGGCTCTGTTTCACGTTGTAAGGATTGCATGATGAGTAGTGTGCAAACATTTTTTTTGTAAAAGTATTGTGTGTTTATTTATTTATGAGTAGTCGTAATCGGTAATTAGTGATTTGTTTATTCTCAGCCAATGAGATTTGCCAGATGTCTGTAAGGGAGAAATTATTATTTTTCTAACGGAAAAAGGAAAGGTAATGGTATGTGTATGAGTTCGTGATCCAGTTATGAAGGCAGACTGGGCAGTATATGTGTAGTGTGAATAATATATCTCGGTATTGAGTGGGGTTGGTGGAAGTACTTTTTAAATAGAGGGAAAAATATGAACTACTTCCTCTGTAAGTCCTGACGATAGTGTTGATGGCGCTCCTAGGATGGATTATAGCATTTTATTATAACGGCGATCTACAGTTACATGGTGGATAATAGTTTAGACATATTCAATTTGTATGTGACATCTGTTATTGCAAACCTACGTTAATTTGGTACAAAGGGGAATTTCTGCAATCAAATTATAGGATATTAAAATGCAGTTGGATAATCTGTTAATTTGGAAAGTCTCTATACTCTAGGATGCTGGAAAGTTGATGTTGCACCTGTATTTGTTTTGCATGTTTTCTGCTCCACGGTTTTGAAAAAAAAAAAATCAGACTCAATTTAGATGGTATATTGAGTTACTGTCCATTGAGTGGCTATGGCAGCATGTCACACCTTGAGGGAAAACCCAGAAATGACTGTCCGAACTTTCATGGTTTCATTGGTCTCAACACCTGATTCTTCAATTCACCTGATTGTAACTCCTATTATGTGTGAAACTAACTTGAAAAAGTCACTAGCTGTCCTACTTGTAATACTAATGATCAAACTGATGTTCAAATGTTCCTTAAAGGACACTGTTATTAGGAATATTTGTATAATTCAAACAATTTTTGAACTTTTTATAATTTAAGTGATTGAATAACGTAAAATTAAAAAAAAATAACTGGGAATGTTACCTTAAACTTATTAAATTGTGAAATGGTTTAAATGTCCCTTTATCCAAGCTAATTCTATATTACTGACTGGCAACAATATTAAATAAATTTCAAATATCTCATGTGACTCATTCAACCAATAAACTTCAGAATCAAGCTCTCTCTTTCTCTCTCAGCTTCTTTAACCTTCTACATTTAACTGGAAAAATGTATTTCTTTAACTTAATATTTAATGCATGAACTATTAACATTGTTAATATGAAATTCTGAAAAATATTATTTTTAATATATAACCTGAAAATTTGCAAGATAACCTGGAATTGTGTTAGTGTTTAGGAGGCTGCCACCTACTTGCTTCGGTAGTCTAATGTGGTTGTGTTTAATTTTCAACTTGTTAGGGAAATTGAAATTGTTTTACTTTAATTCATGCATTTAGTATAGCCTTCATTTATCGTTGCCTTGGTGTACTATTAAAATTAAGCCTATATAACTTTTCCTTTTTTTTTTTTTTTTTTTTTTTAAAGGTTTTCCAGCACAAGACTATATGTCTGGAACTCCAAGAAAAACTTATTTGTGCCTTAAACAAAATCAAGAACGATTTTTACAATTTCTTATTAGCATTTATCCAGTATTGGAAGGTAAAAAATATGAACTCTATCGTGTAGATAGACAACGCAATCTCATACGTATTGATAACCGCACTCCTCGAGCTATCAAAGATACAAAATATCAAGGTACTGTTATCATCATACCTTTTACTGTAAGTATACAAAGTTTTGTAATTCTTTTGATTGCTTGTAAATCTATATCTTTTCTTTGTAAAATGTTACCTTTTTCATTAGAAGATAAAATAGTTTTTATTTTTATCTAAATCTTCAATCTGTATATCATTTATGCTTATAGATTGATAATTACAAGTTCTTGATCTTTAGACTGCAAAAAATATATAGTTGGCGCTATCTCGTAGTAGCAGAAATCTTTGTTGAATTAGTCGCAGTAGAATGGATTCTTTTCTTTGTAAAAATTGTTCTCATTGATCTTATGGCATGTATGTTGATGTGTAACAACAGCAGACCTAGTTGTATCTCGTTACTAAAATGAAAATATATTTGTTCCTCTGTATTTTAATCTTTTTGGGGTAGTTTTATCACACAAAATTAATAGACAACCTTTCATTTACCTATCATCATCATATTCATTTTAAGGTTTGTTTTACATTCTCACATGTTAAATGACTTAGAAATTACTTCCAAACTAACTTATTTCTGGCCAGGTTTTCATTTATCCCTCTTCCCCTCAAGTCCATTCTTACTACTTCTCATGTTTGACTTCCTCCTGTGAACTGACCCTACTACCCTACTACCTCTACTAACCCAAGAACTTTCAGCCATTCTTTCAACATGACTATACTATCAAAATCTTCTTTTCTGCACACTTTTCTATATTGTCTAAATTTAATCTTGCTCTGAGGTCATGAAAATTAAGCTTGTGTGTAAGTCTCACGTTACACATCCATTATATATTTCATATTATTTTTCTCTATTCAATTAGTATTATGCCTACTCGTTCAATTCATCCCCACTGATCTATGAATATGTCTTTTCCCATGCAGTTCAACACTTAAGAGACAAGCCTATTTGTCATGTTCTCTATCTCCTACATTACTTTCTGTCCTGTTAGTTTAGTTTTTAGTGGAAATTTCCTATTTCTATATAACTAACATAACCCACATATCCTATTACTACAAGATGGCATTTGAAAAAAATTGAATTCAATAACTTTTAACAACTTTTATGTCGACTATGTCATTTTAGAAAATCTGTTAAAATTGATGTGGTTATGCTTGCTTTTTTCTTTTTTGAAAAAGAAAAACAAATTTTTCATTATATATTAAAAAAATACAAACAAAGAATTCAGGTTGATAACAATTAAATCCAAATATTACTTGAAATGATAAATGCTATGCAAGAACATAGTTGCAAATAATGTAACTAATAAATATACTTAAATAAGTAGTGAAACTTGTACTAACAGGTTTATTTTTGTGCCTTTTAAGTATAACTTTGTGTAAATGAGTTGGATCACCAAACAATCTCTATTTTTCAGCTGCAGATGGAAAACAATATGGTAAAATAAAAATGTAAAAATAAATACAATCTGCAATAATCATCAGACAAAAAATTAATATGGTGGGTTAATTAACCGTTTTGCAAAATCAGACAATCAATAAAATTTAGCTAGTTTTAGAGCTAAAAGAAAATTTCAATAGTTTCTAGTTTCCTTAGATAAGTATGATATTTGGTCCATTCAGTGTTAAACAATTGAATTTGATATGCCACTTTTATCTAAACTTATTTAATTATAATATTCAAAATTAAGCTTGTTTCCTCATGGAATAAATAGGCTAACTCCTTGTATGAGTTATTCAAAAATATTTTATTGTAGATGAAAAATGGTTCTTTGTTTGCTAATCCAAAATCGATCAAATCCTGTTTCACTTTCGTTGTGGAAACCACATCTTTGTTGATAAACATCAATGTACGTTGATGTTGCCTGCCAAATATTGTTTTTCCTCGACAGTGTAGCTTCAACAATAGCTCACATGATGGAGGATGCTACATTAAGCCCAAGACCCATACATGTCAGGCAGTACCTCTTTCTTTCAAACAGCACAAGCTGGTACGGTCATTAGGATTTATGCACATGCACTTAGGCTCTTTGAAGGTCAAATAACAACATATTGGAGCCTTTCCTCCTCTATTCTCTTAGCTTTTTGTGCGTAGATATTGGCATGTGCTGTGTTGGTCTCGACGTGTTCATTTAGCTCCTGAAAGTCCGACACCGGACGCACCTTGAACTTTTTCTTTTGAAAAATGGCCATTAATGAAATCAGACCCTTCATGGGACCAAGCTGTTCCTCAGAATAGGGAAGTAACCATCCATTGTTCAACCACGTCTCCAGTTCATGACGATACTCATGTCAAATTCGGTCAGACATCAGATACTCAGGTACCCTGTTGGTGAGTCCATTAGGTGGCTGATTGCTTGACCACTTCCACGACGCCATCCAAGTCTTTGTCTGCTCATTGAACTCGGCATTGAAGTCAGATTCTTCTATTCTTATTGCGGCACAGGCATAAGACTCCGTCCTAGCAAAAGTTATACGGTTATACGAACTCCTCCCAACATTTTGATCATGTCCATTCCAATTAACATATCAAAGCCCAACAGCGGTATGTCCATGACCAGAACCTCAACTTTCATGAGGTCTGCATCTTCTATTGCCAATGTGATAGTCCTGACACCCTTTGCTACAGAGGACTTCACCATCGACTGTTAGAATTTCCAATGCTAGCTGATCCAAGGGTCACACTGATCCAGTTACAAGGGATCGAGAGCATCCAGAATTCACTAGTACTCTGCGTTCTTCTCAACAACTTCTATCATGGGGAGCACCCCTTTTAATTTGAATGAGGAGAGAGTGGCGCTAATATCTTGCCCCTTATTTCCCGGACAATCTCTTGCTATGTGCCCTGTTTTGTTGCAAGAATAAGAGCGCAAGGTTGATCTCTCTCTCTGGTTGCTACCATTGCCGCACTGCATGCAGTTCCTGTGATAATCATCAAAGAAGTAAACGCCCACATGTTTGTGCCTTGTGTGGCTGTACATAAAAATGACAGCAATAATGAACTTAGGTTCAGGTGGGATCTGAAAGAGAGACGCCATGAAGATTGAGATTTTATACCAAACCAGAGTCACCTGTTTACAGGTCATGTGATGGGGGAATGGATAAGAATGGTGTGAGAAGTAGAAGAGGAGAGGAGGAATGTAATGAAGTCAACAGGCATTTTGTTTAGCCACTACCAGGAAGCAACTGTTGCAAAAATGAATTTTATTTTTTTGGGGAAAGAAAAAAATCGGCTACTGAAGTTATTCCAAGTTAATTCAACAGTTTCTGACCAGGTGGTTCAGACCCCCGCATCTAGAGCAGTTAACATAGCCACTTCTGTTATCCCTGCCAGGTATTGGTGCATATGAGACTCGTCTAGGTTGCACTGCAGTTGCAAGATCCTCGTTCTTGTTGTCCACCAACATGAGGCACCCTCTTTCAAATAGTTCTTTTAATGATAGGGTATCCATCGTAGTTGACGACCACAGAAGTTCCCTGACGTGGCATGGTAGTCCATTAATGAAGGAAGTTTTCATCCAGCATTCTGGTGGCATTTCGCCTACCAGCTGGTACAGCCATTACAAATCTGTCAGGAACTCGTCTACAGTCTCTCCCAGGCGGTTTGTGAACTGCTCAAAGGCTGTAAATGAGTCTGTTCTGTAGGGCACGTTTGATTTCCTCAATATCATTTTGTTGTTCTTCCGGAAGCTGCCGATATATTTCCCGAGTCGCACCTTTCAATCGTTTATTTTATGTAAAGCTAGTTTGGTGAACCATGTGTAGTTACACTATGTTAGGCAAGACCAACAATTTTATGAGGATCTGGCACCCAAGTAGTGTTGTAATATCTGAGTTTGTCAGTAAATCAGCAAGCGATTTGACAAGACATTCAAAGGTGCATAGCTTGGATTGTTTATCAAAACACATATGAAAATGTGCCCAACATGTGAATATTGCAAGGCCTTGAATCTTAAAACAAAATAAGAAAATTATAACGAGTAAAAATCCTTTCATAAGCGCCACCAAATACTGGCAAGTTACCCTGCTACATCTATGAATGATTATACAAGTGAAGCTGGATTAAAGAGCTAAATGTGTGCATATGGACACAAAACATGAACTTGAAATATAGCAAACTTCTGTCAAGAAGTAACAATCATCATGAAATATATATATGGTATATTTTTTAAAGAAATTTTGTATTCCTACACATCAACAAATAAGAGACTAATAGAGAAAAGATATAAACATATATTTTTCATATTGATTTTTTTATATATACACATACATATATATATTTATATATATATTTTATATATATTTATTTATAACTACATAAGAATAAAAAAGATTTTGAATTAAAATGGTCAGTAGTAGATAAAGCTAGAAAGTATGAATCAAGTAAATCAAAATCTGTGTTTATTTGAAGCATACCACATAGTGAATTCTAAAGAGGAAATTTTACACAAAAGTTAGATATTATACAAAGCTGTCTTCAAAGAAATAAATTCCTGTTATCACGCCTAAAACCTGATTAAAATAAATTTAAAAAAGAAAATTTACTGAAGATGTTGAGGGTAAAATGTAAGTGTGGAAAGAGAATGCTTAAATTTAATACTAAGATTTTAAAATGGTGCAATAAATAAATTATTAGATCATCAACTTAACATATAGAAACAAAAATGATTATAACCTGAATAAGAGAAATAAAAGTAATTTTAATTTTAATAATAGTTATGGATACCCGAGTAATTTCAATAACAGAAAGATTAGGATAGATTAAAATAAATTTAATCAAAATATAAAATTGAAGAAAACTAAGTGAGAAATTTAACTGAGATTGTCATAAAGAAGATAATATTAGAATTATAAGTTTAAAATTAAACAAAGGTGAAATATACTAAAATCAAAATATTAAAATATTAATCCAGGGAATTTCGATAAATTGGTAAAAACTGACTAAATAGTTATCTCCCTTTGAGCGTAAGGATTTTACGGATGATAAAAGAAAGAAAAATAATAAATTAAAATAAAATACTTGGATAATGATAACAATTGATAAGATAAATTTTAAATTTAAATTATTGGCATAACCAAGATAGAATGAAAATAAATTTTAATTAATAATTTTTCAATTAACCTTCTTAAGAAATAAAATGTTAAGCATTAATTAATCAGGAGATCGTAGAATATAAACAAAGTTTGTATGAAACTTTCGGAGATTGTGAAAGAAATAATCGAGCATATAAGTAGAAACTAGAATTTGAAGGTGTGGATTAGTATTTGGAAATAAATCAAATAAATAAATTGGGGAAGAAAAATAATTATTAAAATAAAAAGAACTTACAAAAGATTAAATTAATATTAAAATAGGTAATTGGTTGAAATATCATTTAAAAAGAAAAAATACTAAAATAGGACGATTACTAAATATGAAGGTTACTGAAAAATAAAAAACAAAATGAAAATATAAGGATTGTGTGTAGGTAGGTCCAACTGCTTTTTCTCTAAAAATAGATTATGAATGTATTCATATATGTATAAATAGTGTATTTGGCTGTCTGAAGAGTAGCTATTTTGGAATATTTTTAAATCATATAAAATTTAAAATTGTCCAAACAGCTATGAAACGATTGTAACACATAATAAAATACACAATAAATACGCATAAAATACACATATTATACTTTGTTATCTTGATTTTTGTGAAAATATATATATATATATATATATATATATATATATATATATATATATATATATGAATAGATGTTTAAATTTGTTTATAGTTTTACTCATATATTTTTAGCGATCCTATGATGGAGAATCAACTGAACCAAATAGAATTGATGCTAATTCTGAAATTCAATTTAGTCAAGTAAGCATAAAACAAATTTGTAATTTTTACGAATAAAAAACAACTATTTTATTACAGGTTATCTTTTTATTGTGATGTCCTTATTTTTATTTATAATTTGGTACTTGTAATAAAATGAACATATTGATGATCTTAATTATGTATTGGATAAATATTATACTCTGAAAATTCTTTTAAGAAGTGGTTTTCAAGTTATTGTATATGTATTAAGTATAGATTTATATTGGAAAAAACTACAAATTTAATACATTTTTCCAGATTTTTCCAATATAATTTATGTTTATATTGAAGCGGTTCAAATTATGTAAGTATTGAGAAAACAAATATCAATGCAGAACTGATCTAAACGCTTCTAGTTCACTTTTTTAATATTTGACAATTAGGAATTTTCAGATTACAAATATTTGCAGACCAAGTAAAGAATAGAGAACCTGTAGCAGAAGACAAAGACCAGCGCACATTTCATGTTACACCAGTGATATTGGCATTGGTTGTTTGTAAACACATCAAATAAGACATGGTTGAATGTTCGTTTTTTTTTGTTTTTTTTAAAATATATTTACAAAACTTTTTAAGATTTAAAAGAAAAGATATATATATTTACAAAACATTTTTTTAATATTAAATATTTACAAAACCTTTAAGGATTAAAAAAAACTTTTTTCTATTCACACAAAACTTTTTAATGTAAGTAACAAAATGAACGGGTTTAAACAAAATATATTTAAATAAATGGGTGTCTTTCTGAGTGCGTTTTTTTAATTTATTTACAGAACCTTTTAATAAAACTAATAATTATAATATAAATAAATAAAAAGAATAAGCTATATTAATTACAAAACATCAAAAACCGACATTATAACTGAGAATTTTAGATGCTGATCTCTCCTGCCTATTTTCTAGTCTTGATTTTAATTTAAAGAAAATATTTTGCTTCTTTTGTTCTCGTTGAATATTTTTCTTTCAAGAAAATGTTGCTTAATGCTTTAAAAAGTATGAGAATCGTTCTTTTCTTTCTGATAACCAACTCTTTCTTACTTTGCAGAGTTCCATTTTTATCAATGGAAATTCTGAATCAAATATGTTTGACATGAATTCAGATTCAAGGTGCAGTCAGGTAAGCTCAATGTTTCTTAAGATTACAAAAGTTTTGCTTCTTTATTTAATATTTGTAAATGAAAACAAAAACCGGCAGAGTTACCTGATGTTTCTGACCGAGTGGAGAAATGTATTCTAATAAAATCTCTGGATTGAATCAAAATGTATTTTGAATTTCTTTGCTATCATCTATCATATGCTGATAAATTGATAGTTATATATATATATATATATATATATATATATATATATATATATATATATATAAACAAAATAAAAACAGTAAAATATTTTGACAATATTTAGTGGTTCTACTACCCTATCAATTTGTCTCTATTTTTTACTAATGACTTTAAAATATCAATAAATCAAAATCAAAAAATAATTGGCAAAATAAAGAAACCCACAATCATGTTATCAAATTGTTCATTCTGTTGACTAAATTTTCTTCTTTCACATTGGTTACCAATTTATCTTTTTTAATTTGAATTAAGCAGAAAATATTTCACATCAATAAATTCTTTAAATTAAATGAAGTTTTTTAAACAAAAAAGTGTATTGATTTTATTTATTTTTTTTGTTTTAGAAAACTCTGTATGAACCGTTTTGATTCTCTACTTTCCTTTGTCCTGTTTTTTTTTAAATTTTATTTCTGCTATTTTTACTCTGTATCATTAGATGCAACTCGATTTCTGCTCAAGCTTTTAAGAGAAATTTTAAAAGGATGATTGTCAGGACTCATGTGTTTTCAACTAGCCTTTCACCACTGTATTAATTACTTATATTTTCTCTACTGTTCTCCCCCAAGTCAAGACTCTACCTAAATTGATCATGTCTCTGATGATGCAGCACTCCATTTAGATATTAATACCCAAGTACATGTTTGGTTATTTTAATGTCCACCATAAAAATTGGCTTGGTTTCTCAAGTTCTACAGTTGCAACTGGATGCTATACTTATAGTTTCTCTATAGCTCATTCCCTTACACAGCCATTCATGTTCTCAACCCACCGTCCACATAGTGATTACCAGCAAGCTTCACTTCAGACCTATTCCTTAACACAGTATCCGAGGATTGTGTGACTAATGTCCATAGTTCACTTGGAAATGTAGACCATCTAGAGGTATCAGTAAACATCACCCTTAAATCCCAACCCCAAGGTGAGGAGCTGTTGCTCAAACGACAAGATACTAAAAAATAGTTGACTGGGAAGCTATCAGAGAACACATCAAAGATGCCCCATTGATCAATATCTTTTCTTTTCCTGCTGAACTGTGCAAGGAAACAACCAAATAGTACTAAGCAGGCATTGAAGCACATGTTTCTACATAGAAGTATTATAGCAAACCCCACTCTCTTAATCTCCCAAATGGTTCACTTCAAATTTTCCAGCTGCCATGCGTTTGGCTGGTTCATACGTCATAAATCAAGTACAAATAGGCAAAAATTTATAGATACTAGAAATCATTGTAAGAATGAAATAGCCACAGAAAGAAAGCATGTTGAAATAACACATAGAATCACAGAAGATAAGAACTCTTGACTTCTGGAAAATTTATAATAGTGCACTAAATAAAGGACAATCAGTAATTCCTCTGCTATGCAACAACCAAAATGTTGCATGCATAGAAACTGAGAAGATAGAACTGCTTGCCTGGTGATTTGCCTCTAACTCCACCTTAGACCCAACAAGTAATACCCTCCCAAATTTCTCTATGTGGACTGAAGCCACACTTGATAATCTGAAAATCATCCTTCTCATATCTGCGATATCCTACAAAACTTAGACACCTCCAAGATATGTGAGCCTGATCTCATCTCTGCTATTCTAATTAAGAAATGCTCAACTGAGCTAGCCTTTGTACTTTTCGAAGTCTACAATAAATGCTTTGCTGAATCTTGCTTCTCACATAGTTGGAAGATGGCCTCTGTGATACAAGTATACAATAATTCTGATGAAAGGACTTAACCATTCAATTATTACCCTATCAGTCTACTCCTTTTTGTTAAAATCCTTGAGACATTAATCAATCAAGCACTAGTCTACCACCTCGCAAAAGCTAATCTTCTCTCTGACTGACAGTATAGATTTAGTCAGTGTCGTTCTATTGTAGTTATTTTAACAATCATCTCTGAATGTATATACCATGCACTGGCTAAGGTAAGCGAAGCTAGGGCTGTAACTATTGATATATCCAAAGCCTTTGATAAAATCTGGCATGAATTAAATCATATGGTATGACTGAATGAATACTAAATATGATTAGATCCTTCATCCACACAGCATAACATTAATGGAGGAGTACCTCAGGGGTAGATCCTAGACCAGTATTATTCCTGATATTCATTAACAACCTCTCTGATAATGTGTCCAAGAACATTGGAGAAACCGTGTCAAATTTTCTTTGAAGAAAACCAGGATTTATATTGAGACAAAATTTTTAAGAAATGATCTAGTGATGTCTGAATTCTCAAAAAAAAAAAAAATTATTCTCAATTAATAAGCGATTGGACTTTTGTCTTGGGATTGTCCAATAATCCTACTGTTGAGCCTCATTATAAATAAATATATTCTTTGATACATTAAATGAAGATTAATTTGTGTGTATTACAAATTTAAAAAATAAACTAACTTATGATTTACTAAATAAAGTCATTATTTTTTTATGAAAGAAAAAAAAAAAACAATTACTGCCTATAATTTTTTTTCTTTTAGTTGAAACTTTATTGATCCCAAAATATTTTAAAATCTCACTGATCTAAGTGTCATTATCATTATTTCAATTCAAGTAAAAAGAAATCCCAATTTTTAAATTTTTATTTGCAAGCTATTTCAAAATTCTTACACCAGTGAGGAAATGACATAAAATCATGATATCCGGTGTAAACTTTTTGTGCTCCATAAGTGTTAGATCTTCATAAATAGTAGTTTGTCAAGTAACTTTTAAATTTTATTTGATATTTTTCAAAATAAAACTAATTGGATTGTATTTTTTGTATAAAATTTCCCTTTATTTTTTTTTTAATTTTTAGGACATGAGCAATTCTCCACCTTTGGAAATTGTACATACTGTTGGGAATGCGAGTTTTGCATCAACAGAAGATGAACAATCATATGGAGAAATGTCAGTATCTTATATGTCATTTGATGAGGTAAGCTAACATTTATTTGAACATTTTAAATAATTTGATATTATCAGAAAATTAACATCTATGCTGATATCATTCTTTGCTGGTGTTGCTTCTTACCGATCTCCCTCGTCAGTTGAAATATGCAGCTAATTTAGAAGTTGACCTAGGTTGAGTTGTGAATTGGGACACAGAATCTCTTTTGTTTAATCCTGTTAAGATTCGACCTGTGTCATTTAATCATAGATGTGCCCTTTTTCTTCCCAAGATTCTTATGGATGGCTCTGCTATTGAGAAATTGACCCTTAAACTTTTTTTGTTTTCTCATCAAATCCTTCTTGGAGTTCTGTTGTCATATTTGGTTTGGTGAATCTCTGTCCCATTTGAAGATTCTTGATAAAATGCAGAAACGTATTGGTAATTTGATTGTCTACCCCCTTCTCTGCAATCTCTCTTTTTCTGACAAACATGATGTTGCTAGTTTTAGTCTATTGCAAATACTGTTTCTTATTCCAGTAGTTTCTTCCCAAGAACTGCAACTTTCTGGAACTCCTTTCTTGCTGTTTGTTTTCCTCCTACCTATAGCCTTTGTCTTTTTAAGACAATCTCAGGCATTTTTTGTTTTTGCAATAATCATTTTTGTTCTTGTTAGCTTCTTGCATCAAGTGATTTCACACCTTGTCTGGAACAATTTTCATTCCATATATAAAAAGATAAATTGATAATTAGAAAAAACGAAATTACGTTTTTTTTTTAATTTTTATTATTGGAATCCTTTTGAGATGAGTAATTTATATATTTATTTATTTACGGACTTTATCCTCATCTTCTACTTGTTGTTTCACAACATTTCGGTCAACTATTTGGAGCCCGTGGCGCAGTGGACAGAGACATTGAATCTCTACGGTTCCAGGTGAGCATTGTCTAAAGATAGCAGTTTCACTCTTACCCAAAGCTGGCCAAAGTTGGGCAAAACGTGGTGAGATGACAAAAACTATGGAAGGCAGCAATTGCTGGGGATACAGTTAAGACTCAGCATTTCTATCTCATTGCAGTTTACCACTTGACGAAGGCCAGAGGAATAGTTGGCCAAAGCATTGTGATGAGGATAATAGGCTACAAATAAATAAATATACATTTTTTTTTAATTCCATTGAACTTTAGGGTGGAGCTTAAGAATTTTATTAATGCACTTATTTTTATTAGGATGAGAAAGAAGTTGGTGTTAAAATTAGTTAAATGTAAATGTTAATATGAATAAAAAGATAATTTCCTTATTCTTCAATAATATTTTTTTGTTGTAGCATAAATCAGAACATCATTACTTCTGCAAATAAAGACATGAGATTCAAACCTATTCTAAAGAAACTTCTTTATATATGAAATCGAGTGAATATCTTAATAATAATAAAAAAAGGATGAGGTAGTCTCTCCTACCTCAGAATAAAAATTTATTAACATATATGTTGCAAAGTTTTTTTATCCTCTCTCAATCCCTCATCTATCTTAGACATAAGTGTTAATCTTTTGGAATTGGATGTAACCTGCAATTTCTGAAGTTCTGTTTATTTTTCTACAGTTCTTGTGTCAAGGGAGACAACTGTTTGCATTCTCTACAATTATAAATGTAATCCCTGTAAGATTGTTGTCAAATGTGCCTTTTTTTGTTGAAAATATTAGCGAATTGATATGCCAATTAAATCCAGATTTTTTACACATTCCTTTTTCTACTCCACCCTGTTTCTCTGAACAAATATGCTTGTCTTGAGTCAATTTAGTGAAATAATGATTCAATCTAGTTGTTTTTTTGTTTTAGAAGCTCCATCACAAAATGATCAGAATCAAACATGCCTAACGCATGCAAAAGCAGAAGCTGCATTTTGTGCATCTTTTGTGATCAACTCATCACAACCTATTCTAACCTATTCTAACAGATTGTAAAAAATATGAGAACACTTACAAGAAATACTGTCACACACATGCTGTTTGAAAATGTACCTACTTCTCAAATAATAAAATACATGAAAAATAAATTACTTTCTGAAATGATATGTCAAGAGCAATTGCCCTGGAAAGGAAACCTTTGTCAAGAGATTCACTAATCCTATGTGATATAACCGTTAGCACATCTGCTGTAGATCTTGCAGAACGGAAACCATATTGCATGTCACTAAGAAGGTTGTTTCTGTTGAGGTGGTTGACTACTTTATTTAATATGATGCAATTCTCTATCTGTATAAAAGCTAAGTACGTCCAAGGATGGAGTACTGCTGCCACATCTGGGCAGGAGCTGCTAAAAACAGCCTATCCTGCCTTGACAGAGTACAAAATAGACTTCGTGGTTTAGTGGGGGGATGCCCT